>NW_028152565.1:0-432000 GCF_951799395.1 Argentina silus | reverse complement strand
CTCCTTTCTCCGCATTCACCGTCTGTCTCGTCTCCACTCCAGCTTTCTCCACCACTCTCGCCTTCTCTATGTTTTCGCCATTCGTCTTGCCGTCATCCGTGTTCTTAGCCATGTCGTCTGTCGTTGTCCTGTTCGTATCCATTTATCCAATCCGAAAACAAAACTACACTCAAACTGAAACAGATATCCCCCCAAACAGCAAGCTGTTGGGGGAATACACAAAACAAAACAAAACTCACTTCTTTTTTTCTTTTTTTCACTATTTTTCACATAAACAAACAGAAAACACTAATCTCCACAAACGCTGTTTCAAATTCTCCCGCTTCCAAACGCTCTCGACTTCCCAGAATCCTTTGCACTGTGACGTGTTCAGGGTGGTATGGCCGTAAGCGAAGGAACCAGCCCTCTGCACTGTATATAAAGTCGAGGAAAGGAGACGCCCGCCACTTGACAACACAAACAATACTGCAGTTGATACGCAGAAGGCAGGGAGTTATTGTGTAAGTCTCAGCTTATATAAAATGATGGCTACGTCTGGCAGTATCAATCGCGTTTATTAACTGGTACAACAGATAGGACTGATGAGAGAGCGCGAGGCTTCCGCCGTTACATGCTTATATATCATCTCTCTTTCCAATGCGCATGCGTACATACATGACAGTTATCTGGGGGGGAAAAACACCAAAACTGCAATTAACATTGCTTTACCACTCCACAGCTCATAGTTCATAGTTGTCAGTCTAGAATCGAGCTCAAGAGAAGGCTGAGTGAGTCACCAATTCTTAGCAGGTGGTTTTGGAGCAAACTGTATAAACTGTTCAAAACAGCAATATGAAACTGGAGCTGTGTTCACACTACAGCACTGTTCAAACTACAGTGGTGAGACAATAGTACACCCTACTGGTCGAAATGAGGAAAAGCTTACTGCACCGGGTATTCCCAGGCGGTCTCCCATCCAAGTACTAACCCGGCCCGACCCTGCTTAGCTTCCGAGATCGGACGAGATCGGGCGTGTTCAGGGTGGTATGGCCGTAAGCGAAGGAACCAGCCCTCTGCACTGTATATAAAGTCGAGGAAAGGAGACGCCCGCCACTTGACAACACAAACAATACTGCAGTTGATACGCAGAAGGCAGGGAGTTATTGTGTAAGTCTCAGCTTATATAAAATGATGGCTACGTCTGGCAGTATCAATCGCGTTTATTAACTGGTACAACAGATAGGACTGATGAGAGAGCGCGAGGCTTCCGCCGTTACATGCTTATATATCATCTCTCTTTCCAATGCGCATGCGTACATACATGACAGTTATCTGGGGGGGAAAAACACCAAAACTGCAATTAACATTGCTTTACCACTCCACAGCTCATAGTTCATAGTTGTCAGTCTAGAATCGAGCTCAAGAGAAGGCTGAGTGAGTCACCAATTCTTAGCAGGTGGTTTTGGAGCAAACTGTATAAACTGTTCAAAACAGCAATATGAAACTGGAGCTGTGTTCACACTACAGCACTGTTCAAACTACAGTGGTGAGACAATAGTACACCCTACTGGTCGAAATGAGGAAAAGCTTACTGCACCGGGTATTCCCAGGCGGTCTCCCATCCAAGTACTAACCCGGCCCGACCCTGCTTAGCTTCCGAGATCGGACGAGATCGGGCGTGTTCAGGGTGGTATGGCCGTAAGCGAAGGAACCAGCCCTCTGCACTGTATATAAAGTCGAGGAAAGGAGACGCCCGCCACTTGACAACACAAACAATACTGCAGTTGATACGCAGAAGGCAGGGAGTTATTGTGTAAGTCTCAGCTTATATAAAATGATGGCTACGTCTGGCAGTATCAATCGCGTTTATTAACTGGTACAACAGATAGGACTGATGAGAGAGCGCGAGGCTTCCGCCGTTACATGCTTATATATCATCTCTCTTTCCAATGCGCATGCGTACATACATGACAGTTATCTGGGGGGGAAAAACACCAAAACTGCAATTAACATTGCTTTACCACTCCACAGCTCATAGTTCATAGTTGTCAGTCTAGAATCGAGCTCAAGAGAAGGCTGAGTGAGTCACCAATTCTTAGCAGGTGGTTTTGGAGCAAACTGTATAAACTGTTCAAAACAGCAATATGAAACTGGAGCTGTGTTCACACTACAGCACTGTTCAAACTACAGTGGTGAGACAATAGTACACCCTACTGGTCGAAATGAGGAAAAGCTTACTGCACCGGGTATTCCCAGGCGGTCTCCCATCCAAGTACTAACCCGGCCCGACCCTGCTTAGCTTCCGAGATCGGACGAGATCGGGCGTGTTCAGGGTGGTATGGCCGTAAGCGAAGGAACCAGCCCTCTGCACTGTATATAAAGTCGAGGAAAGGAGACGCCCGCCACTTGACAACACAAACAATACTGCAGTTGATACGCAGAAGGCAGGGAGTTATTGTGTAAGTCTCAGCTTATATAAAATGATGGCTACGTCTGGCAGTATCAATCGCGTTTATTAACTGGTACAACAGATAGGACTGATGAGAGAGCGCGAGGCTTCCGCCGTTACATGCTTATATATCATCTCTCTTTCCAATGCGCATGCGTACATACATGACAGTTATCTGGGGGGGAAAAACACCAAAACTGCAATTAACATTGCTTTACCACTCCACAGCTCATAGTTCATAGTTGTCAGTCTAGAATCGAGCTCAAGAGAAGGCTGAGTGAGTCATCAATTCTTAGCAGGTGGTTTTGGAGCAAACTGTATAAACTGTTCAAAACAGCAATATGAAACTGGAGCTGTGTTCACACTACAGCACTGTTCAAACTACAGTGGTGAGACAATAGTACACCCTACTGGTCGAAATGAGGAAAAGCTTACTGCACCGGGTATTCCCAGGCAGTCTCCCATCCAAGTACTAACCCGGCCCGACCCTGCTTAGCTTCCGAGATCGGACGAGATCGGGCGTGTTCAGGGTGGTATGGCCGTAAGCGAAGGAACCAGCCCTCTGCACTGTATATAAAGTCGAGGAAAGGAGACGCCCGCCACTTGACAACACAAACAATACTGCAGTTGATACGCAGAAGGCAGGGAGTTATTGTGTAAGTCTCAGCTTATATAAAATGATGGCTACGTCTGGCAGTATCAATCGCGTTTATTAACTGGTACAACAGATAGGACTGATGAGAGAGCGCGAGGCTTCCGCCGTTACATGCTTATATATCATCTCTCTTTCCAATGCGCATGCGTACATACATGACAGTTATCTGGGGGGGAAAAACACCAAAACTGCAATTAACATTGCTTTACCACTCCACAGCTCATAGTTCATAGTTGTCAGTCTAGAATCGAGCTCAAGAGAAGGCTGAGTGAGTCACCAATTCTTAGCAGGTGGTTTTGGAGCAAACTGTATAAACTGTTCAAAACAGCAATATGAAACTGGAGCTGTGTTCACACTACAGCACTGTTCAAACTACAGTGGTGAGACAATAGTACACCCTACTGGTCGAAATGAGGAAAAGCTTACTGCACCGGGTATTCCCAGGCGGTCTCCCATCCAAGTACTAACCCGGCCCGACCCTGCTTAGCTTCCGAGATCGGACGAGATCGGGCGTGTTCAGGGTGGTATGGCCGTAAGCGATGGAACCAGCCCTCTGCACTGTATATAAAGTCGAGGAAAGGAGACGCCCGCCACTTGACAACACAAACAATACTGCAGTTGATACGCAGAAGGCAGGGAGTTATTGTGTAAGTCTCAGCTTATATAAAATGATGGCTACGTCTGGCAGTATCAATCGCGTTTATTAACTGGTACAACAGATAGGACTGATGAGAGAGCGCGAGGCTTCCGCCGTTACATGCTTATATATCATCTCTCTTTCCAATGCGCATGCGTACATACATGACAGTTATCTGGGGGGGAAAAACACCAAAACTGCAATTAACATTGCTTTACCACTCCACAGCTCATAGTTCATAGTTGTCAGTCTAGAATCGAGCTCAAGAGAAGGCTGAGTGAGTCACCAATTCTTAGCAGGTGGTTTTGGAGCAAACTGTATAAACTGTTCAAAACAGCAATATGAAACTGGAGCTGTGTTCACACTACAGCACTGTTCAAACTACAGTGGTGAGACAATAGTACACCCTACTGGTCGAAATGAGGAAAAGCTTACTGCACCGGGTATTCCCAGGCGGTCTCCCATCCAAGTACTAACCCGGCCCGACCCTGCTTAGCTTCCGAGATCGGACGAGATCGGGCGTGTTTTTTTTTTTTTTTAACTTTTTATTATCAAAAATACATATTACAAAGCATATTTTACATTATTTACAAAAGGTGTTCAATACATCTAACATGGACATGACATAAACACACTACATTAAACGTGACGGACATAACACACACAGAACTTTTTGTGAAAATGTATTCAAAACCCCAAAACCAAATCAAAGAACTAAAAAAAAGTGCCCAATGCTACACATTAAAAACTAAATCCCCAAATCCGGTTGCTGTTATCAGAGTGCTGTTTTTTACAAAGTGTTTTTCAAAATCCACCCTCCCAAAAGTGTACACTAATCTAATATTCTTTTTAAAAAGTGACACAAACAGATCCCACACCCTCATAACTCTCACCTCATAATGTGCTACATTCCTCCTACATACAATAGCATACCTTACATTACTCATTATTACATTCACCAAATTAACATTAACATTTTTCTTTATTCCACACATTCCAAACAACAATAGTTTCTTCCATTCCTTTTCATTTCCGACTTTCACCCCACAGTGTACATTCAACAAATTTTTCACATTCTCAAACAGTACAGACAACATTGAACATTCAAAAAATAAGTGATTAAAATTTTCATCTTCTCTTTTACATACATCACATTCCCTACATACATTCTTGTCAATTTGGTGCAAAACAACATTTGTGTAAACCCTATTGTGCCTAATTTTAAAATCATTGTGCTCACAGTCAATACTATTATATTTTACATTCAAATTTCCCCATACCTCTTTGACATTTAACCCCTCAAAAACCTTTTCCCACACCTTTTCCGACGCTGGCCTCTCCATCCCATCACCCAGTAAATCCGTGTATATACATTTAGTTGTGACATTTTCAAATTTAACCCTAAAACCCTTCCTCTCTACACTCAACTCTACCATCCTGTTTGATTCACCTACCTCTCCCTGTCCTAACATTAATATTTTCCACCCATTACTAATGCTGTCCCTAATTCTCTTGTACATTCCTATAATAACCTGCCTTCTTACATCCTTATCTACTCTTCTTATTCCCTGTATGATTTCCTGTTCTGATTTGAAATTGTTATTGCTTTTGGATATTAAATGTTTGACCTGTTTTATTCCTGCTTTTTCAAAATGTTTATTTACCAGAATTGCATTGTTGTGAGTTATTTTTGTGTTGTGAAAGATTGGTTGATTTAACACCTCCCCCTTGTCCACACACTCATACTTTACATGTTTTAAATATTTCCCCCACGCTTCAAAAACCTCCTTATAAAAATCTGATACTCCCTCACACCTTGGTTTGTTAAAAATCATACAAAGACCATTCACACCACATCCACCACACCTGTGCAAGTAATCCTCAAAAAAACCCATCCAACAATACTCATCCCTACTATATAAATATTTTTTAATCGTTTTAACCCTCAAAGCCCTTTTTTTCACCTCTACATCTATCAATTTTAACCCTCCATCCTTAAACCCATTCATTAATACCTTGTGCCTAATTTTTGCCTGCTTCCCATCCCACAAAAAACTATTAATGGCCCTATTTAACTCATTTACAACCCACAACGGCAGCTCTAGTGCACTCAACACGTGATTCACCCGTGATAAAATTAAACAATTTACTACTATCACCCTGCCCCTCAACTTTAACTTCCTCATTTTCCATAAATTCAAATTCTGCTTTACCTTATTCACTACCCCTGCCCATGTAACATCCCTTGCTTCCTTTTCATTCTCACCTACATTCACTCCTAACACTTTTATCATCCCTTTCGCAACTTTCATTGGTACCTTAAATTCCCTCATATCTACCTTCCCTACACACATAATTTCTGACTTCTCTATGTTCATTCTCGCCCCTGATGCTTTCCCATATTTCTCTAATAAATACATAACCCTATTTAAACTGCCTACATTTTTCACTGTTATGTTTGTATCGTCTGCATATTGATGAATTAAACTCCTCCCTCCCCCTGGAATATTGATGCTTTGTATGTGTTGATCTTTTTTTAACATGGTGGCTAATGGTTCTGCTGTTATGCTGTATAATAAAGATGATAATGGACACCCCTGCCTAACTGATCTTTCTAAACTAAAACTATCTGTCACTACCCCATTACACTTCACCCTACTCTTTGCGCTACTATACAATAATCTAATCCAGTTCACTAATCTATTTCCAAACCCAAATCTCTCTAATGTCCTAAACATAAACTCGTGTTCTACTCTATCAAATGCCTTGTTGAAATCTACACTCAAAACTATACCTCCCTCTTCCTTCATATGCCTCACTACATCCCTGACTGACCCTATCGTATCTGCTATATCTCTCCCTGGAATACTGTATGCTTGTGTTGATGAGACTATGGACCCTACTACTGACTTAATTCTATTTGCTAATACTTTTGCTAATATTTTGTAATCCGTATTTAATAAGCTAATCCCTCTGTAATTCCCTAACTGCAACTTGCTACCCTTATTCTTATATAATACTGTAATTAAACCTGTTGACATTGTTTCACTAACCTTCCCTATCCTTTCCATTTCCCTATATACCTTTAACAAAATTGGACTAAATAACTCGCTAAAACATTTATAAAACTCACCTGGCAGGCCATCAGAGCCTGGGCTTTTGTTGTTAGATAGACTTCTGATGGCCGCATTCACTTCAAATTCTGATAACTCACTCTCACACACTCCCCTATCACTATCTGATAACCTATGCTCAACTGTCCCTAATACCTCATCTACACTATCTTTATCTACACTACCTTTCTTAAATAAATCGCTATAAAACCCCTGTACTGTTTCCAATATCCCTACATAATCATTCACTATCTCTCCTCTTTCATTCTCTATTTCTTCTATATAACTCCTACACTGTGTCCGTTTCTCTAACCTCAAAAAAAAAGATGTGCATTTTTCCCCTTCCACCGCATATTGTGCCCTACTCCTAACTATTGCTCCTTTACATTTTTCTTTTTCATGTGCTTCTAATTCTCCTTTGATACCTATATATTCTGCTATGTTTCTATTCGGATTCCTATCTATTTGTCTTAGTTCTTCAGCCATTCTTTCTCTCAATACCCCTTCTTTTCTCTTTCTTGCTTGATTCCTTTTCCTACAATACCTCATACTTAAACTTTTCACTTGCTTTTTTACACATTCCCACCATTCACACACATCCTCCTCATATTTTTCACACATACTTTGCTCCACAACACACTTCATCACCATCTCTCTATACTCCTTTTCTGCTAACACACTCGCATTCAAACACCACACTCCCCCCCCTTTCCCTTTCTGCCTGTTTCCAAATTGAAATGTGATTGCTGCATGATCGCTATATCCTGTAAATGTGTACTGTATATTAGTTATTTCCCTTGTGATTTCTTGAAAAGCTAAAACTAAATCTATCCTACTCTGTTTCAAAACCCCATTAACTATCTGCCTCCTTGAAAATTCCCTTTTACTTGCATTTCCCTCCCTCCATACATCTATCAAATTCCTAACCTCAATCATTTCTAATAAGCCCCTCCTCCCTGAATCTTGCTTAAAACTATCTACCCTATATGTATCTAACTTGGTGCAACATACATTGAAATCCCCCACCAGAATACAATTTCCCTTACAGTGCACACCCAGTGAAACAAAAAACTCTCTCTTTTCAATCTCCCTATTTGGTGCATACACATTTATCAATCTATACTTTACATTATTGACATCAAACTCTACACCTAGCACTCTCCCTTTCCCATCATTCAAAACCTCTGTTATATTTTGCACCACATTTTCTTTTACAAATATTGCAACCCCACATGATTTCCCCAATCCACAATTTACAAACAACAAACCCCTCCATTTTCCCTTGACTTCTATGATTTTTTCTGTTGACCACTTTGTTTCTTGTATTAGCAATATGTCTGTTGTGAATCTTGCCAGGACTTCCTCTAATTTCTCCATGTCATTTAAACCATTGACATTAAGCGAGGCAATCGTGACCATTATAAACAAGTTAAATAGAGTGTATGTCATTTTCAATATCATTTTTTCTTTTTCCCTTTCCTCCTTTCTTTGATTTTCTGCCAGCTGGCCAATTTGTTCGGTTGTCCTGCATATGCCCTCTTTCTCATTCCTTTTCCCATCAACATTTCCTCCTCAGACCCACTGTCACTCTTCTCCTCCTCAGTTACCATTGACACCATCGAGTCAGACATTTGGGGTGGGGGAGTTTTAGGTATTCCACCTCGCCAGCTAGCCGTTTCGTCTAGCGTGGGTGTATGGGTCGCCTCACTAGACTCCATAGCTGCTTTCTTCCCTTCATTCGGGCGCACAGTTCTCGGAGGCAAAGGCTCCCATTGAGATCCTCTCCCTCCGGTCTTCTGTCCGCCCCCTTCACCCCCTGTTGCCGGGTCCACCAATGCAGCTACTTCCTCATCTAGGCTCGACCCTATACCCCACTTCTCCCCCGTCTGCTCCTCCATCTGGGTGTCTGGCACACCTATCACCCCTTCATTAATTGAGTCCTCTACCACTGCCCCTTCCTCATCCTCCTCACTCCCCGATTTACCTTCCTCCTCCGTCTCTACCGCGAGAGCGCTTCCCTCCTCCTCCCCTGCTTTACATACACAACCCGCTTCCCTATTTCCACACACTCCACACTTGTTTATAATGGTCACGCATTCCCTCGCATAGTGTCCCTGGTCCCCACATTTCCTACATAGGAAGTCCGGACACTCACGTACAATGTGTCCTGGTTGTAGGCACATCCTACAAACTTTGACCTGTCTATCATGAATAACGCGGAAAAACTCCGCTCCCTTTTCTGTATCGAATCTTGTTGAATACGGTAAAGACCTAACTACGTCGTTGAATTTTACTTTGACAAACCTTGTTCCTTCACATATCCTCGTCCCCGGCCACATTCTCCTTTTTATCGGCGACACTGCCATCACTCCCCAGTCCATAAGCTTCTTTAAGATTTCTTCGTCCGTTGTGTATACAGGCAGCCCCAGGAACGATACCACCATCTCATCGCTCGTTAGCTCCTTAGCCATGATCCTGGTCTCGCGGATTTTGAAGCCGTCCATCAGGCGCCTCTTCCCATTAGGGTGACTCATAGTCAGTTCGTATTTATTTATTCCAATGAACCGACATCCAACCACCAGCCCACATAAATCCTTCGTCGTTTTCAGCATCTCCATCATCGTAATTTTCTCTTCTCCTACTAATTCCAACAACACCGTTAAATCTTTGCTGTAGCTTGGCTCGTCCGCCGCCTTTCCGTTCTCTCTTACTCTCTCTCCTTTCTCCGCATTCACCGTCTGTCTCGCCTCCACTCCAGCTTTCTCCACCACTCTCGCCTTCTCTATGTTTTCGCCATTCGTCTTGCCGTCATCCGTGTTCTTAGCCATGTCGTCTGTCGTTGTCCTGTTCGTATCCATTTATCCAATCCGAAAACAAAACTACACTCAAACTGAAACAGATATCCCCCCAAACAGCAAGCTGTTGGGGGAATACACAAAACAAAACAAAACTCACTTCTTTTTTTCTTTTTTTCACTATTTTTCACATAAACAAACAGAAAACACTAATCTCCACAAACGCTGTTTCAAATTCTCCCGCTTCCAAACGCTCTCGACTTCCCAGAATCCTTTGCACTGTGACGTGTTCAGGGTGGTATGGCCGTAAGCGAAGGAACCAGCCCTCTGCACTGTATATAAAGTCGAGGAAAGGAGACGCCCGCCACTTGACAACACAAACAATACTGCAGTTGATACGCAGAAGGCAGGGAGTTATTGTGTAAGTCTCAGCTTATATAAAATGATGGCTACGTCTGGCAGTATCAATCGCGTTTATTAACTGGTACAACAGATAGGACTGATGAGAGAGCGCGAGGCTTCCGCCGTTACATGCTTATATATCATCTCTCTTTCCAATGCGCATGCGTACATACATGACAGTTATCTGGGGGGGAAAAACACCAAAACTGCAATTAACATTGCTTTACCACTCCACAGCTCATAGTTCATAGTTGTCAGTCTAGAATCGAGCTCAAGAGAAGGCTGAGTGAGTCACCAATTCTTAGCAGGTGGTTTTGGAGCAAACTGTATAAACTGTTCAAAACAGCAATATGAAACTGGAGCTGTGTTCACACTACAGCACTGTTCAAACTACAGTGGTGAGACAATAGTACACCCTACTGGTCGAAATGAGGAAAAGCTTACTGCACCGGGTATTCCCAGGCGGTCTCCCATCCAAGTACTAACCCGGCCCGACCCTGCTTAGCTTCCGAGATCGGACGAGATCGGGCGTGTTCAGGGTGGTATGGCCGTAAGCGAAGGAACCAGCCCTCTGCACTGTATATAAAGTCGAGGAAAGGAGACGCCCGCCACTTGACAACACAAACAATACTGCAGTTGATACGCAGAAGGCAGGGAGTTATTGTGTAAGTCTCAGCTTATATAAAATGATGGCTACGTCTGGCAGTATCAATCGCGTTTATTAACTGGTACAACAGATAGGACTGATGAGAGAGCGCGAGGCTTCCGCCGTTACATGCTTATATATCATCTCTCTTTCCAATGCGCATGCGTACATACATGACAGTTATCTGGGGGGGAAAAACACCAAAACTGCAATTAACATTGCTTTACCACTCCACAGCTCATAGTTCATAGTTGTCAGTCTAGAATCGAGCTCAAGAGAAGGCTGAGTGAGTCACCAATTCTTAGCAGGTGGTTTTGGAGCAAACTGTATAAACTGTTCAAAACAGCAATATGAAACTGGAGCTGTGTTCACACTACAGCACTGTTCAAACTACAGTGGTGAGACAATAGTACACCCTACTGGTCGAAATGAGGAAAAGCTTACTGCACCGGGTATTCCCAGGCGGTCTCCCATCCAAGTACTAACCCGGCCCGACCCTGCTTAGCTTCCGAGATCGGACGAGATCGGGCGTGTTCAGGGTGGTATGGCCGTAAGCGAAGGAACCAGCCCTCTGCACTGTATATAAAGTCGAGGAAAGGAGACGCCCGCCACTTGACAACACAAACAATACTGCAGTTGATACGCAGAAGGCAGGGAGTTATTGTGTAAGTCTCAGCTTATATAAAATGATGGCTACGTCTGGCAGTATCAATCGCGTTTATTAACTGGTACAACAGATAGGACTGATGAGAGAGCGCGAGGCTTCCGCCGTTACATGCTTATATATCATCTCTCTTTCCAATGCGCATGCGTACATACATGACAGTTATCTGGGGGGGAAAAACACCAAAACTGCAATTAACATTGCTTTACCACTCCACAGCTCATAGTTCATAGTTGTCAGTCTAGAATCGAGCTCAAGAGAAGGCTGAGTGAGTCACCAATTCTTAGCAGGTGGTTTTGGAGCAAACTGTATAAACTGTTCAAAACAGCAATATGAAACTGGAGCTGTGTTCACACTACAGCACTGTTCAAACTACAGTGGTGAGACAATAGTACACCCTACTGGTCGAAATGAGGAAAAGCTTACTGCACCGGGTATTCCCAGGCGGTCTCCCATCCAAGTACTAACCCGGCCCGACCCTGCTTAGCTTCCGAGATCGGACGAGATCGGGCGTGTTCAGGGTGGTATGGCCGTAAGCGATGGAACCAGCCCTCTGCACTGTATATAAAGTCGAGGAAAGGAGACGCCCGCCACTTGACAACACAAACAATACTGCAGTTGATACGCAGAAGGCAGGGAGTTATTGTGTAAGTCTCAGCTTATATAAAATGATGGCTACGTCTGGCAGTATCAATCGCGTTTATTAACTGGTACAACAGATAGGACTGATGAGAGAGCGCGAGGCTTCCGCCGTTACATGCTTATATATCATCTCTCTTTCCAATGCGCATGCGTACATACATGACAGTTATCTGGGGGGGAAAAACACCAAAACTGCAATTAACATTGCTTTACCACTCCACAGCTCATAGTTCATAGTTGTCAGTCTAGAATCGAGCTCAAGAGAAGGCTGAGTGAGTCACCAATTCTTAGCAGGTGGTTTTGGAGCAAACTGTATAAACTGTTCAAAACAGCAATATGAAACTGGAGCTTTGTTCACACTACAGCACTGTTCAAACTACAGTGGTGAGACAATAGTACACCCTACTGGTCGAAATGAGGAAAAGCTTACTGCACCGGGTATTCCCAGGCGGTCTCCCATCCAAGTACTAACCCGGCCCGACCCTGCTTAGCTTCCGAGATCGGACGAGATCGGGCGTGTTTTTTTTTTTTAACTTTTTATTATCAAAAATACATATTACAAAGCATATTTTACATTATTTACAAAAGGTGTTCAATACATCTAACATGGACATGACATAAACACACTACATTAAACGTGACGGACATAACACACACAGAACATTTGTGAAAATGTATTCAAAACCCCAAAACCAAATCAAAGAACTAAAAAAAAGTGCCCAATGCTACACATTAAAAACTAAATCCCCAAATCCGGTTGCTGTTATCAGAGTGCTGTTTTTTACAAAGTGTTTTTCAAAATCCACCCTCCCAAAAGTGTACACTAATCTAATATTCTTTTTAAAAAGTGACACAAACAGATCCCACACCCTCATAACTCTCACCTCATAATGTGCTACATTCCTCCTACATACAATAGCATACCTTACATTACTCATTATTACATTCACCAAATTAACATTAACATTTTTCTTTATTCCACACATTCCAAACAACAATAGTTTCTTCCATTCCTTTTCATTTCCGACTTTCACCCCACAGTGTACATTCAACACATTTTTCACATTCTCAAACAGTACAGACAACATTGAACATTCAAAAAATAAGTGATTAAAATTTTCATCTTCTCTTTTACATACATCACATTCCCTACATACATTCTTGTCAATTTGGTGCAAAACAACATTTGTGTAAACCCTATTGTGCCTAATTTTAAAATCATTGTGCTCACAGTCAATACTATTATATTTTACATTCAAATTTCCCCATACCTCTTTGACATTTAACCCCTCAAAAACCTTTTCCCACACCTTTTCCGACGCTGGCCTCTCCATCCCATTCCCAGTAAATCCGTGTATATACATTTAGTTGTGACATTTTCAAATTTAACCCTAAAACCCTTCCTCTCTACACTCAACTCTACCATCCTGTTTGATTCACCTACCTCTCCCTGTCCTAACATTAATATTTTCCACCCATTACTAATGCTGTCCCTAATTCTCTTGTACATCCCTATAATAACCTGCCTTCTTACATCCTTATCTACTCTTCTTATTCCCTGTATGATTTCCTGTTCTGATTTGAAATTGTTATTGCTTTTGGATATTAAATGTTTGACCTGTTTTATTCCTGCTTTTTCAAAATGTTTATTTACCAGAATTGCATTGTTGTGAGTTATTTTTGTGTTGTGAAAGATTGGTTGATTTAACACCTCCCCCTTGTCCACACACTCATACTTTACATGTTTTAAATATTTCCCCCACGCTTCAAAAACCTCCTTATAAAAATCTGATACTCCCTCACACCTTGGTTTGTTAAAAATCATACAAAGACCATTCACACCACATCCACCACACCTGTGCAAGTAATCCTCAAAAAAACCCATCCAACAATACTCATCCCTACTATATAAATATTTTTTAATCGTTTTAACCCTCAAAGCCCTTTTTTTCACCTCTACATCTATCAATTTTAACCCTCCATCCTTAAACCCATTCATTAATACCCTGTGCCTAATTTTTGCCTGCTTCCCATCCCACAAAAAACTATTAATGGCCCTATTTAACTCATTTACAACCCACAACGGCAGCTCTAGTGCACTCAACACGTGATTCACCCGTGATAAAATTAAACAATTTACTACTATCACCCTGCCCCTCAACTTTAACTTCCTCATTTTCCATAAATTCAAATTCTGCTTTACCTTATTCACTACCCCTGCCCATGTAACATCCCTTGCTTCCTTTTCATTCTCACCTACATTCACTCCTAACACTTTTATCATCCCTTTCGCAACTTTCATTGGTACCTTAAATTCCCTCATATCTACCTTCCCTACACACATAATTTCTGACTTCTCTATGTTCATTCTCGCCCCTGATGCTTTCCCATATTTCTCTAATAAATACATAACCCTATTTAAACTGCCTACATTTTTCACTGTTATGTTTGTATCGTCTGCATATTGATGAATTAAACTCCTCCCTCCCCCTGGAATATTGATGCTTTGTATGTGTTGATCTTTTTTTAACATGGTGGCTAATGGTTCTGCTGTTATGCTGTATAATAAAGATGATAATGGACACCCCTGCCTAACTGATCTTTCTAAACTAAAACTATCTGTCACTACCCCATTACACTTCACCCTACTCTTTGCGCTACTATACAATAATCTAATCCAGTTCACTAATCTATTTCCAAACCCAAATCTCTCTAATGTCCTAAACATAAACTCGTGTTCTACTCTATCAAATGCCTTGTTGAAATCTACACTCAAAACTATACCTCCCTCTTCCTTCATATGCCTCACTACATCCCTGACTGACCCTATCGTATCTGCTATATCTCTCCCTGGAATACTGTATGCTTGTGTTGATGAGACTATGGACCCTACTACTGACTTAATTCTATTTGCTAATACTTTTGCTAATATTTTGTAATCCGTATTTAATAAGCTAATCCCTCTGTAATTCCCTAACTGCAACTTGCTACCCTTATTCTTATATAATACTGTAATTAAACCTGTTGACATTGTTTCACTAACCTTCCCTATCCTTTCCATTTCCCTATATACCTTTAACAAAATTGGACTAAATAACTCGCTAAAACATTTATAAAACTCACCTGGCAGGCCATCAGAGCCTGGGCTTTTGTTGTTAGATAGACTTCTGATGGCCGCATTCACTTCAAATTCTGATAACTCACTCTCACACACTCCCCTATCACTATCTGATAACCTATGCTCAACTGTCCCTAATACCTCATCTACACTATCTTTATCTACACTACCTTTCTTAAATAAATCGCTATAAAACCCCTGTACTGTTTCCAATATCCCTACATAATCATTCACTATCTCTCCTCTTTCATTCTCTATTTCTTCTATATAACTCCTACACTGTGTCCGTTTCTCTAACCTCAAAAAAAAAGATGTGCATTTTTCCCCTTCCACCGCATATTGTGCCCTACTCCTAACTATTGCTCCTTTACATTTTTCTTTTTCATGTGCTTCTAATTCTCCTTTGATACCTATATATTCTGCTATGTTTCTATTCGGATTCCTATCTATTTGTCTTAGTTCTTCAGCCATTCTTTCTCTCAATACCCCTTCTTTTCTCTTTCTTGCTTGATTCCTTTTCCTACAATACCTCATACTTAAACTTTTCACTTGCTTTTTTACACATTCCCACCATTCACACACATCCTCCTCATATTTTTCACACATACTTTGCTCCACAACACACTTCATCACCATCTCTCTATACTCCTTTTCTGCTAACACACTCGCATTCAAACACCACACTCCCCCCCCTTTCCCTTTCTGCCTGTTTCCAAATTGAAATGTGATTGCTGCATGATCGCTATATCCTGTAAATGTGTACTGTATATTAGTTATTTCCCTTGTGATTTCTTGAAAAGCTAAAACTAAATCTATCCTACTCTGTTTCAAAACCCCATTAACTATCTGCCTCCTTGAAAATTCCCTTTTACTTGCATTTCCCTCCCTCCATACATCTATCAAATTCCTAACCTCAATCATTTCTAATAAGCCCCTCCTCCCTGAATCTTGCTTAAAACTATCTACCCTATATGTATCTAACTTGGTGCAACATACATTGAAATCCCCCACCAGAATACAATTTCCCTTACAGTGCACACCCAGTGAAACAAAAAACTCTCTCTTTTCAATCTCCCTATTTGGTGCATACACATTTATCAATCTATACTTTACATTATTGACATCAAACTCTACACCTAGCACTCTCCCTTTCCCATCATTCAAAACCTCTGTTATATTTTGCACCACATTTTCTTTTACAAATATTGCAACCCCACATGATTTCCCCAATCCACAATTTACAAACAACAAACCCCTCCATTTTCCCTTGACTTCTATGATTTTTTCTGTTGACCACTTTGTTTCTTGTATTAGCAATATGTCTGTTGTGAATCTTGCCAGGACTTCCTCTAATTTCTCCATGTCATTTAAACCATTGACATTAAGCGAGGCAATCGTGACCATTATAAACAAGTTAAATAGAGTGTATGTCATTTTCAATATCATTTTTTCTTTTTCCCTTTCCTCCTTTCTTTGATTTTCTGCCAGCTGGCCAATTTGTTCGGTTGTCCTGCATATGCCCTCTTTCTCATTCCTTTTCCCATCAACATTTCCTCCTCAGACCCACTGTCACTCTTCTCCTCCTCAGTTACCATTGACACCATCGAGTCAGACATTTGGGGTGGGGGAGTTTTAGGTATTCCACCTCGCCAGCTAGCCGTTTCGTCTAGCGTGGGTGTATGGGTCGCCTCACTAGACTCCATAGCTGCTTTCTTCCCTTCATTCGGGCGCACAGTTCTCGGAGGCAAAGGCTCCCATTGAGATCCTCTCCCTCCGGTCTTCTGTCCGCCCCCTTCACCCCCTGTTGCCGGGTCCACCAATGCAGCTACTTCCTCATCTAGGCTCGACCCTATACCCCACTTCTCCCCCGTCTGCTCCTCCATCTGGGTGTCTGGCACACCTATCACCCCTTCATTAATTGAGTCCTCTACCACTGCCCCTTCCTCATCCTCCTCACTCCCCGATTTACCTTCCTCCTCCGTCTCTACCGCGAGAGCGCTTCCCTCCTCCTCCCCTGCTTTACATACACAACCCGCTTCCCTATTTCCACACACTCCACACTTGTTTATAATGGTCACGCATTCCCTCGCATAGTGTCCCTGGTCCCCACATTTCCTACATAGGAAGTCCGGACACTCACGTACAATGTGTCCTGGTTGTAGGCACATCCTACAAACTTTGACCTGTCTATCATGAATAACGCGGAAAAACTCCGCTCCCTTTTCTGTATCGAATCTTGTTGAATACGGTAAAGACCTAACTACGTCGTTGAATTTTACTTTGACAAACCTTGTTCCTTCACATATCCTCGTCCCCGGCCACATTCTCCTTTTTATCGGCGACACTGCCATCACTCCCCAGTCCATAAGCTTCTTTAAGATTTCTTCGTCCGTTGTGTATACAGGCAGCCCCAGGAACGATACCACCATCTCATCGCTCGTTAGCTCCTTAGCCATGATCCTGGTCTCGCGGATTTTGAAGCCGTCCATCAGGCGCCTCTTCCCATTAGGGTGACTCATAGTCAGTTCGTATTTATTTATTCCAATGAACCGACATCCAACCACCAGCCCACATAAATCCTTCGTCGTTTTCAGCATCTCCATCATCGTAATTTTCTCTTCTCCTACTAATTCCAACAACACCGTTAAATCTTTGCTGTAGCTTGGCTCGTCCGCCGCCTTTCCGTTCTCTCTTACTCTCTCTCCTTTCTCCGCATTCACCGTCTGTCTCGCCTCCACTCCAGCTTTCTCCACCACTCTCGCCTTCTCTATGTTTTCGCCATTCGTCTTGCCGTCATCCGTGTTCTTAGCCATGTCGTCTGTCGTTGTCCTGTTCGTATCCATTTATCCAATCCGAAAACAAAACTACACTCAAACTGAAACAGATATCCCCCCAAACAGCAAGCTGTTGGGGGAATACACAAAACAAAACAAAACTCACTTCTTTTTTTCTTTTTTTCACTATTTTTCACATAAACAAACAGAAAACACTAATCTCCACAAACGCTGTTTCAAATTCTCCCGCTTCCAAACGCTCTCGACTTCCCAGAATCCTTTGCACTGTGACGTGTTCAGGGTGGTATGGCCGTAAGCGAAGGAACCAGCCCTCTGCACTGTATATAAAGTCGAGGAAAGGAGACGCCCGCCACTTGACAACACAAACAATACTGCAGTTGATACGCAGAAGGCAGGGAGTTATTGTGTAAGTCTCAGCTTATATAAAATGATGGCTACGTCTGGCAGTATCAATCGCGTTTATTAACTGGTACAACAGATAGGACTGATGAGAGAGCGCGAGGCTTCCGCCGTTACATGCTTATATATCATCTCTCTTTCCAATGCGCATGCGTACATACATGACAGTTATCTGGGGGGGAAAAACACCAAAACTGCAATTAACATTGCTTTACCACTCCACAGCTCATAGTTCATAGTTGTCAGTCTAGAATCGAGCTCAAGAGAAGGCTGAGTGAGTCACCAATTCTTAGCAGGTGGTTTTGGAGCAAACTGTATAAACTGTTCAAAACAGCAATATGAAACTGGAGCTGTGTTCACACTACAGCACTGTTCAAACTACAGTGGTGAGACAATAGTACACCCTACTGGTCGAAATGAGGAAAAGCTTACTGCACCGGGTATTCCCAGGCAAATGCTCCTCCAAGTCCCTATTCGATCCTCAACCGACCAATGGTTATGCGCCGTTTAGTAAAGTTGATGCAGTGGTTATGCGCCGTTTAGTAAAAATGATCTCTAACCCACCAATCATTATGCGAGGAATTTCAAACGTCATCTAATTTATACGGCTCCGGCGGCCACTATCGGTGAATCTCATTTACGACGTCCCTGTTACTCAGGTAAGTTTCATCCTCTTCATCCTTTGCTAGTTAGACATTTGTTAGGCATGTATAAAGCTGTGCCGATTTTGTCAAAAGATAAAATATTGTCTGGAAATCAGCAACTGACCATACCATCGTTTGCGGGATTTGGCTTGTTAATGTGTAATGACAACGTATTGACAACCTGTCAGTAGGCTAGCTGGCTAGCGCTAGCAGCTAACGGGTCTGGTGACACGGAGTTGAGAACGAACAAACATCCCATAAAAAGTGTACCCACACACTTAGAACAACGCTTTCTTAAAGGAATAATCCATAATACGTTGCAATTATTTTGAGTTGGGGGCTATCAACAAAGTTTGCTGTCATGGTTCATCCGCCCCCCCAAGCCGTGTCATCCGCCCCCCTCCCCGCCACCAGTGTGCTGAACGAGTGGGGCCAGTTCTTGACGACAGTGGTGGTGGCAGCTGAGTCCGAGGGGTGCTACGCGCGCATGGCGAGAGGTTTCATTGCCCGGTTTCGACGTGCCAATGCTCCTGCACCAAAAGTCTTGCAGACAACTGCTGTCGGTAAGTTTAATAACAATTCCATTGAAACCTATGATGAAATTGATAATCCAAGTGATGTACATATCAGTTAACTTCATATAATTTTTTTGCAAGACACACATGGATAACACAGTTATAAAAACATGTAACACATGTACACAAAATGTTGATATAATTTCAGTGACAGCGGTTCATCCTTCCTGGAGAATCTGTTTGGTGACTGGGTGCAGAGGGGTACTGTGGTCAGACTGGACATCCGATACTGGCTGCACCGCTGGGATGCTGTTGTCATCAAACAGAGCCACGCCAAGTATGGGGTGTTCATGAGTGCCTTGGCAGGTGCGGTGCTCGCCTACAACAAGGCGGACATGATGCTCCTAGTCCAGGCGGTCAGGAGTGGCAACCAAGAGCTGTACGCCAGGTATTCGGACGAGGAGATGATGGCGTTCCTCAAGCCTCACCAGGTCAGGTTGTATGTCAGGCGCATTACCCGTGGGGTTGTGGTATGTGTGATATTGATCCATGTATGAATTTCATGAATAAGAAGCAAACATACTTGCTTATTTGTCAATATGGATTCAACTGTACTGGACTAAGGTGTCACTCAGATCTAGTTTTGAAAATAAATGTAAGATCATTAGGAGTAACGACTGATTTAACACTGTGACGGCCCGCTGGCCTGTGCCTTTCCCTTCACCATATTTAACCCTCTGTTTGTCCTCGTTGTTTCTGTGAGTGTTCCAGGTGTGCAGACTCTACCTGTGTCATGCTGTTTCCTTTGTTTTGCCTTTGCTATCTTTTGTCTTTGTCATTTGGATTTGGTGCAGACGTTTTGCCCATTTGTTTGTTTGATAATTGCACCATATGGGAAAATAAAGCCAGTTTTGTTATTGGTAAAACCTACTCCGTCCATCAGTTGTGTTACACTCATTCTAGTTGTGACAACACTCAAAGCTGAGAATATATATGTTACAGGAGACCGCTTTGGTGATTGAGTCCATCATTGCCGAGTTCAGGGGACCAGCAGGCCTTGACATTGACGGAATCCACCTGTTCAAGTCGACAGAGGCAGTTGATGCTCACTGGGCAACTGCAAGCAAGCATCTCAGTTGCATGCAGGTGGGTTAATGTCTTTGCAGTCATCGTGTGTCATTATAAAACCATTCAAACTTGTATGGCAACATTTCAAAGGACACCAGAATAAATAAGGAACTTGCAATTCGTTGTGCTTTACAGGATCCCCCTGGCATACAGCTGTATGTTTCTGTGAAGGTGGTGGTGCTGAATGGCGTTCGGCTGAACAAGCACAGGTGCCGGCGAGGCAGTAACTCTTTGGAGGGGTTGCACGCACACCTGTACAATGCCATTCCTTCACAGAGATGTGGGATTATGCCATTCCAAGTGAGTAATTAAAAAAAAAAAAAAAACACTTCGATATAGCGTAGTTTCAATGATGCATTTTATTTCACAGCTTTAGTCATCGCTTCTAAGCATATACAATAACAGTTAAAATGGTCATGTGTTTCAGGTATACCTGATGGCCTTTGCTGTGCAGTGGAACAACCGCATGGCATCACTCCGGGTTGCTGGTGGTCAGGGTCGGCAGACGTCGTGCATGGACGTGCGACAGATCCAGTGCATCAATCAGCAGGCCGAGGTTATCTTCGGCAAGGATCACATCCTGGAGCCCAACTTTGCTGCTCCAATGCCCGTCCCTGATGCGTACGAGCACCCAGACGAGGAGGAGCTCCTTGGCGTGGAGTATGCCATGTGCCAGTCCACCAGCTTCACTGCTAGGGACTACTATGTCCAGAAAGGTACAGTACTTAATCACACACTTACGCAAGGTTATCCTTAGTTATCCATAGTTTTTCATGCATATTCTAGCAATGACGACAAACATGGTATAAAGTTAAGTTTTAAAAGCAAAGAAACCGTGCATATTATTGAATGAATCCACAAGTGGTTGTTGTAACTACGCAGACACATTTGTGATTAGTACAATTACATATTTGCAGTTGAGGAAGAGCAGTCTCGTGAGGAGTCGGAGTCGGAGTCGGTTGAACAGGAACAAGGTGAAGATGAGGAGATGGCAGACGAGGGTCTTGGCATGTCTGCAGAGTCAGAGGAGGATCCTATCGACAGCGTCTGTAGGAAGCATGCCATCCTAACCCAGGCAGAACAGGTGGAGGAGGAGGATAGTCCTGCTCTGCAAGATGTGCTCATGAGCCAGAGACATCTGCATCTGCCAGGAATAGAGGAAGTGGAGACACTGGCCTTGCTGCTTCTAGAACTGGCAGACAACAGCGACCTCCACCTAGTGCCAGCCGACCTCAGGCAGAAGATCACCACCGCCGCCAGCTCTCTTCACGAGCACGACAAGACCGCCGCCCTATTCGTCAAACAGTATGAGTCCAGGTGGGGCTACACCTTGTTTGGTCGGTGCCTTGTTTGAGTCAGTGTTTCAAAGTGTTTTAGCAAGTAGAGCAATACAGTCAGCCTATTTATTTATATTGTAGTTAAAAATGCACTTTGTAGTTTAATTAAAGAATGTTCTTGTCTTTTTTTATTATTTATATTGTAGTTAAAAATGCACTTTGTAGTATTTTTTTATACAAACATGTTCTGGTCTATGTCCAATATCCGGTCCAATCTAACCTCTGTTTCAATCTAACACAATTCATTTACATACCCTTTATTGTTAGTTTATGTTCAATTAATCGGTGTTTTTGTCATGCGTGTCCTCGTGCCGTTTTTTTGTGTGCATGTCCTTGTGATGTTTGTATGTCTTTGTCAGCTCCATGTTTAACTAAATGTTTGTAAATGTTTGTCTCTCGTCATCTCACTCATGGCCTGTACCTTGACGTGGTGAGTGGGCTTTCAACTAAACAGGTCTGCCTACTTGTGTTTGTGTGTCATAAAAATAATATATCTGTGCCCCATACATGGAATCTGAGTGCATATGTAGTAAATGGAAAAATGTGCATGTTGAAACCTTTACATTGGGTTCTTTGTAAATTTTGAATGCATTTTCGTTTCACAAAATGCACTGTTCTCATGTCTTATTCAGTAACTGTTGGTGACCATCTGCGGCATTTTAGCAACCACACTCTTGCAGTTCGTTGGGACGAAACACATTCTAGTTAAAGAATAAAACTGTAATGCTATTTGGTAATTTGTGAATAACATGTTTAAGTAATAATATAAATAAAAGTATTATACAAGTATTTCAAGTATTTTGGAGTCTCTGTATGCTTGGGTTTCAGAAAAAAAGAGGAGGGTGGGACATGTCAAAAATGATTGTAGGTCAAACACCTAGAGTATAAGCTTTTGCAAATGTTTGTAAAAAAATACTTTTACCAACACCCAGTTTATTAATTATGGGCTGCATGGTAAGTAGGATGGTGGGGCATATCTCATGTCACACATCATAACACGAGGTGCAAGCATTCAGAAATGGTATGGTTTGTATGATCAGTTTCCCCTTATAAAGGGGAAATACACTATGGTATTTTTTGGTCAAAGCAATGCATCAATGGTGATCAAGTATTATAGACTACAATTTAATCTGACTCCAATAAGATGAGTAGGTTGACCTCGAATGTAGTTTATCAACTAATAACACGTGAGTAAGGCTAAGAAGGGCTACGGAGGAAAGAGATATGAATGGTGGTTTATTTAACAGTTACCAATAACCTTAAATGTAACCAAGTAAACCAAATGAAAGAAATCAAGTTACATAGGTTAAAACCAGATAAAACAGAGAAGTTGTCTTTGTGTCTTCTCCCAGACTCTGAAGTGTCAATATGCATTGCTAATTAGATTGTGCTGACTGCACCCCCTGGGTGGTCATTACAATGAGTCGTGTGAATGGCTCAGATGTCTTCCAGACAAAGTGAGAGTGCATTAAATACATTCTTACACCCTTTATAGTTCAGGCCAAAATTTTTATAATTGTACACTTTTCCACCTAAATATATAAATCTCATCAATCTACATACCTGTTTATACCTGTTTATACTGTTCATACGGCATTCCATTTTTATATTTATTCTGCTATCTACCCTATTGTTACTGTTAATACATATATACTGCTAGACTGCATTGCCTATACAGCTCATATGCTGATACACTGTTCATACTGTAACCTATTTATTCTGCTTATAATGCTACTGCTATTCATTTACTGCTTACACTGCACTACTATACTATACTGCACTACTTACTGCTCACATACTGCACTACTTGTATATACTGTTCATTGCATTTTCTGCTTTTTGCACTTCTGGTTAGACGCTAACTGCATTTCGTTGTCTCTGTACTTGTACTCTGCACAATGACAATAAAGTTGAATCTAATCTAATCTAATCATCTACATCAACTCAAACTATGCAAATAATGCAAACAACATTCAGCAGCCAAGTGGATTTCAATCAATTCTTTTCCATGACATTTCTGTAAATAGAACTTCAGGCCAGTGAACACCAGGGGGCATCCTTCTTTCTGATCAATTTTCATCCGATCCCAGGTT
The DNA here is from genome assembly GCF_951799395.1 of Argentina silus. Taxonomy (NCBI): domain Eukaryota; kingdom Metazoa; phylum Chordata; class Actinopteri; order Argentiniformes; family Argentinidae; genus Argentina; species Argentina silus. The sequence goes on along the minus strand of NW_028152565.1, from coordinate 407,989 downwards.
GAGCAATAGGGACTTGGGGGGGTCATGGGCCATTCCCAGGCAAATGCTCCTCCAAGTCCCTATTCGATCCTCAACCGACCAATGGTTATGCGCCGTTTAGTAAAGTTGATGCAGTGGTTATGCGCCGTTTAGTAAAAATGATCTCTAACCCACCAATCATTATGCGAGGAATTTCAAACGTCATCTAATTTATACGGCTCCGGCGGCCACTATCGGTGAATCTCATTTACGACGTCCCTGTTACTCAGGTAAGTTTCATCCTCTTCATCCTTTGCTAGTTAGACATTTGTTAGGCATGTATAAAGCTGTGCCGATTTTGTCAAAAGATAAAATATTGTCTGGAAATCAGCAACTGACCATACCATCGTTTGCGGGATTTGGCTTGTTAATGTGTAATGACAACGTATTGACAACCTGTCAGTAGGCTAGCTGGCTAGCGCTAGCAGCTAACGGGTCTGGTGACACGGAGTTGAGAACGAACAAACATCCCATAAAAAGTGTACCCACACACTTAGAACAACGCTTTCTTAAAGGAATAATCCATAATACGTTGCAATTATTTTGAGTTGGGGGCTATCAACAAAGTTTGCTGTCATGGTTCATCCGCCCCCCCAAGCCGTGTCATCCGCCCCCCTCCCCGCCACCAGTGTGCTGAACGAGTGGGGCCAGTTCTTGACGACAGTGGTGGTGGCAGCTGAGTCCGAGGGGTGCTACGCGCGCATGGCGAGAGGTTTCATTGCCCGGTTTCGACGTGCCAATGCTCCTGCACCAAAAGTCTTGCAGACAACTGCTGTCGGTAAGTTTAATAACAATTCCATTGAAACCTATGATGAAATTGATAATCCAAGTGATGTACATATCAGTTAACTTCATATAATTTTTTTGCAAGACACACATGGATAACACAGTTATAAAAACATGTAACACATGTACACAAAATGTTGATATAATTTCAGTGACAGCGGTTCATCCTTCCTGGAGAATCTGTTTGGTGACTGGGTGCAGAGGGGTACTGTGGTCAGACTGGACATCCGATACTGGCTGCACCGCTGGGATGCTGTTGTCATCAAACAGAGCCACGCCAAGTATGGGGTGTTCATGAGTGCCTTGGCAGGTGCGGTGCTCGCCTACAACAAGGCGGACATGATGCTCCTAGTCCAGGCGGTCAGGAGTGGCAACCAAGAGCTGTACGCCAGGTATTCGGACGAGGAGATGATGGCGTTCCTCAAGCCTCACCAGGTCAGGTTGTATGTCAGGCGCATTACCCGTGGGGTTGTGGTATGTGTGATATTGATCCATGTATGAATTTCATGAATAAGAAGCAAACATACTTGCTTATTTGTCAATATGGATTCAACTGTACTGGACTAAGGTGTCACTCAGATCTAGTTTTGAAAATAAATGTAAGATCATTAGGAGTAACGACTGATTTAACACTGTGACGGCCCGCTGGCCTGTGCCTTTCCCTTCACCATATTTAACCCTCTGTTTGTCCTCGTTGTTTCTGTGAGTGTTCCAGGTGTGCAGACTCTACCTGTGTCATGCTGTTTCCTTTGTTTTGCCTTTGCTATCTTTTGTCTTTGTCATTTGGATTTGGTGCAGACGTTTTGCCCATTTGTTTGTTTGATAATTGCACCATATGGGAAAATAAAGCCAGTTTTGTTATTGGTAAAACCTACTCCGTCCATCAGTTGTGTTACACTCATTCTAGTTGTGACAACACTCAAAGCTGAGAATATATATGTTACAGGAGACCGCTTTGGTGATTGAGTCCATCATTGCCGAGTTCAGGGGACCAGCAGGCCTTGACATTGACGGAATCCACCTGTTCAAGTCGACAGAGGCAGTTGATGCTCACTGGGCAACTGCAAGCAAGCATCTCAGTTGCATGCAGGTGGGTTAATGTCTTTGCAGTCATCGTGTGTCATTATAAAACCATTCAAACTTGTATGGCAACATTTCAAAGGACACCAGAATAAATAAGGAACTTGCAATTCGTTGTGCTTTACAGGATCCCCCTGGCATACAGCTGTATGTTTCTGTGAAGGTGGTGGTGCTGAATGGCGTTCGGCTGAACAAGCACAGGTGCCGGCGAGGCAGTAACTCTTTGGAGGGGTTGCACGCACACCTGTACAATGCCATTCCTTCACAGAGATGTGGGATTATGCCATTCCAAGTGAGTAATTAAAAAAAAAAAAAAAACACTTCGATATAGCGTAGTTTCAATGATGCATTTTATTTCACAGCTTTAGTCATCGCTTCTAAGCATATACAATAACAGTTAAAATGGTCATGTGTTTCAGGTATACCTGATGGCCTTTGCTGTGCAGTGGAACAACCGCATGGCATCACTCCGGGTTGCTGGTGGTCAGGGTCGGCAGACGTCGTGCATGGACGTGCGACAGATCCAGTGCATCAATCAGCAGGCCGAGGTTATCTTCGGCAAGGATCACATCCTGGAGCCCAACTTTGCTGCTCCAATGCCCGTCCCTGATGCGTACGAGCACCCAGACGAGGAGGAGCTCCTTGGCGTGGAGTATGCCATGTGCCAGTCCACCAGCTTCACTGCTAGGGACTACTATGTCCAGAAAGGTACAGTACTTAATCACACACTTACGCAAGGTTATCCTTAGTTATCCATAGTTTTTCATGCATATTCTAGCAATGACGACAAACATGGTATAAAGTTAAGTTTTAAAAGCAAAGAAACCGTGCATATTATTGAATGAATCCACAAGTGGTTGTTGTAACTACGCAGACACATTTGTGATTAGTACAATTACATATTTGCAGTTGAGGAAGAGCAGTCTCGTGAGGAGTCGGAGTCGGAGTCGGTTGAACAGGAACAAGGTGAAGATGAGGAGATGGCAGACGAGGGTCTTGGCATGTCTGCAGAGTCAGAGGAGGATCCTATCGACAGCGTCTGTAGGAAGCATGCCATCCTAACCCAGGCAGAACAGGTGGAGGAGGAGGATAGTCCTGCTCTGCAAGATGTGCTCATGAGCCAGAGACATCTGCATCTGCCAGGAATAGAGGAAGTGGAGACACTGGCCTTGCTGCTTCTAGAACTGGCAGACAACAGCGACCTCCACCTAGTGCCAGCCGACCTCAGGCAGAAGATCACCACCGCCGCCAGCTCTCTTCACGAGCACGACAAGACCGCCGCCCTATTCGTCAAACAGTATGAGTCCAGGTGGGGCTACACCTTGTTTGGTCGGTGCCTTGTTTGAGTCAGTGTTTCAAAGTGTTTTAGCAAGTAGAGCAATACAGTCAGCCTATTTATTTATATTGTAGTTAAAAATGCACTTTGTAGTTTAATTAAAGAATGTTCTTGTCTTTTTTTATTATTTATATTGTAGTTAAAAATGCACTTTGTAGTATTTTTTTATACAAACATGTTCTGGTCTATGTCCAATATCCGGTCCAATCTAACCTCTGTTTCAATCTAACACAATTCATTTACATACCCTTTATTGTTAGTTTATGTTCAATTAATCGGTGTTTTTGTCATGCGTGTCCTCGTGCCGTTTTTTTGTGTGCATGTCCTTGTGATGTTTGTATGTCTTTGTCAGCTCCATGTTTAACTAAATGTTTGTAAATGTTTGTCTCTCGTCATCTCACTCATGGCCTGTACCTTGACGTGGTGAGTGGGCTTTCAACTAAACAGGTCTGCCTACTTGTGTTTGTGTGTCATAAAAATAATATATCTGTGCCCCATACATGGAATCTGAGTGCATATGTAGTAAATGGAAAAATGTGCATGTTGAAACCTTTACATTGGGTTCTTTGTAAATTTTGAATGCATTTTCGTTTCACAAAATGCACTGTTCTCATGTCTTATTCAGTAACTGTTGGTGACCATCTGCGGCATTTTAGCAACCACACTCTTGCAGTTCGTTGGGACGAAACACATTCTAGTTAAAGAATAAAACTGTAATGCTATTTGGTAATTTGTGAATAACATGTTTAAGTAATAATATAAATAAAAGTATTATACAAGTATTTCAAGTATTTTGGAGTCTCTGTATGCTTGGGTTTCAGAAAAAAAGAGGAGGGTGGGACATGTCAAAAATGATTGTAGGTCAAACACCTAGAGTATAAGCTTTTGCAAATGTTTGTAAAAAAATACTTTTACCAACACCCAGTTTATTAATTATGGGCTGCATGGTAAGTAGGATGGTGGGGCATATCTCATGTCACACATCATAACACGAGGTGCAAGCATTCAGAAATGGTATGGTTTGTATGATCAGTTTCCCCTTATAAAGGGGAAATACACTATGGTATTTTTTGGTCAAAGCAATGCATCAATGGTGATCAAGTATTATAGACTACAATTTAATCTGACTCCAATAAGATGAGTAGGTTGACCTCGAATGTAGTTTATCAACTAATAACACGTGAGTAAGGCTAAGAAGGGCTACGGAGGAAAGAGATATGAATGGTGGTTTATTTAACAGTTACCAATAACCTTAAATGTAACCAAGTAAACCAAATGAAAGAAATCAAGTTACATAGGTTAAAACCAGATAAAACAGAGAAGTTGTCTTTGTGTCTTCTCCCAGACTCTGAAGTGTCAATATGCATTGCTAATTAGATTGTGCTGACTGCACCCCCTGGGTGGTCATTACAATGAGTCGTGTGAATGGCTCAGATGTCTTCCAGACAAAGTGAGAGTGCATTAAATACATTCTTACACCCTTTATAGTTCAGGCCAAAATTTTTATAATTGTACACTTTTCCACCTAAATATATAAATCTCATCAATCTACATACCTGTTTATACCTGTTTATACTGTTCATACGGCATTCCATTTTTATATTTATTCTGCTATCTACCCTATTGTTACTGTTAATACATATATACTGCTAGACTGCATTGCCTATACAGCTCATATGCTGATACACTGTTCATACTGTAACCTATTTATTCTGCTTATAATGCTACTGCTATTCATTTACTGCTTACACTGCACTACTATACTATACTGCACTACTTACTGCTCACATACTGCACTACTTGTATATACTGTTCATTGCATTTTCTGCTTTTTGCACTTCTGGTTAGACGCTAACTGCATTTCGTTGTCTCTGTACTTGTACTCTGCACAATGACAATAAAGTTGAATCTAATCTAATCTAATCATCTACATCAACTCAAACTATGCAAATAATGCAAACAACATTCAGCAGCCAAGTGGATTTCAATCAATTCTTTTCCATGACATTTCTGTAAATAGAACTTCAGGCCAGTGAACACCAGGGGGCATCCTTCTTTCTGATCAATTTTCATCCGATCCCAGGTTGAGCAATAGGGACTTGGGGGGGTCATGGGCCATTCCCAGGCAAATGCTCCTCCAAGTCCCTATTCGATCCTCAACCGACCAATGGTTATGCGCCGTTTAGTAAAGTTGATGCAGTGGTTATGCGCCGTTTAGTAAAAATGATCTCTAACCCACCAATCATTATGCGAGGAATTTCAAACGTCATCTAATTTATACGGCTCCGGCGGCCACTATCGGTGAATCTCATTTACGACGTCCCTGTTACTCAGGTAAGTTTCATCCTCTTCATCCTTTGCTAGTTAGACATTTGTTAGGCATGTATAAAGCTGTGCCGATTTTGTCAAAAGATAAAATATTGTCTGGAAATCAGCAACTGACCATACCATCGTTTGCGGGATTTGGCTTGTTAATGTGTAATGACAACGTATTGACAACCTGTCAGTAGGCTAGCTGGCTAGCGCTAGCAGCTAACGGGTCTGGTGACACGGAGTTGAGAACGAACAAACATCCCATAAAAAGTGTACCCACACACTTAGAACAACGCTTTCTTAAAGGAATAATCCATAATACGTTGCAATTATTTTGAGTTGGGGGCTATCAACAAAGTTTGCTGTCATGGTTCATCCGCCCCCCCAAGCCGTGTCATCCGCCCCCCTCCCCGCCACCAGTGTGCTGAACGAGTGGGGCCAGTTCTTGACGACAGTGGTGGTGGCAGCTGAGTCCGAGGGGTGCTACGCGCGCATGGCGAGAGGTTTCATTGCCCGGTTTCGACGTGCCAATGCTCCTGCACCAAAAGTCTTGCAGACAACTGCTGTCGGTAAGTTTAATAACAATTCCATTGAAACCTATGATGAAATTGATAATCCAAGTGATGTACATATCAGTTAACTTCATATAATTTTTTTGCAAGACACACATGGATAACACAGTTATAAAAACATGTAACACATGTACACAAAATGTTGATATAATTTCAGTGACAGCGGTTCATCCTTCCTGGAGAATCTGTTTGGTGACTGGGTGCAGAGGGGTACTGTGGTCAGACTGGACATCCGATACTGGCTGCACCGCTGGGATGCTGTTGTCATCAAACAGAGCCACGCCAAGTATGGGGTGTTCATGAGTGCCTTGGCAGGTGCGGTGCTCGCCTACAACAAGGCGGACATGATGCTCCTAGTCCAGGCGGTCAGGAGTGGCAACCAAGAGCTGTACGCCAGGTATTCGGACGAGGAGATGATGGCGTTCCTCAAGCCTCACCAGGTCAGGTTGTATGTCAGGCGCATTACCCGTGGGGTTGTGGTATGTGTGATATTGATCCATGTATGAATTTCATGAATAAGAAGCAAACATACTTGCTTATTTGTCAATATGGATTCAACTGTACTGGACTAAGGTGTCACTCAGATCTAGTTTTGAAAATAAATGTAAGATCATTAGGAGTAACGACTGATTTAACACTGTGACGGCCCGCTGGCCTGTGCCTTTCCCTTCACCATATTTAACCCTCTGTTTGTCCTCGTTGTTTCTGTGAGTGTTCCAGGTGTGCAGACTCTACCTGTGTCATGCTGTTTCCTTTGTTTTGCCTTTGCTATCTTTTGTCTTTGTCATTTGGATTTGGTGCAGACGTTTTGCCCATTTGTTTGTTTGATAATTGCACCATATGGGAAAATAAAGCCAGTTTTGTTATTGGTAAAACCTACTCCGTCCATCAGTTGTGTTACACTCATTCTAGTTGTGACAACACTCAAAGCTGAGAATATATATGTTACAGGAGACCGCTTTGGTGATTGAGTCCATCATTGCCGAGTTCAGGGGACCAGCAGGCCTTGACATTGACGGAATCCACCTGTTCAAGTCGACAGAGGCAGTTGATGCTCACTGGGCAACTGCAAGCAAGCATCTCAGTTGCATGCAGGTGGGTTAATGTCTTTGCAGTCATCGTGTGTCATTATAAAACCATTCAAACTTGTATGGCAACATTTCAAAGGACACCAGAATAAATAAGGAACTTGCAATTCGTTGTGCTTTACAGGATCCCCCTGGCATACAGCTGTATGTTTCTGTGAAGGTGGTGGTGCTGAATGGCGTTCGGCTGAACAAGCACAGGTGCCGGCGAGGCAGTAACTCTTTGGAGGGGTTGCACGCACACCTGTACAATGCCATTCCTTCACAGAGATGTGGGATTATGCCATTCCAAGTGAGTAATTAAAAAAAAAAAAAAAACACTTCGATATAGCGTAGTTTCAATGATGCATTTTATTTCACAGCTTTAGTCATCGCTTCTAAGCATATACAATAACAGTTAAAATGGTCATGTGTTTCAGGTATACCTGATGGCCTTTGCTGTGCAGTGGAACAACCGCATGGCATCACTCCGGGTTGCTGGTGGTCAGGGTCGGCAGACGTCGTGCATGGACGTGCGACAGATCCAGTGCATCAATCAGCAGGCCGAGGTTATCTTCGGCAAGGATCACATCCTGGAGCCCAACTTTGCTGCTCCAATGCCCGTCCCTGATGCGTACGAGCACCCAGACGAGGAGGAGCTCCTTGGCGTGGAGTATGCCATGTGCCAGTCCACCAGCTTCACTGCTAGGGACTACTATGTCCAGAAAGGTACAGTACTTAATCACACACTTACGCAAGGTTATCCTTAGTTATCCATAGTTTTTCATGCATATTCTAGCAATGACGACAAACATGGTATAAAGTTAAGTTTTAAAAGCAAAGAAACCGTGCATATTATTGAATGAATCCACAAGTGGTTGTTGTAACTACGCAGACACATTTGTGATTAGTACAATTACATATTTGCAGTTGAGGAAGAGCAGTCTCGTGAGGAGTCGGAGTCGGAGTCGGTTGAACAGGAACAAGGTGAAGATGAGGAGATGGCAGACGAGGGTCTTGGCATGTCTGCAGAGTCAGAGGAGGATCCTATCGACAGCGTCTGTAGGAAGCATGCCATCCTAACCCAGGCAGAACAGGTGGAGGAGGAGGATAGTCCTGCTCTGCAAGATGTGCTCATGAGCCAGAGACATCTGCATCTGCCAGGAATAGAGGAAGTGGAGACACTGGCCTTGCTGCTTCTAGAACTGGCAGACAACAGCGACCTCCACCTAGTGCCAGCCGACCTCAGGCAGAAGATCACCACCGCCGCCAGCTCTCTTCACGAGCACGACAAGACCGCCGCCCTATTCGTCAAACAGTATGAGTCCAGGTGGGGCTACACCTTGTTTGGTCGGTGCCTTGTTTGAGTCAGTGTTTCAAAGTGTTTTAGCAAGTAGAGCAATACAGTCAGCCTATTTATTTATATTGTAGTTAAAAATGCACTTTGTAGTTTAATTAAAGAATGTTCTTGTCTTTTTTTATTATTTATATTGTAGTTAAAAATGCACTTTGTAGTATTTTTTTATACAAACATGTTCTGGTCTATGTCCAATATCCGGTCCAATCTAACCTCTGTTTCAATCTAACACAATTCATTTACATACCCTTTATTGTTAGTTTATGTTCAATTAATCGGTGTTTTTGTCATGCGTGTCCTCGTGCCGTTTTTTTGTGTGCATGTCCTTGTGATGTTTGTATGTCTTTGTCAGCTCCATGTTTAACTAAATGTTTGTAAATGTTTGTCTCTCGTCATCTCACTCATGGCCTGTACCTTGACGTGGTGAGTGGGCTTTCAACTAAACAGGTCTGCCTACTTGTGTTTGTGTGTCATAAAAATAATATATCTGTGCCCCATACATGGAATCTGAGTGCATATGTAGTAAATGGAAAAATGTGCATGTTGAAACCTTTACATTGGGTTCTTTGTAAATTTTGAATGCATTTTCGTTTCACAAAATGCACTGTTCTCATGTCTTATTCAGTAACTGTTGGTGACCATCTGCGGCATTTTAGCAACCACACTCTTGCAGTTCGTTGGGACGAAACACATTCTAGTTAAAGAATAAAACTGTAATGCTATTTGGTAATTTGTGAATAACATGTTTAAGTAATAATATAAATAAAAGTATTATACAAGTATTTCAAGTATTTTGGAGTCTCTGTATGCTTGGGTTTCAGAAAAAAAGAGGAGGGTGGGACATGTCAAAAATGATTGTAGGTCAAACACCTAGAGTATAAGCTTTTGCAAATGTTTGTAAAAAAATACTTTTACCAACACCCAGTTTATTAATTATGGGCTGCATGGTAAGTAGGATGGTGGGGCATATCTCATGTCACACATCATAACACGAGGTGCAAGCATTCAGAAATGGTATGGTTTGTATGATCAGTTTCCCCTTATAAAGGGGAAATACACTATGGTATTTTTTGGTCAAAGCAATGCATCAATGGTGATCAAGTATTATAGACTACAATTTAATCTGACTCCAATAAGATGAGTAGGTTGACCTCGAATGTAGTTTATCAACTAATAACACGTGAGTAAGGCTAAGAAGGGCTACGGAGGAAAGAGATATGAATGGTGGTTTATTTAACAGTTACCAATAACCTTAAATGTAACCAAGTAAACCAAATGAAAGAAATCAAGTTACATAGGTTAAAACCAGATAAAACAGAGAAGTTGTCTTTGTGTCTTCTCCCAGACTCTGAAGTGTCAATATGCATTGCTAATTAGATTGTGCTGACTGCACCCCCTGGGTGGTCATTACAATGAGTCGTGTGAATGGCTCAGATGTCTTCCAGACAAAGTGAGAGTGCATTAAATACATTCTTACACCCTTTATAGTTCAGGCCAAAATTTTTATAATTGTACACTTTTCCACCTAAATATATAAATCTCATCAATCTACATACCTGTTTATACCTGTTTATACTGTTCATACGGCATTCCATTTTTATATTTATTCTGCTATCTACCCTATTGTTACTGTTAATACATATATACTGCTAGACTGCATTGCCTATACAGCTCATATGCTGATACACTGTTCATACTGTAACCTATTTATTCTGCTTATAATGCTACTGCTATTCATTTACTGCTTACACTGCACTACTATACTATACTGCACTACTTACTGCTCACATACTGCACTACTTGTATATACTGTTCATTGCATTTTCTGCTTTTTGCACTTCTGGTTAGACGCTAACTGCATTTCGTTGTCTCTGTACTTGTACTCTGCACAATGACAATAAAGTTGAATCTAATCTAATCTAATCATCTACATCAACTCAAACTATGCAAATAATGCAAACAACATTCAGCAGCCAAGTGGATTTCAATCAATTCTTTTCCATGACATTTCTGTAAATAGAACTTCAGGCCAGTGAACACCAGGGGGCATCCTTCTTTCTGATCAATTTTCATCCGATCCCAGGTTGAGCAATAGGGACTTGGGGGGGTCATGGGCCATTCCCAGGCGGTCTCCCATCCAAGTACTAACCCGGCCCGACCCTGCTTAGCTTCCGAGATCGGACGAGATCGGGCGTGTTCAGGGTGGTATGGCCGTAAGCGAAGGAACCAGCCCTCTGCACTGTATATAAAGTCGAGGAAAGGAGACGCCCGCCACTTGACAACACAAACAATACTGCAGTTGATACGCAGAAGGCAGGGAGTTATTGTGTAAGTCTCAGCTTATATAAAATGATGGCTACGTCTGGCAGTATCAATCGCGTTTATTAACTGGTACAACAGATAGGACTGATGAGAGAGCGCGAGGCTTCCGCCGTTACATGCTTATATATCATCTCTCTTTCCAATGCGCATGCGTACATACATGACAGTTATCTGGGGGGGAAAAACACCAAAACTGCAATTAACATTGCTTTACCACTCCACAGCTCATAGTTCATAGTTGTCAGTCTAGAATCGAGCTCAAGAGAAGGCTGAGTGAGTCACCAATTCTTAGCAGGTGGTTTTGGAGCAAACTGTATAAACTGTTCAAAACAGCAATATGAAACTGGAGCTGTGTTCACACTACAGCACTGTTCAAACTACAGTGGTGAGACAATAGTACACCCTACTGGTCGAAATGAGGAAAAGCTTACTGCACCGGGTATTCCCAGGCGGTCTCCCATCCAAGTACTAACCCGGCCCGACCCTGCTTAGCTTCCGAGATCGGACGAGATCGGGCGTGTTCAGGGTGGTATGGCCGTAAGCGAAGGAACCAGCCCTCTGCACTGTATATAAAGTCGAGGAAAGGAGACGCCCGCCACTTGACAACACAAACAATACTGCAGTTGATACGCAGAAGGCAGGGAGTTATTGTGTAAGTCTCAGCTTATATAAAATGATGGCTACGTCTGGCAGTATCAATCGCGTTTATTAACTGGTACAACAGATAGGACTGATGAGAGAGCGCGAGGCTTCCGCCGTTACATGCTTATATATCATCTCTCTTTCCAATGCGCATGCGTACATACATGACAGTTATCTGGGGGGGAAAAACACCAAAACTGCAATTAACATTGCTTTACCACTCCACAGCTCATAGTTCATAGTTGTCAGTCTAGAATCGAGCTCAAGAGAAGGCTGAGTGAGTCACCAATTCTTAGCAGGTGGTTTTGGAGCAAACTGTATAAACTGTTCAAAACAGCAATATGAAACTGGAGCTGTGTTCACACTACAGCACTGTTCAAACTACAGTGGTGAGACAATAGTACACCCTACTGGTCGAAATGAGGAAAAGCTTACTGCACCGGGTATTCCCAGGCGGTCTCCCATCCAAGTACTAACCCGGCCCGACCCTGCTTAGCTTCCGAGATCGGACGAGATCGGGCGTGTTTTTTTTTTTTTTACTTTTTATTATCAAAAATACATATTACAAAGCATATTTTACATTATTTACAAAAGGTGTTCAATACATCTAACATGGACATGACATAAACACACTACATTAAACGTGACGGACATAACACACACAGAACATTTGTGAAATTGTATTCAAAACCCCAAAACCAAATCAAAGAACTAAAAAAAAGTGCCCAATGCTACACATTAAAAACTAAATCCCCAAATCCGGTTGCTGATATCAGAGTGCTGTTTTTTACAAAGTGTTTTTCAAAATCCACCCTCCCAAAAGTGTACACTAATCTAATATTCTTTTTAAAAAGTGACACAAACAGATCCCACACCCTCATAACTCTCACCTCATAATGTGCTACATTCCTCCTACATACAATAGCATACCTTACATTACTCATTATTACATTCACCAAATTAACATTAACATTTTTCTTTATTCCACACATTCCAAACAACAATAGTTTCTTCCATTCCTTTTCATTTCCGACTTTCACCCCACAGTGTACATTCAACAAATTTTTCACATTCTCAAACAGTACAGACAACATTGAACATTCAAAAAATAAGTGATTAAAATTTTCATCTTCCCTTTTACATACATCACATTCCCTACATACATTCTTGTCAATTTGGTGCAAAACAACATTTGTGTAAACCCTATTGTGCCTAATTTTAAAATCATTGTGCTCACAGTCGATACTATTATATTTTACATTCAAATTTCCCCATACCTCTTTGACATTTAACCCCTCAAAAACCTTTTCCCACACCTTTTCCGACGCTGGCCTCTCCATCCCATCACCCAGTAAATCCGTGTATATACATTTAGTTGTGACATTTTCAAATTTAACCCTAAAACCCTTCCTCTCTACACTCAACTCTACCATCCTGTTTGATTCACCTACCTCTCCCTGTCCTAACATTAATGTTTTCCACCCATTACTAATGCTGTCCCTAATTCTCTTGTACATTCCTATAATAACCTGCCTTCTTACATCCTTATCTACTCTTCTTATTCCCTGTATGATTTCCTGTTCTGATTTGAAATTGTTATTGCTTTTGGATATTAAATGTTTGACCTGTTTTATTCCTGCTTTTTCAAAATGTTTATTTACCAGAATTGCATTGTTGTGAGTTATTTTTGTGTTGTGAAAGATTGGTTGATTTAACACCTCCCCCTTGTCCACACACTCATACTTTACATGTTTTAAATATTTCCCCCACGCTTCAAAAACCTCCTTATAAAAATCTGATACTCCCTCACACCTTGGTTTGTTAAAAATCATACAAAGACCATTCACACCACATCCACCACACCTGTGCAAGTAATCCTCAAAAAAACCCATCCAACAATACTCATCCCTACTATATAAATATTTTTTAATCGTTTTAACCCTCAAAGCCCTTTTTTTCACCTCTACATCTATCAATTTTAACCCTCCATCCTTAAACCCATTCATTAATACCTTGTGCCTAATTTTTGCCTGCTTCCCATCCCACAAAAAACTATTAATGGCCCTATTTAACTCATTTACAACCCACAACGGCAGCTCTAGTGCACTCAACACGTGATTCACCCGTGATAAAATTAAACAATTTACTACTATCACCCTGCCCCTCAACTTTAACTTCCTCATTTTCCATAAATTCAAATTCTGCTTTACCTTATTCACTACCCCTGCCCATGTAACATCCCTTGCTTCCTTTTCATTCTCACCTACATTCACTCCTAACACTTTTATCATCCCTTTCGCAACTTTCATTGGTACCTTAAATTCCCTCATATCTACCTTCCCTACACACATAATTTCTGACTTCTCTATGTTCATTCTCGCCCCTGATGCTTTCCCATATTTCTCTAATAAATACATAACCCTATTTAAACTGCCTACATTTTTCACTGTTATGTTTGTATCGTCTGCATATTGATGAATTAAACTCCTCCCTCCCCCTGGAATATTGATGCTTTGTATGTGTTGATCTTTTTTTAACATGGTGGCTAATGGTTCTGCTGTTATGCTGTATAATAAAGATGATAATGGACACCCCTGCCTAACTGATCTTTCTAAACTAAAACTATCTGTCACTACCCCATTACACTTCACCCTACTCTTTGCGCTACTATACAATAATCTAATCCAGTTCACTAATCTATTTCCAAACCCAAATCTCTCTAATGTCCTAAACATAAACTCGTGTTCTACTCTATCAAATGCCTTGTTGAAATCTACACTCAAAACTATACCTCCCTCTTCCTTCATATGCCTCACTACATCCCTGACTGACCCTATCGTATCTGCTATATCTCTCCCTGGAATACTGTATGCTTGTGTTGATGAGACTATGGACCCTACTACTGACTTAATTCTATTTGCTAATACTTTTGCTAATATTTTGTAATCCGTATTTAATAAGCTAATCCCTCTGTAATTCCCTAACTGCAACTTGCTACCCTTATTCTTATATAATACTGTAATTAAACCTGTTGACATTGTTTCACTAACCTTCCCTATCCTTTCCATTTCCCTATATACCTTTAACAAAATTGGACTAAATAACTCGCTAAAACATTTATAAAACTCACCTGGCAGGCCATCAGAGCCTGGGCTTTTGTTGTTAGATAGACTTCTGATGGCCGCATTCACTTCAAATTCTGATAACTCACTCTCACACACTCCCCTATCACTATCTGATAACCTATGCTCAACTGTCCCTAATACCTCATCTACACTATCTTTATCTACACTACCTTTCTTAAATAAATCGCTATAAAACCCCTGTACTGTTTCCAATATCCCTACATAATCATTCACTATCTCTCCTCTTTCATTCTCTATTTCTTCTATATAACTCCTACACTGTGTCCGTTTCTCTAACCTCAAAAAAAAAGATGTGCATTTTTCCCCTTCCACCGCATATTGTGCCCTACTCCTAACTATTGCTCCTTTACATTTTTCTTTTTCATGTGCTTCTAATTCTCCTTTGATACCTATATATTCTGCTATGTTTCTATTCGGATTCCTATCTATTTGTCTTAGTTCTTCAGCCATTCTTTCTCTCAATACCCATTCTTTTCTCTTTCTTGCTTGATTCCTTTTCCTACAATATCTCATACTTAAACTTTTCACTTGCTTTTTTACACATTCCCACCATTCACACACATCCTCCTCATATTTTTCACACATACTTTGCTCCACAACACACTTCATCACCATCTCTCTATACTCCTTTTCTGCTAACACACTCGCATTCAAACACCACACTCCCCCCCCTTTCCCTTTCTGCCTGTTTCCAAATTGAAATGTGATTGCTGCATGATCGCTATATCCTGTAAATGTGTACTGTATATTAGTTATTTCCCTTGTGATTTCTTGAAAAGCTAAAACTAAATCTATCCTACTCTGTTTCAAAACCCCATTAACTATCTGCCTCCTTGAAAATTCCCTTTTACTTGCATTTCCCTCCCTCCATACATCTATCAAATTCCTAACCTCAATCATTTCTAATAAGCCCCTCCTCCCTGAATCTTGCTTAAAACTATCTACCCTATATGTATCTAACTTGGTGCAACATACATTGAAATCCCCCACCAGAATACAATTTCCTTTACAGTGCACACCCAGTGAAACAAAAAACTCTCTCTTTTCAATCTCCCTATTTGGTGCATACACATTTATCAATCTATACTTTACATTATTGACATCAAACTCTACACCTAGCACTCTCCCTTTCCCATCATTCAAAACCTCTGTTATATTTTGCACCACATTTTCTTTTACAAATATTGCAACCCCACATGATTTCCCCAATCCACAATTTACAAACAACAAACCCCTCCATTTTCCCTTGACTTCTATGATTTTTTCTGTTGACCACTTTGTTTCTTGTATTAGCAATATGTCTGTTGTGAATCTTGCCAGGACTTCCTCTAATTTCTCCATGTCATTTAAACCATTGACATTAAGCGAGGCAATCGTGACCATTATAAACAAGTTAAATAGAGTGTATGTCATTTTCAATATCATTTTTTCTTTTTCCCTTTCCTCCTTTCTTTGATTTTCTGCCAGCTGGCCAATTTGTTCGGTTGTCCTGCATATGCCCTCTTTCTCATTCCTTTTCCCATCAACATTTCCTCCTCAGACCCACTGTCACTCTTCTCCTCCTCAGTTACCATTGACACCATCGAGTCAGACATTTGGGGTGGGGGAGTTTTAGGTATTCCACCTCCCCAGCTAGCCGTTTCGTCTAGCGTGGGTGTATGGGTCGCCTCTCTAGACTCCATAGCTGCTTTCTTCCCTTCATTCGGGCGCACAGTTCTCGGAGGCAAAGGCTCCCATTGAGATCCTCTCCCTCCGGTCTTCTGTCCGCCCCCTTCACCCCCTGTTGCCGGGTCCACCAATGCAGCTACTTCCTCATCTAGGCTCGACCCTATACCCCACTTCTCCCCCGTCTGCTCCTCCATCTGGGTGTCTGGCACACCTATCACCCCTTCATTAATTGAGTCCTCTACCACTGCCCCTTCCTCATCCTCCTCACTCCCCGATTTACCTTCCTCCTCCGTCTCTACCGCGAGAGCGCTTCCCTCCTCCTCCCCTGCTTTACATACACAACCCGCTTCCCTATTTCCACACACTCCACACTTGTTTATAATGGTCACGCATTCCCTCGCATAGTGTCCCTGGTCCCCACATTTCCTACATAGGAAGTCCGGACACTCACGTACAATGTGTCCTGGTTGTAGGCACATCCTACAAACTTTGACCTGTCTATCATGAATAACGCGGAAAAACTCCGCTCCCTTTTCTGTATCGAATCTTGTTGAATACGGTAAAGACCTAACTACGTCGTTGAATTTTACTTTGACAAACCTTGTTCCTTCACATATCCTCGTCCCCGGCCACATTCTCCTTTTTATCGGCGACACTGCCATCACTCCCCAGTCCATAAGCTTCTTTAAGATTTCTTTGTCCGTTGTGTATACAGGCAGCCCCAGGAACGATACCACCATCTCATCGCTCGTTAGCTCCTTAGCCATGATCCTGGTCTCGCGGATTTTGAAGCCGTCCATCAGGCGCCTCTTCCCATTAGGGTGACTCATAGTCAGTTCGTATTTATTTATTCCAATGAACCGACATCCAACCACCAGCCCACATAAATCCTTCGTCGTTTTCAGCATCTCCATCATCGTAATTTTCTCTTCTCCTACTAATTCCAACAACACCGTTAAATCTTTGCTGTAGCTTGGCTCGTCCGCCGCCTTTCCGTTCTCTCTTACTCTCTCTCCTTTCTCCGCATTCACCGTCTGTCTCGCCTCCACTCCAGCTTTCTCCACCACTCTCGCCTTCTCTATGTTTTCGCCATTCGTCTTGCCGTCATCCGTGTTCTTAGCCATGTCGTCTGTCGTTGTCCTGTTCGTATCCATTTATCCAATCCGAAAACAAAACTACACTCAAACTGAAACAGATATCCCCCCAAACAGCAAGCTGTTGGGGGAATACACAAAACAAAACAAAACTCACTTCTTTTTTTCTTTTTTTCACTATTTTTCACATAAACAAACAGAAAACACTAATCTCCACAAACGCTGTTTCAAATTCTCCCGCTTCCAAACGCTCTCGACTTCCCAGAATCCTTTGCACTGTGACGTGTTCAGGGTGGTATGGCCGTAAGCGAAGGAACCAGCCCTCTGCACTGTATATAAAGTCGAGGAAAGGAGACGCCCGCCACTTGACAACACAAACAATACTGCAGTTGATACGCAGAAGGCAGGGAGTTATTGTGTAAGTCTCAGCTTATATAAAATGATGGCTACGTCTGGCAGTATCAATCGCGTTTATTAACTGGTACAACAGATAGGACTGATGAGAGAGCGCGAGGCTTCCGCCGTTACATGCTTATATATCATCTCTCTTTCCAATGCGCATGCGTACATACATGACAGTTATCTGGGGGGGAAAAACACCAAAACTGCAATTAACATTGCTTTACCACTCCACAGCTCATAGTTCATAGTTGTCAGTCTAGAATCGAGCTCAAGAGAAGGCTGAGTGAGTCACCAATTCTTAGCAGGTGGTTTTGGAGCAAACTGTATAAACTGTTCAAAACAGCAATATGAAACTGGAGCTGTGTTCACACTACAGCACTGTTCAAACTACAGTGGTGAGACAATAGTACACCCTACTGGTCGAAATGAGGAAAAGCTTACTGCACCGGGTATTCCCAGGCGGTCTCCCATCCAAGTACTAACCCGGCCCGACCCTGCTTAGCTTCCGAGATCGGACGAGATCGGGCGTGTTCAGGGTGGTATGGCCGTAAGCGAAGGAACCAGCCCTCTGCACTGTATATAAAGTCGAGGAAAGGAGACGCCCGCCACTTGACAACACAAACAATACTGCAGTTGATACGCAGAAGGCAGGGAGTTATTGTGTAAGTCTCAGCTTATATAAAATGATGGCTACGTCTGGCAGTATCAATCGCGTTTATTAACTGGTACAACAGATAGGACTGATGAGAGAGCGCGAGGCTTCCGCCGTTACATGCTTATATATCATCTCTCTTTCCAATGCGCATGCGTACATACATGACAGTTATCTGGGGGGGAAAAACACCAAAACTGCAATTAACATTGCTTTACCACTCCACAGCTCATAGTTCATAGTTGTCAGTCTAGAATCGAGCTCAAGAGAAGGCTGAGTGAGTCACCAATTCTTAGCAGGTGGTTTTGGAGCAAACTGTATAAACTGTTCAAAACAGCAATATGAAACTGGAGCTGTGTTCACACTACAGCACTGTTCAAACTACAGTGGTGAGACAATAGTACACCCTACTGGTCGAAATGAGGAAAAGCTTACTGCACCGGGTATTCCCAGGCGGTCTCCCATCCAAGTACTAACCCGGCCCGACCCTGCTTAGCTTCCGAGATCGGACGAGATCGGGCGTGTTCAGGGTGGTATGGCCGTAAGCGAAGGAACCAGCCCTCTGCACTGTATATAAAGTCGAGGAAAGGAGACGCCCGCCACTTGACAACACAAACAATACTGCAGTTGATACGCAGAAGGCAGGGAGTTATTGTGTAAGTCTCAGCTTATATAAAATGATGGCTACGTCTGGCAGTATCAATCGCGTTTATTAACTGGTACAACAGATAGGACTGATGAGAGAGCGCGAGGCTTCCGCCGTTACATGCTTATATATCATCTCTCTTTCCAATGCGCATGCGTACATACATGACAGTTATCTGGGGGGGAAAAACACCAAAACTGCAATTAACATTGCTTTACCACTCCACAGCTCATAGTTCATAGTTGTCAGTCTAGAATCGAGCTCAAGAGAAGGCTGAGTGAGTCACCAATTCTTAGCAGGTGGTTTTGGAGCAAACTGTATAAACTGTTCAAAACAGCAATATGAAACTGGAGCTGTGTTCACACTACAGCACTGTTCAAACTACAGTGGTGAGACAATAGTACACCCTACTGGTCGAAATGAGGAAAAGCTTACTGCACCGGGTATTCCCAGGCGGTCTCCCATCCAAGTACTAACCCGGCCCGACCCTGCTTAGCTTCCGAGATCGGACGAGATCGGGCGTGTTCAGGGTGGTATGGCCGTAAGCGAAGGAACCAGCCCTCTGCACTGTATATAAAGTCGAGGAAAGGAGACGCCCGCCACTTGACAACACAAACAATACTGCAGTTGATACGCAGAAGGCAGGGAGTTATTGTGTAAGTCTCAGCTTATATAAAATGATGGCTACGTCTGGCAGTATCAATCGCGTTTATTAACTGGTACAACAGATAGGACTGATGAGAGAGCGCGAGGCTTCCGCCGTTACATGCTTATATATCATCTCTCTTTCCAATGCGCATGCGTACATACATGACAGTTATCTGGGGGGGAAAAACACCAAAACTGCAATTAACATTGCTTTACCACTCCACAGCTCATAGTTCATAGTTGTCAGTCTAGAATCGAGCTCAAGAGAAGGCTGAGTGAGTCACCAATTCTTAGCAGGTGGTTTTGGAGCAAACTGTATAAACTGTTCAAAACAGCAATATGAAACTGGAGCTGTGTTCACACTACAGCACTGTTCAAACTACAGTGGTGAGACAATAGTACACCCTACTGGTCGAAATGAGGAAAAGCTTACTGCACCGGGTATTCCCAGGCGGTCTCCCATCCAAGTACTAACCCGGCCCGACCCTGCTTAGCTTCCGAGATCGGACGAGATCGGGCGTGTTCAGGGTGGTATGGCCGTAAGCGAAGGAACCAGCCCTCTGCACTGTATATAAAGTCGAGGAAAGGAGACGCCCGCCACTTGACAACACAAACAATACTGCAGTTGATACGCAGAAGGCAGGGAGTTATTGTGTAAGTCTCAGCTTATATAAAATGATGGCTACGTCTGGCAGTATCAATCGCGTTTATTAACTGGTACAACAGATAGGACTGATGAGAGAGCGCGAGGCTTCCGCCGTTACATGCTTATATATCATCTCTCTTTCCAATGCGCATGCGTACATACATGACAGTTATCTGGGGGGGAAAAACACCAAAACTGCAATTAACATTGCTTTACCACTCCACAGCTCATAGTTCATAGTTGTCAGTCTAGAATCGAGCTCAAGAGAAGGCTGAGTGAGTCACCAATTCTTAGCAGGTGGTTTTGGAGCAAACTGTATAAACTGTTCAAAACAGCAATATGAAACTGGAGCTGTGTTCACACTACAGCACTGTTCAAACTACAGTGGTGAGACAATAGTACACCCTACTGGTCGAAATGAGGAAAAGCTTACTGCACCGGGTATTCCCAGGCGGTCTCCCATCCAAGTACTAACCCGGCCCGACCCTGCTTAGCTTCCGAGATCGGACGAGATCGGGCGTGTTCAGGGTGGTATGGCCGTAAGCGAAGGAACCAGCCCTCTGCACTGTATATAAAGTCGAGGAAAGGAGACGCCCGCCACTTGACAACACAAACAATACTGCAGTTGATACGCAGAAGGCAGGGAGTTATTGTGTAAGTCTCAGCTTATATAAAATGATGGCTACGTCTGGCAGTATCAATCGCGTTTATTAACTGGTACAACAGATAGGACTGATGAGAGAGCGCGAGGCTTCCGCCGTTACATGCTTATATATCATCTCTCTTTCCAATGCGCATGCGTACATACATGACAGTTATCTGGGGGGGAAAAACACCAAAACTGCAATTAACATTGCTTTACCACTCCACAGCTCATAGTTCATAGTTGTCAGTCTAGAATCGAGCTCAAGAGAAGGCTGAGTGAGTCACCAATTCTTAGCAGGTGGTTTTGGAGCAAACTGTATAAACTGTTCAAAACAGCAATATGAAACTGGAGCTGTGTTCACACTACAGCACTGTTCAAACTACAGTGGTGAGACAATAGTACACCCTACTGGTCGAAATGAGGAAAAGCTTACTGCACCGGGTATTCCCAGGCGGTCTCCCATCCAAGTACTAACCCGGCCCGACCCTGCTTAGCTTCCGAGATCGGACGAGATCGGGCGTGTTCAGGGTGGTATGGCCGTAAGCGAAGGAACCAGCCCTCTGCACTGTATATAAAGTCGAGGAAAGGAGACGCCCGCCACTTGACAACACAAACAATACTGCAGTTGATACGCAGAAGGCAGGGAGTTATTGTGTAAGTCTCAGCTTATATAAAATGATGGCTACGTCTGGCAGTATCAATCGCGTTTATTAACTGGTACAACAGATAGGACTGATGAGAGAGCGCGAGGCTTCCGCCGTTACATGCTTATATATCATCTCTCTTTCCAATGCGCATGCGTACATACATGACAGTTATCTGGGGGGGAAAAACACCAAAACTGCAATTAACATTGCTTTACCACTCCACAGCTCATAGTTCATAGTTGTCAGTCTAGAATCGAGCTCAAGAGAAGGCTGAGTGAGTCACCAATTCTTAGCAGGTGGTTTTGGAGCAAACTGTATAAACTGTTCAAAACAGCAATATGAAACTGGAGCTGTGTTCACACTACAGCACTGTTCAAACTACAGTGGTGAGACAATAGTACACCCTACTGGTCGAAATGAGGAAAAGCTTACTGCACCGGGTATTCCCAGGCGGTCTCCCATCCAAGTACTAACCCGGCCCGACCCTGCTTAGCTTCCGAGATCGGACGAGATCGGGCGTGTTCAGGGTGGTATGGCCGTAAGCGAAGGAACCAGCCCTCTGCACTGTATATAAAGTCGAGGAAAGGAGACGCCCGCCACTTGACAACACAAACAATACTGCAGTTGATACGCAGAAGGCAGGGAGTTATTGTGTAAGTCTCAGCTTATATAAAATGATGGCTACGTCTGGCAGTATCAATCGCGTTTATTAACTGGTACAACAGATAGGACTGATGAGAGAGCGCGAGGCTTCCGCCGTTACATGCTTATATATCATCTCTCTTTCCAATGCGCATGCGTACATACATGACAGTTATCTGGGGGGGAAAAACACCAAAACTGCAATTAACATTGCTTTACCACTCCACAGCTCATAGTTCATAGTTGTCAGTCTAGAATCGAGCTCAAGAGAAGGCTGAGTGAGTCACCAATTCTTAGCAGGTGGTTTTGGAGCAAACTGTATAAACTGTTCAAAACAGCAATATGAAACTGGAGCTGTGTTCACACTACAGCACTGTTCAAACTACAGTGGTGAGACAATAGTACACCCTACTGGTCGAAATGAGGAAAAGCTTACTGCACCGGGTATTCCCAGGCGGTCTCCCATCCAAGTACTAACCCGGCCCGACCCTGCTTAGCTTCCGAGATCGGACGAGATCGGGCGTGTTTTTTTTTTTTTTAACTTTTTATTATCAAAAATACATATTACAAAGCATATTTTACATTATTTACAAAAGGTGTTCAATACATCTAATATGGACATGACATAAACACACTACATTAAACGTGACGGACATAACACACACAGAACATTTGTGAAATTGTATTCAAAACCCCAAAACCAAATCAAAGAACTAAAAAAAAGTGCCCAATGCTACACATTAAAAACTAAATCCCCAAATCCGGTTGCTGATATCAGAGTGCTGTTTTTTACAAAGTGTTTTTCAAAATCCACCCTCCCAAAAGTGTACACTAATCTAATATTCTTTTTAAAAAGTGACACAAACAGATCCCACACCCTCATAACTCTCACCTCATAATGTGCTACATTCCTCCTACATACAATAGCATACCTTACATTACTCATTATTACATTCACCAAATTAACATTAACATTTTTCTTTATTCCACACATTCCAAACAACAATAGTTTCTTCCATTCCTTTTCATTTCCCACTTTCACCCCACAGTGTACATTCAACAAATTTTTCACATTCTCAAACAGTACAGACAACATTGAACATTCAAAAAATAAGTGATTAAAATTTTCATCTTCCCTTTTACATACATCACATTCCCTACATACATTCTTGTCAATTTGGTGCAAAACAACATTTGTGTAAACCCTATTGTGCCTAATTTTAAAATCATTGTGCTCACAGTCAATACTATTATATTTTACATTCAAATTTCCCCATACCTCTTTGACATTTAACCCCTCAAAAACCTTTTCCCACACCTTTTCCGACGCTGGCCTCTCCATCCCATCACCCAGTAAATCCGTGTATATACATTTAGTTGTGACATTTTCAAATTTAACCCTAAAACCCTTCCTCTCTACACTCAACTCTACCATCCTGTTTGATTCACCTACCTCTCCCTGTCCTAACATTAATGTTTTCCACCCATTACTAATGCTGTCCCTAATTCTCTTGTACATCCCTATAATAACCTGCCTTCTTACATCCCTATCTACTCTTCTTATTCCCTGTATGATTTCCTGTTCTGATTTGAAATTGTTATTGCTTTTGGATATTAAATGTTTGACCTGTTTTATTCCTGCTTTTTCAAAATGTTTATTTACCAGAATTGCATTGTTGTGAGTTATTTTTGTGTTGTGAAAGATTGGTTGATTTAACACCTCCCCCTTGTCCACACACTCATACTTTACATGTTTTAAATATTTCCCCCACGCTTCAAAAACCTCCTTATAAAAATCTGATACTCCCTCACACCTTGGTTTGTTAAAAATCATACAAAGACCATTCACACCACATCCTCCACACCTGTGCAAGTAATCCTCAAAAAAACCCATCCAACAATACTCATCCCTACTATATAAATATTTTTTAATCGTTTTAACCCTCAAAGCCCTTTTTTTCACCTCTACATCTATCAATTTTAACCCTCCGTCCTTAAACCCATTCATTAATACCCTGTGCCTAATCTTTGCCTGCTTCCCATCCCACAAAAAACTATTAATGGCCCTATTTAACTCATTTACAACCCACAACGGCAGCTCTAGTGCACTCAACACGTGATTCACCCGTGATAAAATTAAACAATTTACTACTATCACCCTGCCCCTCAACTTTAACTTCCTCATTTTCCATAAATTCAAATTCTGCTTTACCTTATTCACTACCCCTGCCCATGTAACATCCCTTGCTTCCTTTTCATTCTCACCTACATTCACTCCTAACACTTTTATCATCCCTTTTGCAACTTTCATTGGTACCTTAAATTCCCTCATATCTACCTTCCCTACACACATAATTTCTGACTTCTCTATGTTCATTCTCGCCCCTGATGCTTTCCCATATTTCTCTAATAAATACATAACCCTATTTAAACTGCCTACATTTTTCACTGTTATGTTTGTATCGTCTGCATATTGATGAATTAAACTCCTCCCTCCCCCTGGAATATTGATGCTTTGTATGTGTTGATCTTTTTTTAACATGGTGGCTAATGGTTCTGCTGTTATGCTGTATAATAAAGATGATAATGGACACCCCTGCCTAACTGATCTTTCTAAACTAAAACTATCTGTCACTACCCCATTACACTTCACCCTACTCTTTGCGCTACTATACAATAATCTAATCCAGTTCACTAATCTATTTCCAAACCCAAATCTCTCTAATGTCCTAAACATAAACTCGTGTTCTACTCTATCAAATGCCTTGTTGAAATCTACACTCAAAACTATACCTCCCTCTTCCTTCATATGCCTCACTACATCCCTGACTGACCCTATCGTATCTGCTATATCTCTCCCTGGAATACTGTATGCTTGTGTTGATGAGACTATGGACCCTACTACTGACTTAATTCTATTTGCTAATACTTTTGCTAATATTTTGTAATCCGTATTTAATAAGCTAATCCCTCTGTAATTCCCTAACTGCAACTTGCTACCCTTATTCTTATATAATACTGTAATTAAACCTGTTGACATTGTTTCACTAACCTTCCCTATCCTTTCCATTTCCCTATATACCTTTAACAAAATTGGACTAAATAACTCGCTAAAACATTTATAAAACTCACCTGGCAGGCCATCAGAGCCTGGGCTTTTGTTGTTAGATAGACTTCTGATGGCCGCATTCACTTCAAAATCTGATAACTCACTCTCACACACTCCCCTATCACTATCTGATAACCTATGCTCAACTGTCCCTAATACCTCATCTACACTATCTTTATCTACACTACCTTTCTTAAATAAATCGCTATAAAACCCCTGTACTGTTTCCAATATCCCTACATAATCATTCACTATCTCTCCTCTTTCATTCTCTATTTCTTCTATATAACTCCTACACTGTGTCCGTTTCTCTAACCTCAAAAAAAAAGATGTGCATTTTTCCCCTTCCACCGCATATTGTGCCCTACTCCTAACTATTGCTCCTTTACATTTTTCTTTTTCATGTGCTTCTAATTCTCCTTTGATACCTATATATTCTGCTATGTTTCTATTCGGATTCCTATCTATTTGTCTTAGTTCTTCAGCCATTCTTTCTCTCAATACCCATTCTTTTCTCTTTCTTGCTTGATTCCTTTTCCTACAATATCTCATACTTAAACTTTTCACTTGCTTTTTTACACATTCCCACCATTCACACACATCCTCCTCATATTTTTCACACATACTTTGCTCCACAACACACTTCATCACCATCTCTCTATACTCCTTTTCTGCTAACACACTCGCATTCAAACACCACACTCCCCCCCCTTTCCCTTTCTGCCTGTTTCCAAATTGAAATGTGATTGCTGCATGATCGCTATATCCTGTAAATGTGTACTGTATATTAGTTATTTCCCTTAGCATTTCCCTCCCTCCATACATCTATCAAATTCCTAACCTCAATCATTTCTAATAAGCCCCTCCTCCCTGAATCTTGCTTAAAACTATCTACCCTATATGTATCTAACTTGGTGCAACATACATTGAAATCCCCCACCAGAATACAATTTCCCTTACAGTGCACACCCAGTGAAACAAAAAACTCTCTCTTTTCAATCTCCCTATTTGGTGCATACACATTTATCAATCTATACTTTACATTATTGACATCAAACTCTACACCTAGCACTCTCCCTTTCCCATCATTCAAAACCTCTGTTATATTTTGCACCACATTTTCTTTTACAAATATTGCAACCCCACATGATTTCCCCAATCCACAATTTACAAACAACAAACCCCTCCATTTTCCCTTGACTTCTGTTATTTTTTCTGTTGACCACTTTGTTTCTTGTATAAGCAAAATGTCTGTTGTGAATCTTGCCAGGACTTCCTCTACTTTCTCCATGTCATTTAAACCATTGACATTAAGCGAGGCAATCGTGACCATTATAAACAAGTTAAATAGAGTGTATGTCATTTTCAATATCATTTTTTCTTTTTCCCTTTCCTCCTTTCTTTGATTTTCTGCCAGCTGGCCAATTTGTTCGGTTGTCCTGCATATGCCCTCTTTCTCATTCCTTTTCCCATCAACATTTCCTCCTCAGACCCACTGTCACTCTTCTCCTCCTCAGTTACCATTGACACCATCGAGTCAGACATTTGGGGTGGGGGAGTTTTAGGTATTCCACCTCGCCAGCTAGCCGTTTCGTCTAGCGTGGGTGTATGGGTCGCCTCTCTAGACTCCATAGCTGCTTTCTTCCCTTCATTCGGGCGCACAGTTCTCGGAGGCAAAGGCTCCCATTGAGATCCTCTCCCTCCGGTCTTCTGTCCGCCCCCTTCACCCCCTGTTGCCGGGTCCACCAATGCAGCTACTTCCTCATCTAGGCTCGACCCTATACCCCACTTCTCCCCCGTCTGCTCCTCCATCTGGGTGTCTGGCACACCTATCACCCCTTCATTAATTGAGTCCTCTACCACTGCCCCTTCCTCATCCTCCTCACTCCCCGATTTACCTTCCTCCTCCGTCTCTACCGCGAGAGCGCTTCCCTCCTCCTCCCCTGCTTTACACACACAACCCGCTTCCCTATTTCCACACACTCCACACTTGTTTATAATGGTCACGCATTCCCTCGCATAGTGTCCCTGGTCCCCACATTTCCTACATAGGAAGTCCGGACACTCACGTACAATGTGTCCTGGTTGTAGGCACATCCTACAAACTTTGACCTGTCTATCATGAATAACGCGGAAAAACTCCGCTCCCTTTTCTGTATCGAATCTTGTTGAATACGGTAAAGACCTAACTACGTCGTTGAATTTTACTTTGACAAACCTTGTTCCTTCACATATCCTCGTCCCCGGCCACATTCTCCTTTTTATCGGCGACACTGCCATCACTCCCCAGTCCATAAGCTTCTTTAAGATTTCTTCGTCCGTTGTGTATACAGGCAGCCCCAGGAACGATACCACCATCTCATCGCTCGTTAGCTCCTTAGCCATGATCCTGGTCTCGCGGATTTTGAAGCCGTCCATCAGGCGCCTCTTCCCATTAGGGTGACTCATAGTCAGTTCGTATTTATTTATTCCAATGAACCGACATCCAACCACCAGCCCACATAAATCCTTCGTCGTTTTCAGCATCTCCATCATCGTAATTTTCTCTTCTCCTACTAATTCCAACAACACCGTTAAATCTTTGCTGTAGCTTGGCTCGTCCGCCGCCTTTCCGTTCTCTCTCACTCTCTCTCCTTTCTCCGCATTCACCGTCTGTCTCGCCTCCACTCCAGCTTTCTCCACCACTCTCGCCTTCTCTATGTTTTCGCCATTCGTCTTGCCGTCATCCGTGTTCTTAGCCATGTCGTCTGTCGTTGTCCTGTTCGTATCCATTTATCCAATCCGAAAACAAAACTACACTCAAACTGAAACAGATATCCCCCCAAACAGCAAGCTGTTGGGGGAATACACAAAACAAAACAAAACTCACTTCTTTTTTTCTTTTTTTCACTATTTTTCACATAAACAAACAGAAAACACTAATCTCCACAAACGCTGTTTCAAATTCTCCCGCTTCCAAACGCTCTCGACTTCCCAGAATCCTTTGCACTGTGACGTGTTCAGGGTGGTATGGCCGTAAGCGAAGGAACCAGCCCTCTGCACTGTATATAAAGTCGAGGAAAGGAGACGCCCGCCACTTGACAACACAAACAATACTGCAGTTGATACGCAGAAGGCAGGGAGTTATTGTGTAAGTCTCAGCTTATATAAAATGATGGCTACGTCTGGCAGTATCAATTGCGTTTATTAACTGGTACAACAGATAGGACTGATGAGAGAGCGCGAGGCTTCCGCCGTTACATGCTTATATATCATCTCTCTTTCCAATGCGCATGCGTACATACATGACAGTTATCTGGGGGGGAAAAACACCAAAACTGCAATTAACATTGCTTTACCACTCCACAGCTCATAGTTCATAGTTGTCAGTCTAGAATCGAGCTCAAGAGAAGGCTGAGTGAGTCACCAATTCTTAGCAGGTGGTTTTGGAGCAAACTGTATAAACTGTTCAAAACAGCAATATGAAACTGGAGCTGTGTTCACACTACAGCACTGTTCAAACTACAGTGGTGAGACAATAGTACACCCTACTGGTCGAAATGAGGAAAAGCTTACTGCACCGGGTATTCCCAGGCGGTCTCCCATCCAAGTACTAACCCGGCCCGACCCTGCTTAGCTTCCGAGATCGGACGAGATCGGGCGTGTTCAGGGTGGTATGGCCGTAAGCGAAGGAACCAGCCCTCTGCACTGTATATAAAGTCGAGGAAAGGAGACGCCCGCCACTTGACAACACAAACAATACTGCAGTTGATACGCAGAAGGCAGGGAGTTATTGTGTAAGTCTCAGCTTATATAAAATGATGGCTACGTCTGGCAGTATCAATCGCGTTTATTAACTGGTACAACAGATAGGACTGATGAGAGAGCGCGAGGCTTCCGCCGTTACATGCTTATATATCATCTCTCTTTCCAATGCGCATGCGTACATACATGACAGTTATCTGGGGGGGAAAAACACCAAAACTGCAATTAACATTGCTTTACCACTCCACAGCTCATAGTTCATAGTTGTCAGTCTAGAATCGAGCTCAAGAGAAGGCTGAGTGAGTCACCAATTCTTAGCAGGTGGTTTTGGAGCAAACTGTATAAACTGTTCAAAACAGCAATATGAAACTGGAGCTGTGTTCACACTACAGCACTGTTCAAACTACAGTGGTGAGACAATAGTACACCCTACTGGTCGAAATGAGGAAAAGCTTACTGCACCGGGTATTCCCAGGCGGTCTCCCATCCAAGTACTAACCCGGCCCGACCCTGCTTAGCTTCCGAGATCGGACGAGATCGGGCGTGTTCAGGGTGGTATGGCCGTAAGCGAAGGAACCAGCCCTCTGCACTGTATATAAAGTCGAGGAAAGGAGACGCCCGCCACTTGACAACACAAACAATACTGCAGTTGATACGCAGAAGGCAGGGAGTTATTGTGTAAGTCTCAGCTTATATAAAATGATGGCTACGTCTGGCAGTATCAATCGCGTTTATTAACTGGTACAACAGATAGGACTGATGAGAGAGCGCGAGGCTTCCGCCGTTACATGCTTATATATCATCTCTCTTTCCAATGCGCATGCGTACATACATGACAGTTATCTGGGGGGGAAAAACACCAAAACTGCAATTAACATTGCTTTACCACTCCACAGCTCATAGTTCATAGTTGTCAGTCTAGAATCGAGCTCAAGAGAAGGCTGAGTGAGTCACCAATTCTTAGCAGGTGGTTTTGGAGCAAACTGTATAAACTGTTCAAAACAGCAATATGAAACTGGAGCTGTGTTCACACTACAGCACTGTTCAAACTACAGTGGTGAGACAATAGTACACCCTACTGGTCGAAATGAGGAAAAGCTTACTGCACCGGGTATTCCCAGGCGGTCTCCCATCCAAGTACTAACCCGGCCCGACCCTGCTTAGCTTCCGAGATCGGACGAGATCGGGCGTGTTCAGGGTGGTATGGCCGTAAGCGAAGGAACCAGCCCTCTGCACTGTATATAAAGTCGAGGAAAGGAGACGCCCGCCACTTGACAACACAAACAATACTGCAGTTGATACGCAGAAGGCAGGGAGTTATTGTGTAAGTCTCAGCTTATATAAAATGATGGCTACGTCTGGCAGTATCAATCGCGTTTATTAACTGGTACAACAGATAGGACTGATGAGAGAGCGCGAGGCTTCCGCCGTTACATGCTTATATATCATCTCTCTTTCCAATGCGCATGCGTACATACATGACAGTTATCTGGGGGGGAAAAACACCAAAACTGCAATTAACATTGCTTTACCACTCCACAGCTCATAGTTCATAGTTGTCAGTCTAGAATCGAGCTCAAGAGAAGGCTGAGTGAGTCACCAATTCTTAGCAGGTGGTTTTGGAGCAAACTGTATAAACTGTTCAAAACAGCAATATGAAACTGGAGCTGTGTTCACACTACAGCACTGTTCAAACTACAGTGGTGAGACAATAGTACACCCTACTGGTCGAAATGAGGAAAAGCTTACTGCACCGGGTATTCCCAGGCGGTCTCCCATCCAAGTACTAACCCGGCCCGACCCTGCTTAGCTTCCGAGATCGGACGAGATCGGGCGTGTTCAGGGTGGTATGGCCGTAAGCGAAGGAACCAGCCCTCTGCACTGTATATAAAGTCGAGGAAAGGAGACGCCCGCCACTTGACAACACAAACAATACTGCAGTTGATACGCAGAAGGCAGGGAGTTATTGTGTAAGTCTCAGCTTATATAAAATGATGGCTACGTCTGGCAGTATCAATCGCGTTTATTAACTGGTACAACAGATAGGACTGATGAGAGAGCGCGAGGCTTCCGCTGTTACATGCTTATATATCATCTCTCTTTCCAATGCGCATGCGTACATACATGACAGTTATCTGGGGGGGAAAAACACCAAAACTGCAATTAACATTGCTTTACCACTCCACAGCTCATAGTTCATAGTTGTCAGTCTAGAATCGAGCTCAAGAGAAGGCTGAGTGAGTCACCAATTCTTAGCAGGTGGTTTTGGAGCAAACTGTATAAACTGTTCAAAACAGCAATATGAAACTGGAGCTGTGTTCACACTACAGCACTGTTCAAACTACAGTGGTGAGACAATAGTACACCCTACTGGTCGAAATGAGGAAAAGCTTACTGCACCGGGTATTCCCAGGCGGTCTCCCATCCAAGTACTAACCCGGCCCGACCCTGCTTAGCTTCCGAGATCGGACGAGATCGGGCGTGTTCAGGGTGGTATGGCCGTAAGCGAAGGAACCAGCCCTCTGCACTGTATATAAAGTCGAGGAAAGGAGACGCCCGCCACTTGACAACACAAACAATACTGCAGTTGATACGCAGAAGGCAGGGAGTTATTGTGTAAGTCTCAGCTTATATAAAATGATGGCTACGTCTGGCAGTATCAATCGCGTTTATTAACTGGTACAACAGATAGGACTGATGAGAGAGCGCGAGGCTTCCGCCGTTACATGCTTATATATCATCTCTCTTTCCAATGCGCATGCGTACATACATGACAGTTATCTGGGGGGGAAAAACACCAAAACTGCAATTAACATTGCTTTACCACTCCACAGCTCATAGTTCATAGTTGTCAGTCTAGAATCGAGCTCAAGAGAAGGCTGAGTGAGTCACCAATTCTTAGCAGGTGGTTTTGGAGCAAACTGTATAAACTGTTCAAAACAGCAATATGAAACTGGAGCTGTGTTCACACTACAGCACTGTTCAAACTACAGTGGTGAGACAATAGTACACCCTACTGGTCGAAATGAGGAAAAGCTTACTGCACCGGGTATTCCCAGGCGGTCTCCCATCCAAGTACTAACCCGGCCCGACCCTGCTTAGCTTCCGAGATCGGACGAGATCGGGCGTGTTTTTTTTTTTTTAACTTTTTATTATCAAAAATACATATTACAAAGCATATTTTACATTATTTACAAAAGGTGTTCAATACATCTAACATGGACATGACATAAACACACTACATTAAACGTGACGGACATAACACACACAGAACATTTGTGAAATTGTATTCAAAACCCCAAAACCAAATCAAAGAACTAAAAAAAAGTGCCCAATGCTACACATTAAAAACTAAATCCCCAAATCCGGTTGCTGATATCAGAGTGCTGTTTTTTACAAAGTGTTTTTCAAAATCCACCCTCCCAAAAGTGTACACTAATCTAATATTCTTTTTAAAAAGTGACACAAACAGATCCCACACCCTCATAACTCTCACCTCATAATGTGCTACATTCCTCCTACATACAATAGCATACCTTACATTACTCATTATTACATTCACCAAATTAACATTAACATTTTTCTTTATTCCACACATTCCAAACAACAATAGTTTCTTCCATTCCTTTTCATTTCCGACTTTCACCCCACAGTGTACATTCAACAAATTTTTCACATTCTCAAACAGTACAGACAACATTGAACATTCAAAAAATAAGTGATTAAAATTTTCATCTTCCCTTTTACATACATCACATTCCCTACATACATTCTTGTCAATTTGGTGCAAAACAACATTTGTGTAAACCCTATTGTGCCTAATTTTAAAATCATTGTGCTCACAGTCGATACTATTATATTTTACATTCAAATTTCCCCATACCTCTTTGACATTTAACCCCTCAAAAACCTTTTCCCACACCTTTTCCGACGCTGGCCTCTCCATCCCATCACCCAGTAAATCCGTGTATATACATTTAGTTGTGACATTTTCAAATTTAACCCTAAAACCCTTCCTCTCTACACTCAACTCTACCATCCTGTTTGATTCACCTACCTCTCCCTGTCCTAACATTAATGTTTTCCACCCATTACTAATGCTGTCCCTAATTCTCTTGTACATTCCTATAATAACCTGCCTTCTTACATCCTTATCTACTCTTCTTATTCCCTGTATGATTTCCTGTTCTGATTTGAAATTGTTATTGCTTTTGGATATTAAATGTTTGACCTGTTTTATTCCTGCTTTTTCAAAATGTTTATTTACCAGAATTGCATTGTTGTGAGTTATTTTTGTGTTGTGAAAGATTGGTTGATTTAACACCTCCCCCTTGTCCACACACTCATACTTTACATGTTTTAAATATTTCCCCCACGCTTCAAAAACCTCCTTATAAAAATCTGATACTCCCTCACACCTTGGTTTGTTAAAAATCATACAAAGACCATTCACACCACATCCACCACACCTGTGCAAGTAATCCTCAAAAAAACCCATCCAACAATACTCATCCCTACTATATAAATATTTTTTAATCGTTTTAACCCTCAAAGCCCTTTTTTTCACCTCTACATCTATCAATTTTAACCCTCCATCCTTAAACCCATTCATTAATACCTTGTGCCTAATTTTTGCCTGCTTCCCATCCCACAAAAAACTATTAATGGCCCTATTTAACTCATTTACAACCCACAACGGCAGCTCTAGTGCACTCAACACGTGATTCACCCGTGATAAAATTAAACAATTTACTACTATCACCCTGCCCCTCAACTTTAACTTCCTCATTTTCCATAAATTCAAATTCTGCTTTACCTTATTCACTACCCCTGCCCATGTAACATCCCTTGCTTCCTTTTCATTCTCACCTACATTCACTCCTAACACTTTTATCATCCCTTTCGCAACTTTCATTGGTACCTTAAATTCCCTCATATCTACCTTCCCTACACACATAATTTCTGACTTCTCTATGTTCATTCTCGCCCCTGATGCTTTCCCATATTTCTCTAATAAATACATAACCCTATTTAAACTGCCTACATTTTTCACTGTTATGTTTGTATCGTCTGCATATTGATGAATTAAACTCCTCCCTCCCCCTGGAATATTGATGCTTTGTATGTGTTGATCTTTTTTTAACATGGTGGCTAATGGTTCTGCTGTTATGCTGTATAATAAAGATGATAATGGACACCCCTGCCTAACTGATCTTTCTAAACTAAAACTATCTGTCACTACCCCATTACACTTCACCCTACTCTTTGCGCTACTATACAATAATCTAATCCAGTTCACTAATCTATTTCCAAACCCAAATCTCTCTAATGTCCTAAACATAAACTCGTGTTCTACTCTATCAAATGCCTTGTTGAAATCTACACTCAAAACTATACCTCCCTCTTCCTTCATATGCCTCACTACATCCCTGACTGACCCTATCGTATCTGCTATATCTCTCCCTGGAATACTGTATGCTTGTGTTGATGAGACTATGGACCCTACTACTGACTTAATTCTATTTGCTAATACTTTTGCTAATATTTTGTAATCCGTATTTAATAAGCTAATCCCTCTGTAATTCCCTAACTGCAACTTGCTACCCTTATTCTTATATAATACTGTAATTAAACCTGTTGACATTGTTTCACTAACCTTCCCTATCCTTTCCATTTCCCTATATACCTTTAACAAAATTGGACTAAATAACTCGCTAAAACATTTATAAAACTCACCTGGCAGGCCATCAGAGCCTGGGCTTTTGTTGTTAGATAGACTTCTGATGGCCGCATTCACTTCAAATTCTGATAACTCACTCTCACACACTCCCCTATCACTATCTGATAACCTATGCTCAACTGTCCCTAATACCTCATCTACACTATCTTTATCTACACTACCTTTCTTAAATAAATCGCTATAAAACCCCTGTACTGTTTCCAATATCCCTACATAATCATTCACTATCTCTCCTCTTTCATTCTCTATTTCTTCTATATAACTCCTACACTGTGTCCGTTTCTCTAACCTCAAAAAAAAAGATGTGCATTTTTCCCCTTCCACCGCATATTGTGCCCTACTCCTAACTATTGCTCCTTTACATTTTTCTTTTTCATGTGCTTCTAATTCTCCTTTGATACCTATATATTCTGCTATGTTTCTATTCGGATTCCTATCTATTTGTCTTAGTTCTTCAGCCATTCTTTCTCTCAATACCCATTCTTTTCTCTTTCTTGCTTGATTCCTTTTCCTACAATATCTCATACTTAAACTTTTCACTTGCTTTTTTACACATTCCCACCATTCACACACATCCTCCTCATATTTTTCACACATACTTTGCTCCACAACACACTTCATCACCATCTCTCTATACTCCTTTTCTGCTAACACACTCGCATTCAAACACCACACTCCCCCCCCTTTCCCTTTCTGCCTGTTTCCAAATTGAAATGTGATTGCTGCATGATCGCTATATCCTGTAAATGTGTACTGTATATTAGTTATTTCCCTTGTGATTTCTTGAAAAGCTAAAACTAAATCTATCCTACTCTGTTTCAAAACCCCATTAACTATCTGCCTCCTTGAAAATTCCCTTTTACTTGCATTTCCCTCCCTCCATACATCTATCAAATTCCTAACCTCAATCATTTCTAATAAGCCCCTCCTCCCTGAATCTTGCTTAAAACTATCTACCCTATATGTATCTAACTTGGTGCAACATACATTGAAATCCCCC
This sequence comes from Argentina silus, assembly GCF_951799395.1. Lineage (NCBI taxonomy): Eukaryota > Metazoa > Chordata > Actinopteri > Argentiniformes > Argentinidae > Argentina > Argentina silus. The sequence continues at coordinate 372,069 of NW_028152565.1, read as the reverse complement.
ACCAGAATACAATTTCCTTTACAGTGCACACCCAGTGAAACAAAAAACTCTCTCTTTTCAATCTCCCTATTTGGTGCATACACATTTATCAATCTATACTTTACATTATTGACATCAAACTCTACACCTAGCACTCTCCCTTTCCCATCATTCAAAACCTCTGTTATATTTTGCACCACATTTTCTTTTACAAATATTGCAACCCCACATGATTTCCCCAATCCACAATTTACAAACAACAAACCCCTCCATTTTCCCTTGACTTCTATGATTTTTTCTGTTGACCACTTTGTTTCTTGTATTAGCAATATGTCTGTTGTGAATCTTGCCAGGACTTCCTCTAATTTCTCCATGTCATTTAAACCATTGACATTAAGCGAGGCAATCGTGACCATTATAAACAAGTTAAATAGAGTGTATGTCATTTTCAATATCATTTTTTCTTTTTCCCTTTCCTCCTTTCTTTGATTTTCTGCCAGCTGGCCAATTTGTTCGGTTGTCCTGCATATGCCCTCTTTCTCATTCCTTTTCCCATCAACATTTCCTCCTCAGACCCACTGTCACTCTTCTCCTCCTCAGTTACCATTGACACCATCGAGTCAGACATTTGGGGTGGGGGAGTTTTAGGTATTCCACCTCCCCAGCTAGCCGTTTCGTCTAGCGTGGGTGTATGGGTCGCCTCTCTAGACTCCATAGCTGCTTTCTTCCCTTCATTCGGGCGCACAGTTCTCGGAGGCAAAGGCTCCCATTGAGATCCTCTCCCTCCGGTCTTCTGTCCGCCCCCTTCACCCCCTGTTGCCGGGTCCACCAATGCAGCTACTTCCTCATCTAGGCTCGACCCTATACCCCACTTCTCCCCCGTCTGCTCCTCCATCTGGGTGTCTGGCACACCTATCACCCCTTCATTAATTGAGTCCTCTACCACTGCCCCTTCCTCATCCTCCTCACTCCCCGATTTACCTTCCTCCTCCGTCTCTACCGCGAGAGCGCTTCCCTCCTCCTCCCCTGCTTTACATACACAACCCGCTTCCCTATTTCCACACACTCCACACTTGTTTATAATGGTCACGCATTCCCTCGCATAGTGTCCCTGGTCCCCACATTTCCTACATAGGAAGTCCGGACACTCACGTACAATGTGTCCTGGTTGTAGGCACATCCTACAAACTTTGACCTGTCTATCATGAATAACGCGGAAAAACTCCGCTCCCTTTTCTGTATCGAATCTTGTTGAATACGGTAAAGACCTAACTACGTCGTTGAATTTTACTTTGACAAACCTTGTTCCTTCACATATCCTCGTCCCCGGCCACATTCTCCTTTTTATCGGCGACACTGCCATCACTCCCCAGTCCATAAGCTTCTTTAAGATTTCTTTGTCCGTTGTGTATACAGGCAGCCCCAGGAACGATACCACCATCTCATCGCTCGTTAGCTCCTTAGCCATGATCCTGGTCTCGCGGATTTTGAAGCCGTCCATCAGGCGCCTCTTCCCATTAGGGTGACTCATAGTCAGTTCGTATTTATTTATTCCAATGAACCGACATCCAACCACCAGCCCACATAAATCCTTCGTCGTTTTCAGCATCTCCATCATCGTAATTTTCTCTTCTCCTACTAATTCCAACAACACCGTTAAATCTTTGCTGTAGCTTGGCTCGTCCGCCGCCTTTCCGTTCTCTCTTACTCTCTCTCCTTTCTCCGCATTCACCGTCTGTCTCGCCTCCACTCCAGCTTTCTCCACCACTCTCGCCTTCTCTATGTTTTCGCCATTCGTCTTGCCGTCATCCGTGTTCTTAGCCATGTCGTCTGTCGTTGTCCTGTTCGTATCCATTTATCCAATCCGAAAACAAAACTACACTCAAACTGAAACAGATATCCCCCCAAACAGCAAGCTGTTGGGGGAATACACAAAACAAAACAAAACTCACTTCTTTTTTTCTTTTTTTCACTATTTTTCACATAAACAAACAGAAAACACTAATCTCCACAAACGCTGTTTCAAATTCTCCCGCTTCCAAACGCTCTCGACTTCCCAGAATCCTTTGCACTGTGACGTGTTCAGGGTGGTATGGCCGTAAGCGAAGGAACCAGCCCTCTGCACTGTATATAAAGTCGAGGAAAGGAGACGCCCGCCACTTGACAACACAAACAATACTGCAGTTGATACGCAGAAGGCAGGGAGTTATTGTGTAAGTCTCAGCTTATATAAAATGATGGCTACGTCTGGCAGTATCAATCGCGTTTATTAACTGGTACAACAGATAGGACTGATGAGAGAGCGCGAGGCTTCCGCCGTTACATGCTTATATATCATCTCTCTTTCCAATGCGCATGCGTACATACATGACAGTTATCTGGGGGGGAAAAACACCAAAACTGCAATTAACATTGCTTTACCACTCCACAGCTCATAGTTCATAGTTGTCAGTCTAGAATCGAGCTCAAGAGAAGGCTGAGTGAGTCACCAATTCTTAGCAGGTGGTTTTGGAGCAAACTGTATAAACTGTTCAAAACAGCAATATGAAACTGGAGCTGTGTTCACACTACAGCACTGTTCAAACTACAGTGGTGAGACAATAGTACACCCTACTGGTCGAAATGAGGAAAAGCTTACTGCACCGGGTATTCCCAGGCGGTCTCCCATCCAAGTACTAACCCGGCCCGACCCTGCTTAGCTTCCGAGATCGGACGAGATCGGGCGTGTTCAGGGTGGTATGGCCGTAAGCGAAGGAACCAGCCCTCTGCACTGTATATAAAGTCGAGGAAAGGAGACGCCCGCCACTTGACAACACAAACAATACTGCAGTTGATACGCAGAAGGCAGGGAGTTATTGTGTAAGTCTCAGCTTATATAAAATGATGGCTACGTCTGGCAGTATCAATCGCGTTTATTAACTGGTACAACAGATAGGACTGATGAGAGAGCGCGAGGCTTCCGCCGTTACATGCTTATATATCATCTCTCTTTCCAATGCGCATGCGTACATACATGACAGTTATCTGGGGGGGAAAAACACCAAAACTGCAATTAACATTGCTTTACCACTCCACAGCTCATAGTTCATAGTTGTCAGTCTAGAATCGAGCTCAAGAGAAGGCTGAGTGAGTCACCAATTCTTAGCAGGTGGTTTTGGAGCAAACTGTATAAACTGTTCAAAACAGCAATATGAAACTGGAGCTGTGTTCACACTACAGCACTGTTCAAACTACAGTGGTGAGACAATAGTACACCCTACTGGTCGAAATGAGGAAAAGCTTACTGCACCGGGTATTCCCAGGCGGTCTCCCATCCAAGTACTAACCCGGCCCGACCCTGCTTAGCTTCCGAGATCGGACGAGATCGGGCGTGTTCAGGGTGGTATGGCCGTAAGCGAAGGAACCAGCCCTCTGCACTGTATATAAAGTCGAGGAAAGGAGACGCCCGCCACTTGACAACACAAACAATACTGCAGTTGATACGCAGAAGGCAGGGAGTTATTGTGTAAGTCTCAGCTTATATAAAATGATGGCTACGTCTGGCAGTATCAATCGCGTTTATTAACTGGTACAACAGATAGGACTGATGAGAGAGCGCGAGGCTTCCGCCGTTACATGCTTATATATCATCTCTCTTTCCAATGCGCATGCGTACATACATGACAGTTATCTGGGGGGGAAAAACACCAAAACTGCAATTAACATTGCTTTACCACTCCACAGCTCATAGTTCATAGTTGTCAGTCTAGAATCGAGCTCAAGAGAAGGCTGAGTGAGTCACCAATTCTTAGCAGGTGGTTTTGGAGCAAACTGTATAAACTGTTCAAAACAGCAATATGAAACTGGAGCTGTGTTCACACTACAGCACTGTTCAAACTACAGTGGTGAGACAATAGTACACCCTACTGGTCGAAATGAGGAAAAGCTTACTGCACCGGGTATTCCCAGGCGGTCTCCCATCCAAGTACTAACCCGGCCCGACCCTGCTTAGCTTCCGAGATCGGACGAGATCGGGCGTGTTCAGGGTGGTATGGCCGTAAGCGAAGGAACCAGCCCTCTGCACTGTATATAAAGTCGAGGAAAGGAGACGCCCGCCACTTGACAACACAAACAATACTGCAGTTGATACGCAGAAGGCAGGGAGTTATTGTGTAAGTCTCAGCTTATATAAAATGATGGCTACGTCTGGCAGTATCAATCGCGTTTATTAACTGGTACAACAGATAGGACTGATGAGAGAGCGCGAGGCTTCCGCCGTTACATGCTTATATATCATCTCTCTTTCCAATGCGCATGCGTACATACATGACAGTTATCTGGGGGGGAAAAACACCAAAACTGCAATTAACATTGCTTTACCACTCCACAGCTCATAGTTCATAGTTGTCAGTCTAGAATCGAGCTCAAGAGAAGGCTGAGTGAGTCACCAATTCTTAGCAGGTGGTTTTGGAGCAAACTGTATAAACTGTTCAAAACAGCAATATGAAACTGGAGCTGTGTTCACACTACAGCACTGTTCAAACTACAGTGGTGAGACAATAGTACACCCTACTGGTCGAAATGAGGAAAAGCTTACTGCACCGGGTATTCCCAGGCGGTCTCCCATCCAAGTACTAACCCGGCCCGACCCTGCTTAGCTTCCGAGATCGGACGAGATCGGGCGTGTTCAGGGTGGTATGGCCGTAAGCGAAGGAACCAGCCCTCTGCACTGTATATAAAGTCGAGGAAAGGAGACGCCCGCCACTTGACAACACAAACAATACTGCAGTTGATACGCAGAAGGCAGGGAGTTATTGTGTAAGTCTCAGCTTATATAAAATGATGGCTACGTCTGGCAGTATCAATCGCGTTTATTAACTGGTACAACAGATAGGACTGATGAGAGAGCGCGAGGCTTCCGCCGTTACATGCTTATATATCATCTCTCTTTCCAATGCGCATGCGTACATACATGACAGTTATCTGGGGGGGAAAAACACCAAAACTGCAATTAACATTGCTTTACCACTCCACAGCTCATAGTTCATAGTTGTCAGTCTAGAATCGAGCTCAAGAGAAGGCTGAGTGAGTCACCAATTCTTAGCAGGTGGTTTTGGAGCAAACTGTATAAACTGTTCAAAACAGCAATATGAAACTGGAGCTGTGTTCACACTACAGCACTGTTCAAACTACAGTGGTGAGACAATAGTACACCCTACTGGTCGAAATGAGGAAAAGCTTACTGCACCGGGTATTCCCAGGCGGTCTCCCATCCAAGTACTAACCCGGCCCGACCCTGCTTAGCTTCCGAGATCGGACGAGATCGGGCGTGTTTTTTTTTTTTAACTTTTTATTATCAAAAATACATATTACAAAGCATATTTTACATTATTTACAAAAGGTGTTCAATACATCTAACATGGACATGACATAAACACACTACATTAAACGTGACGGACATAACACACACAGAACATTTGTGAAAATGTATTCAAAACCCCAAAACCAAATCAAAGAACTAAAAAAAAAGTGCCCAATGCTACACATTAAAAACTAAATCCCCAAATCCGGTTGCTGTTATCAGAGTGCTGTTTTTTACAAAGTGTTTTTCAAAATCCACCCTCCCAAAAGTGTACACTAATCTAATATTCTTTTTAAAAAGTGACACAAACAGATCCCACACCCTCATAACTCTCACCTCATAATGTGCTACATTCCTCCTACATACAATAGCATACCTTACATTACTCATTATTACATTCACCAAATTAACATTAACATTTTTCTTTATTCCACACATTCCAAACAACAATAGTTTCTTCCATTCCTTTTCATTTCCGACTTTCACCCCACAGTGTACATTCAACAAATTTTTCACATTCTCAAACAGTACAGACAACATTGAACATTCAAAAAATAAGTGATTAAAATTTTCATCTTCTCTTTTACATACATCACATTCCCTACATACATTCTTGTCAATTTGGTGCAAAACAACATTTGTGTAAACCCTATTGTGCCTAATTTTAAAATCATTGTGCTCACAGTCAATACTATTATATTTTACATTCAAATTTCCCCATACCTCTTTGACATTTAACCCTTCAAAAACCTTTTCCCACACCTTTTCCGACGCTGGCCTCTCCATCCCATCACCCAGTAAATCCGTGTATATACATTTAGTTGTGACATTTTCAAATTTAACCCTAAAACCCTTCCTCTCTACACTCAACTCTACCATCCTGTTTGATTCACCTACCTCTCCCTGTCCTAACATTAATATTTTCCACCCATTACTAATGCTGTCCCTAATTCTCTTGTACATCCCTATAATAACCTGCCTTCTTACATCCCTATCTACTCTTCTTATTCCCTGTATGATTTCCTGTTCTGATTTGAAATTGTTATTGCTTTTGGATATTAAATGTTTGACCTGTTTTATTCCTGCTTTTTCAAAATGTTTATTTACCAGAATTGCATTGTTGTGAGTTATTTTTGTGTTGTGAAAGATTGGTTGATTTAACACCTCCCCCTTGTCCACACACTCATACTTTACATGTTTTAAATATTTCCCCCACGCTTCAAAAACCTCCTTATAAAAATCTGACACTCCCTCACACCTTGGTTTGTTAAAAATCATACAAAGACCATTCACACCACATCCACCACACCTGTGCAAGTAATCCTCAAAAAAACCCATCCAACAATACTCATCCCTACTATATAAATATTTTTTAATCGTTTTAACCCTCAAAGCCCTTTTTTTCACCTCTACATCTATCAATTTTAACCCTCCATCCTTAAACCCATTCATTAATACCCTGTGCCTAATTTTTGCCTGCTTCCCATCCCACAAAAAACTATTAATGGCCCTATTTAACTCATTTACAACCCACAACGGCAGCTCTAGTGCACTCAACACGTGATTCACCCGTGATAAAATTAAACAATTTACTACTATCACCCTGCCCCTCAACTTTAACTTCCTCATTTTCCATAAATTCAAATTCTGCTTTACCTTATTCACTACCCCTGCCCATGTAACATCCCTTGCTTCCTTTTCATTCTCACCTACATTCACTCCTAACACTTTTATCATCCCTTTCGCAACTTTCATTGGTACCTTAAATTCCCTCATATCTACCTTCCCTACACACATAATTTCTGACTTCTCTATGTTCATTCTCGCCCCTGATGCTTTCCCATATTTCTCTAATAAATACATAACCCTATTTAAACTGCCTACATTTTTCACTGTTATGTTTGTATCGTCTGCATATTGATGAATTAAACTCCTCCCTCCCCCTGGAATATTGATGCTTTGTATGTGTTGATCTTTTTTTAACATGGTGGCTAATGGTTCTGCTGTTATGCTGTATAATAAAGATGATAATGGACACCCCTGCCTAACTGATCTTTCTAAACTAAAACTATCTGTCACTACCCCATTACACTTCACCCTACTCTTTGCGCTACTATACAATAATCTAATCCAGTTCACTAATCTATTTCCAAACCCAAATCTCTCTAATGTCCTAAACATAAACTCGTGTTCTACTCTATCAAATGCCTTGTTGAAATCTACACTCAAAACTATACCTCCCTCTTCCTTCATATGCCTCACTACATCCCTGACTGACCCTATCGTATCTGCTATATCTCTCCCTGGAATACTGTATGCTTGTGTTGATGAGACTATGGACCCTACTACTGACTTAATTCTATTTGCTAATACTTTTGCTAATATTTTGTAATCCGTATTTAATAAGCTAATCCCTCTGTAATTCCCTAACTGCAACTTGCTACCCTTATTCTTATATAATACTGTAATTAAACCTGTTGACATTGTTTCACTAACCTTCCCTATCCTTTCCATTTCCCTATATACCTTTAACAAAATTGGACTAAATACCTCGCTAAAACATTTATAAAACTCACCTGGCAGGCCATCAGAGCCTGGGCTTTTGTTGTTAGATAGACTTCTGATGGCCGCATTCACTTCAAATCCTGACAACTCACTCTCACACACTCCCCTATCACTATCTGATAACCTATGCTCAACTGTCCCTAATACCTCATCTACACTATCTTTATCTACACTACCTTTCTTAAATAAATCGCTATAAAACCCCTGTACTGTTTCCAATATCCCTACATAATCATTCACTATCTCTCCTCTTTCATTCTCTATTTCTTCTATATAACTCCTACACTGTGTCCGTTTCTCTAACCTCAAAAAAAAAGATGTGCATTTTTCCCCTTCCACCGCATATTGTGCCCTACTCCTAACTATTGCTCCTTTACATTTTTCTTTTTCATGTGCTTCTAATTCTCCTTTGATACCTATATATTCTGCTATGTTTCTATTCGGATTCCTATCTATTTGTCTTAGTTCTTCAGCCATTCTTTCTCTCAATACCCATTCTTTTCTCTTTCTTGCTTGATTCCTTTTCCTACAATATCTCATACTTAAACTTTTCACTTGCTTTTTTACACATTCCCACCATTCACACACATCCTCCTCATATTTTTCACACATACTTTGCTCCACAACACACTTCATCACCATCTCTCTATACTCCTTTTCTGCTAACACACTCGCATTCAAACACCACACTCCCCCCCCTTTCCCTTTCTGCCTGTTTCCAAATTGAAATGTGATTGCTGCATGATCGCTATATCCTGTAAATGTGTACTGTATATTAGTTATTTCCCTTGTGATTTCTTGAAAAGCTAAAACTAAATCTATCCTACTCTGTTTCAAAACCCCATTAACTATCTGCCTCCTTGAAAATTCCCTTTTACTTGCATTTCCCTCCCTCCATACATCTATCAAATTCCTAACCTCAATCATTTCTAATAAGCCCCTCCTCCCTGAATCTTGCTTAAAACTATCTACCCTATATGTATCTAACTTGGTGCAACATACATTGAAATCCCCCACCAGAATACAATTTCCCTTACAGTGCACACCCAGTGAAACAAAAAACTCTCTCTTTTCAATCTCCCTATTTGGTGCATACACATTTATCAATCTATACTTTACATTATTGACATCAAACTCTACACCTAGCACTCTCCCTTTCCCATCATTCAAAACCTCTGTTATATTTTGCACCACATTTTCTTTTACAAATATTGCAACCCCACATGATTTCCCCAATCCACAATTTACAAACAACAAACCCCTCCATTTTCCCTTGACTTCTGTTATTTTTTCTGTTGACCACTTTGTTTCTTGTATAAGCAAAATGTCTGTTGTGAATCTTGCCAGGACTTCCTCTACTTTCTCCATGTCATTTAAACCATTGACATTAAGCGAGGCAATCGTGACCATTATAAACAAGTTAAATAGAGTGTATGTCATTTTCAATATCATTTTTTCTTTTTCCCTTTCCTCCTTTCTTTGATTTTCTGCCAGCTGGCCAATTTGTTCGGTTGTCCTGCATATGCCCTCTTTCTCATTCCTTTTCCCATCAACATTTCCTCCTCAGACCCACTGTCACTCTTCTCCTCCTCCGTTACCATTGACACCATCGAGTCAGACATTTGGGGTGGGGGAGTTTTAGGTATTCCACCTCGCCAGCTAGCCGTTTCGTCTAGCGTGGGTGTATGGGTCGCCTCTCTAGACTCCATAGCTGCTTTCTTCCCTTCATTCGGGCGCACAGTTCTCGGAGGCAAAGGCTCCCATTGAGATCCTCTCCCTCCGGTCTTCTGTCCGCCCCCTTCACCCCCTGTTGCCGGGTCCACCAATGCAGCTACTTCCTCATCTAGGCTCGACCCTATACCCCACTTCTCCCCCGTCTGCTCCTCCATCTGGGTGTCTGGCACACCTATCACCCCTTCATTAATTGAGTCCTCTACCACTGCCCCTTCCTCATCCTCCTCACTCCCCGATCTGCCTTCCTCCTCCGTCTCTACGGCGAGAGCGCTTCCCTCCTCCTCCCCTGCTTTACACACACAACCCGCTTCCCTATTTCCACACACTCCACACTTGTTTATAATGGTCACGCATTCCCTCGCATAGTGTCCCTGGTCCCCACATTTCCTACATAGGAAGTCCGGACACTCACGGACAATATGTCCTGGTTGTAGGCACATCCTACAAACTTTGACCTGTCTATCGTGAATAACGCGGAAAAACTCCGCTCCCTTTTCTGTATCAAATCTTGTTGAATATGGTAAAGACCTAACTACGTCGTTGAACTTTACCTTAACAAACCTTGTTCCTTCACATATCCTCGTCCCCGGCCACATTCTCCTTTTTATCGGCGACACTGCCATCACTCCCCAGTCCATAAGCTTCTTTAAGATTTCTTCGTCCGTTGTGTATACAGGCAGCCCCAGGAACGATACCACCATCTCATCGCTCGTTAGCTCCTTTGCCATGATCCTGGTCTCGCGGATTTTGAAGCCGTCCATCAGGCGCCTCTTCCCATTAGGGTGACTCATAGTCAGTTCGTATTTATTTATTCCAATGAACCGACATCCAACCACCAGCCCACATAAATCCTTCGTCGTTTTCAGCATCTCCATCATCGTAATTTTCTCTTCTCCTACTAATTCCAACAACACCGTTAAATCTTTGCTGTAGCTTGGCTCGTCCGCCGCCTTTTCGTTCCCTCTCACTCTCTCTCCTTTCTCCGCATTCACCGTCTGTCTCGTCTCCACTCCAGCTTTCTCCACCACTCTCGCCTTCTCTATGTTTTCGCCATTCGTCTTGCCGTCATCCGTGTTCTTAGCCATGTCGTCTGTCGTTGTCCTGTTCGTATCCATTTATCCAATCCGAAAACAAAACTACACTCAAACTGAAACAGATATCCCCCCAAACAGCAAGCTGTTGGGGGAATACACAAAACAAAACAAAACTCACTTCTTTTTTTCTTTTTTTCGCTATTTTTCACATAAACAAACAGAAAACACTAATCTCCACAAACGCTGTTTCAAATTCTCCCGCTTCCAAACGCTCTCGACTTCCCAGAATCCTTTGCACTGTGACGTGTTCAGGGTGGTATGGCCGTAAGCGAAGGAACCAGCCCTCTGCACTGTATATAAAGTCGAGGAAAGGAGACGCCCGCCACTTGACAACACAAACAATACTGCAGTTGATACGCAGAAGGCAGGGAGTTATCTGGGGGGGACAAAACACCAAAACTGCAATTGACATTGCTTTACCACTCCACGGCTCATAGTTCATAGTTGTCAGTCTAGAATCGAGCTCAAGAGAAGGCTGAGTGAGTCACCAATTCTTAGCAGGTGGTTTTGGAGCAAACTGTATAAACTGTTCAAAACAGCAATATGAAACTGGAGCTGTGTTCACACTACAGCACTGTTCAAACTACAGTGGTGATACAATAGTACACCCTACTGGTCGAAATAAGGAAAAGCTTACTGCACCGGGTATTCCCAGGCGGTCACCCATCCAAGTACTAACCCGGCCCGACTCTGCTTAGCTTCCGAGATCGGGCGTGCTCAGCGTGGTATGGCCGTAAGCGAAGGAACCAGCCCTCTGCACTGTATATAAAGTCGAGGAAAGGAGACGCCCGCCACTTGACAACACAAACAATACTGCAGTTGATACGCAGAAGGCAGGGAGTTATCTGGGGGGGACAAAACACCAAAACTGCAATTGACATTGCTTTACCACTCCACGGCTCATAGTTCATAGTTGTCAGTCTAGAATCGAGCTCAAGAGAAGGCTGAGTGAGTCACCAATTCTTAGCAGGTGGTTTTGGAGCAAACTGTATAAACTGTTCAAAACAGCAATATGAAACTGGAGCTGTGTTCACACTACAGCACTGTTCAAACTACAGTGGTGATACAATAGTACACCCTACTGGTCGAAATAAGGAAAAGCTTACTGCACCGGGTATTCCCAGGCGGTCACCCATCCAAGTACTAACCCGGCCCGACTCTGCTTAGCTTCCGAGATCGGACGAGATCGGGCGTGCTCAGCGTGGTATGGCCGTAAGCGAAGGAACCAGCCCTCTGCACTGTATATAAAGTCGAGGAAAGGAGACGCCCGCCACTTGACAACACAAACAATACTGCAGTTGATACGCAGAAGGCAGGGAGTTATCTGGGGGGGACAAAACACCAAAACTGCAATTGACATTGCTTTACCACTCCACGGCTCATAGTTCATAGTTGTCAGTCTAGAATCGAGCTCAAGAGAAGGCTGAGTGAGTCACCAATTCTTAGCAGGTGGTTTTGGAGCAAACTGTATAAACTGTTCAAAACAGCAATATGAAACTGGAGCTGTGTTCACACTACAGCACTGTTCAAACTACAGTGGTGATACAATAGTACACCCTACTGGTCGAAATAAGGAAAAGCTTACTGCACCGGGTATTCCCAGGCGGTCACCCATCCAAGTACTAACCCGGCCCGACTCTGCTTAGCTTCCGAGATCGGGCGTGCTCAGCGTGGTATGGCCGTAAGCGAAGGAACCAGCCCTCTGCACTGTATATAAAGTCGAGGAAAGGAGACGCCCGCCACTTGACAACACAAACAATACTGCAGTTGATACGCAGAAGGCAGGGAGTTATCTGGGGGGGACAAAACACCAAAACTGCAATTGACATTGCTTTACCACTCCACGGCTCATAGTTCATAGTTGTCAGTCTAGAATCGAGCTCAAGAGAAGGCTGAGTGAGTCACCAATTCTTAGCAGGTGGTTTTGGAGCAAACTGTATAAACTGTTCAAAACAGCAATATGAAACTGGAGCTGTGTTCACACTACAGCACTGTTCAAACTACAGTGGTGATACAATAGTACACCCTACTGGTCGAAATAAGGAAAAGCTTACTGCACCGGGTATTCCCAGGCGGTCACCCATCCAAGTACTAACCCGGCCCGACTCTGCTTAGCTTCCGAGATCGGACGAGATCGGGCGTGCTCAGCGTGGTATGGCCGTAAGCGAAGGAACCAGCCCTCTGCACTGTATATAAAGTCGAGGAAAGGAGACGCCCGCCACTTGACAACACAAACAATACTGCAGTTGATACGCAGAAGGCAGGGAGTTATCTGGGGGGGACAAAACACCAAAACTGCAATTGACATTGCTTTACCACTCCACGGCTCATAGTTCATAGTTGTCAGTCTAGAATCGAGCTCAAGAGAAGGCTGAGTGAGTCACCAATTCTTAGCAGGTGGTTTTGGAGCAAACTGTATAAACTGTTCAAAACAGCAATATGAAACTGGAGCTGTGTTCACACTACAGCACTGTTCAAACTACAGTGGTGATACAATAGTACACCCTACTGGTCGAAATAAGGAAAAGCTTACTGCACCGGGTATTCCCAGGCGGTCACCCATCCAAGTACTAACCCGGCCCGACTCTGCTTAGCTTCCGAGATCGGACGAGATCGGGCGTGCTCAGCGTGGTATGGCCGTAAGCGAAGGAACCAGCCCTCTGCACTGTATATAAAGTCGAGGAAAGGAGACGCCCGCCACTTGACAACACAAACAATACTGCAGTTGATACGCAGAAGGCAGGGAGTTATCTGGGGGGGACAAAACACCAAAACTGCAATTGACATTGCTTTACCACTCCACGGCTCATAGTTCATAGTTGTCAGTCTAGAATCGAGCTCAAGAGAAGGCTGAGTGAGTCACCAATTCTTAGCAGGTGGTTTTGGAGCAAACTGTATAAACTGTTCAAAACAGCAATATGAAACTGGAGCTGTGTTCACACTACAGCACTGTTCAAACTACAGTGGTGATACAATAGTACACCCTACTGGTCGAAATAAGGAAAAGCTTACTGCACCGGGTATTCCCAGGCGGTCACCCATCCAAGTACTAACCCGGCCCGACTCTGCTTAGCTTCCGAGATCGGACGAGATCGGGCGTGCTCAGCGTGGTATGGCCGTAAGCGAAGGAACCAGCCCTCTGCACTGTATATAAAGTCGAGGAAAGGAGACGCCCGCCACTTGACAACACAAACAATACTGCAGTTGATACGCAGAAGGCAGGGAGTTATCTGGGGGGGACAAAACACCAAAACTGCAATTGACATTGCTTTACCACTCCACGGCTCATAGTTCATAGTTGTCAGTCTAGAATCGAGCTCAAGAGAAGGCTGAGTGAGTCACCAATTCTTAGCAGGTGGTTTTGGAGCAAACTGTATAAACTGTTCAAAACAGCAATATGAAACTGGAGCTGTGTTCACACTACAGCACTGTTCAAACTACAGTGGTGATACAATAGTACACCCTACTGGTCGAAATAAGGAAAAGCTTACTGCACCGGGTATTCCCAGGCGGTCACCCATCCAAGTACTAACCCGGCCCGACTCTGCTTAGCTTCCGAGATCGGACGAGATCGGGCGTGCTCAGCGTGGTATGGCCGTAAGCGAAGGAACCAGCCCTCTGCACTGTATATAAAGTCGAGGAAAGGAGACGCCCGCCACTTGACAACACAAACAATACTGCAGTTGATACGCAGAAGGCAGGGAGTTATCTGGGGGGGACAAAACACCAAAACTGCAATTGACATTGCTTTACCACTCCACGGCTCATAGTTCATAGTTGTCAGTCTAGAATCGAGCTCAAGAGAAGGCTGAGTGAGTCACCAATTCTTAGCAGGTGGTTTTGGAGCAAACTGTATAAACTGTTCAAAACAGCAATATGAAACTGGAGCTGTGTTCACACTACAGCACTGTTCAAACTACAGTGGTGATACAATAGTACACCCTACTGGTCGAAATAAGGAAAAGCTTACTGCACCGGGTATTCCCAGGCGGTCACCCATCCAAGTACTAACCCGGCCCGACTCTGCTTAGCTTCCGAGATCGGACGAGATCGGGCGTGCTCAGCGTGGTATGGCCGTAAGCGAAGGAACCAGCCCTCTGCACTGTATATAAAGTCGAGGAAAGGAGACGCCCGCCACTTGACAACACAAACAATACTGCAGTTGATACGCAGAAGGCAGGGAGTTATCTGGGGGGGACAAAACACCAAAACTGCAATTGACATTGCTTTACCACTCCACGGCTCATAGTTCATAGTTGTCAGTCTAGAATCGAGCTCAAGAGAAGGCTGAGTGAGTCACCAATTCTTAGCAGGTGGTTTTGGAGCAAACTGTATAAACTGTTCAAAACAGCAATATGAAACTGGAGCTGTGTTCACACTACAGCACTGTTCAAACTACAGTGGTGATACAATAGTACACCCTACTGGTCGAAATAAGGAAAAGCTTACTGCACCGGGTATTCCCAGGCGGTCACCCATCCAAGTACTAACCCGGCCCGACTCTGCTTAGCTTCCGAGATCGGACGAGATCGGGCGTGCTCAGCGTGGTATGGCCGTAAGCGAAGGAACCAGCCCTCTGCACTGTATATAAAGTCGAGGAAAGGAGACGCCCGCCACTTGACAACACAAACAATACTGCAGTTGATACGCAGAAGGCAGGGAGTTATCTGGGGGGGACAAAACACCAAAACTGCAATTGACATTGCTTTACCACTCCACGGCTCATAGTTCATAGTTGTCAGTCTAGAATCGAGCTCAAGAGAAGGCTGAGTGAGTCACCAATTCTTAGCAGGTGGTTTTGGAGCAAACTGTATAAACTGTTCAAAACAGCAATATGAAACTGGAGCTGTGTTCACACTACAGCACTGTTCAAACTACAGTGGTGATACAATAGTACACCCTACTGGTCGAAATAAGGAAAAGCTTACTGCACCGGGTATTCCCAGGCGGTCACCCATCCAAGTACTAACCCGGCCCGACTCTGCTTAGCTTCCGAGATCGGACGAGATCGGGCGTGCTCAGCGTGGTATGGCCGTAAGCGAAGGAACCAGCCCTCTGCACTGTATATAAAGTCGAGGAAAGGAGACGCCCGCCACTTGACAACACAAACAATACTGCAGTTGATACGCAGAAGGCAGGGAGTTATCTGGGGGGGACAAAACACCAAAACTGCAATTGACATTGCTTTACCACTCCACGGCTCATAGTTCATAGTTGTCAGTCTAGAATCGAGCTCAAGAGAAGGCTGAGTGAGTCACCAATTCTTAGCAGGTGGTTTTGGAGCAAACTGTATAAACTGTTCAAAACAGCAATATGAAACTGGAGCTGTGTTCACACTACAGCACTGTTCAAACTACAGTGGTGATACAATAGTACACCCTACTGGTCGAAATAAGGAAAAGCTTACTGCACCGGGTATTCCCAGGCGGTCACCCATCCAAGTACTAACCCGGCCCGACTCTGCTTAGCTTCCGAGATCGGACGAGATCGGGCGTGCTCAGCGTGGTATGGCCGTAAGCGAAGGAACCAGCCCTCTGCACTGTATATAAAGTCGAGGAAAGGAGACGCCCGCCACTTGACAACACAAACAATACTGCAGTTGATACGCAGAAGGCAGGGAGTTATCTGGGGGGGACAAAACACCAAAACTGCAATTGACATTGCTTTACCACTCCACGGCTCATAGTTCATAGTTGTCAGTCTAGAATCGAGCTCAAGAGAAGGCTGAGTGAGTCACCAATTCTTAGCAGGTGGTTTTGGAGCAAACTGTATAAACTGTTCAAAACAGCAATATGAAACTGGAGCTGTGTTCACACTACAGCACTGTTCAAACTACAGTGGTGATACAATAGTACACCCTACTGGTCGAAATAAGGAAAAGCTTACTGCACCGGGTATTCCCAGGCGGTCACCCATCCAAGTACTAACCCGGCCCGACTCTGCTTAGCTTCCGAGATCGGACGAGATCGGGCGTGCTCAGCGTGGTATGGCCGTAAGCGAAGGAACCAGCCCTCTGCACTGTATATAAAGTCGAGGAAAGGAGACGCCCGCCACTTGACAACACAAACAATACTGCAGTTGATACGCAGAAGGCAGGGAGTTATCTGGGGGGGACAAAACACCAAAACTGCAATTGACATTGCTTTACCACTCCACGGCTCATAGTTCATAGTTGTCAGTCTAGAATCGAGCTCAAGAGAAGGCTGAGTGAGTCACCAATTCTTAGCAGGTGGTTTTGGAGCAAACTGTATAAACTGTTCAAAACAGCAATATGAAACTGGAGCTGTGTTCACACTACAGCACTGTTCAAACTACAGTGGTGATACAATAGTACACCCTACTGGTCGAAATAAGGAAAAGCTTACTGCACCGGGTATTCCCAGGCGGTCACCCATCCAAGTACTAACCCGGCCCGACTCTGCTTAGCTTCCGAGATCGGACGAGATCGGGCGTGCTCAGCGTGGTATGGCCGTAAGCGAAGGAACCAGCCCTCTGCACTGTATATAAAGTCGAGGAAAGGAGACGCCCGCCACTTGACAACACAAACAATACTGCAGTTGATACGCAGAAGGCAGGGAGTTATCTGGGGGGGACAAAACACCAAAACTGCAATTGACATTGCTTTACCACTCCACGGCTCATAGTTCATAGTTGTCAGTCTAGAATCGAGCTCAAGAGAAGGCTGAGTGAGTCACCAATTCTTAGCAGGTGGTTTTGGAGCAAACTGTATAAACTGTTCAAAACAGCAATATGAAACTGGAGCTGTGTTCACACTACAGCACTGTTCAAACTACAGTGGTGATACAATAGTACACCCTACTGGTCGAAATAAGGAAAAGCTTACTGCACCGGGTATTCCCAGGCGGTCACCCATCCAAGTACTAACCCGGCCCGACTCTGCTTAGCTTCCGAGATCGGACGAGATCGGGCGTGCTCAGCGTGGTATGGCCGTAAGCGAAGGAACCAGCCCTCTGCACTGTATATAAAGTCGAGGAAAGGAGACGCCCGCCACTTGACAACACAAACAATACTGCAGTTGATACGCAGAAGGCAGGGAGTTATCTGGGGGGGACAAAACACCAAAACTGCAATTGACATTGCTTTACCACTCCACGGCTCATAGTTCATAGTTGTCAGTCTAGAATCGAGCTCAAGAGAAGGCTGAGTGAGTCACCAATTCTTAGCAGGTGGTTTTGGAGCAAACTGTATAAACTGTTCAAAACAGCAATATGAAACTGGAGCTGTGTTCACACTACAGCACTGTTCAAACTACAGTGGTGATACAATAGTACACCCTACTGGTCGAAATAAGGAAAAGCTTACTGCACCGGGTATTCCCAGGCGGTCACCCATCCAAGTACTAACCCGGCCCGACTCTGCTTAGCTTCCGAGATCGGACGAGATCGGGCGTGCTCAGCGTGGTATGGCCGTAAGCGAAGGAACCAGCCCTCTGCACTGTATATAAAGTCGAGGAAAGGAGACGCCCGCCACTTGACAACACAAACAATACTGCAGTTGATACGCAGAAGGCAGGGAGTTATCTGGGGGGGACAAAACACCAAAACTGCAATTGACATTGCTTTACCACTCCACGGCTCATAGTTCATAGTTGTCAGTCTAGAATCGAGCTCAAGAGAAGGCTGAGTGAGTCACCAATTCTTAGCAGGTGGTTTTGGAGCAAACTGTATAAACTGTTCAAAACAGCAATATGAAACTGGAGCTGTGTTCACACTACAGCACTGTTCAAACTACAGTGGTGATACAATAGTACACCCTACTGGTCGAAATAAGGAAAAGCTTACTGCACCGGGTATTCCCAGGCGGTCACCCATCCAAGTACTAACCCGGCCCGACTCTGCTTAGCTTCCGAGATCGGACGAGATCGGGCGTGCTCAGCGTGGTATGGCCGTAAGCGAAGGAACCAGCCCTCTGCACTGTATATAAAGTCGAGGAAAGGAGACGCCCGCCACTTGACAACACAAACAATACTGCAGTTGATACGCAGAAGGCAGGGAGTTATCTGGGGGGGACAAAACACCAAAACTGCAATTGACATTGCTTTACCACTCCACGGCTCATAGTTCATAGTTGTCAGTCTAGAATCGAGCTCAAGAGAAGGCTGAGTGAGTCACCAATTCTTAGCAGGTGGTTTTGGAGCAAACTGTATAAACTGTTCAAAACAGCAATATGAAACTGGAGCTGTGTTCACACTACAGCACTGTTCAAACTACAGTGGTGATACAATAGTACACCCTACTGGTCGAAATAAGGAAAAGCTTACTGCACCGGGTATTCCCAGGCGGTCACCCATCCAAGTACTAACCCGGCCCGACTCTGCTTAGCTTCCGAGATCGGACGAGATCGGGCGTGCTCAGCGTGGTATGGCCGTAAGCGAAGGAACCAGCCCTCTGCACTGTATATAAAGTCGAGGAAAGGAGACGCCCGCCACTTGACAACACAAACAATACTGCAGTTGATACGCAGAAGGCAGGGAGTTATCTGGGGGGGACAAAACACCAAAACTGCAATTGACATTGCTTTACCACTCCACGGCTCATAGTTCATAGTTGTCAGTCTAGAATCGAGCTCAAGAGAAGGCTGAGTGAGTCACCAATTCTTAGCAGGTGGTTTTGGAGCAAACTGTATAAACTGTTCAAAACAGCAATATGAAACTGGAGCTGTGTTCACACTACAGCACTGTTCAAACTACAGTGGTGATACAATAGTACACCCTACTGGTCGAAATAAGGAAAAGCTTACTGCACCGGGTATTCCCAGGCGGTCACCCATCCAAGTACTAACCCGGCCCGACTCTGCTTAGCTTCCGAGATCGGACGAGATCGGGCGTGCTCAGCGTGGTATGGCCGTAAGCGAAGGAACCAGCCCTCTGCACTGTATATAAAGTCGAGGAAAGGAGACGCCCGCCACTTGACAACACAAACAATACTGCAGTTGATACGCAGAAGGCAGGGAGTTATCTGGGGGGGACAAAACACCAAAACTGCAATTGACATTGCTTTACCACTCCACGGCTCATAGTTCATAGTTGTCAGTCTAGAATCGAGCTCAAGAGAAGGCTGAGTGAGTCACCAATTCTTAGCAGGTGGTTTTGGAGCAAACTGTATAAACTGTTCAAAACAGCAATATGAAACTGGAGCTGTGTTCACACTACAGCACTGTTCAAACTACAGTGGTGATACAATAGTACACCCTACTGGTCGAAATAAGGAAAAGCTTACTGCACCGGGTATTCCCAGGCGGTCACCCATCCAAGTACTAACCCGGCCCGACTCTGCTTAGCTTCCGAGATCGGACGAGATCGGGCGTGCTCAGCGTGGTATGGCCGTAAGCGAAGGAACCAGCCCTCTGCACTGTATATAAAGTCGAGGAAAGGAGACGCCCGCCACTTGACAACACAAACAATACTGCAGTTGATACGCAGAAGGCAGGGAGTTATCTGGGGGGGACAAAACACCAAAACTGCAATTGACATTGCTTTACCACTCCACGGCTCATAGTTCATAGTTGTCAGTCTAGAATCGAGCTCAAGAGAAGGCTGAGTGAGTCACCAATTCTTAGCAGGTGGTTTTGGAGCAAACTGTATAAACTGTTCAAAACAGCAATATGAAACTGGAGCTGTGTTCACACTACAGCACTGTTCAAACTACAGTGGTGATACAATAGTACACCCTACTGGTCGAAATAAGGAAAAGCTTACTGCACCGGGTATTCCCAGGCGGTCACCCATCCAAGTACTAACCCGGCCCGACTCTGCTTAGCTTCCGAGATCGGACGAGATCGGGCTGTGCTCAGCGTGGTATGGCCGTAAGCGAAGGAACCAGCCCTCTGCACTGTATATAAAGTCGAGGAAAGGAGACGCCCGCCACTTGACAACACAAACAATACTGCAGTTGATACGCAGAAGGCAGGGAGTTATCTGGGGGGGACAAAACACCAAAACTGCAATTGACATTGCTTTACCACTCCACGGCTCATAGTTCATAGTTGTCAGTCTAGAATCGAGCTCAAGAGAAGGCTGAGTGAGTCACCAATTCTTAGCAGGTGGTTTTGGAGCAAACTGTATAAACTGTTCAAAACAGCAATATGAAACTGGAGCTGTGTTCACACTACAGCACTGTTCAAACTACAGTGGTGATACAATAGTACACCCTACTGGTCGAAATAAGGAAAAGCTTACTGCACCGGGTATTCCCAGGCGGTCACCCATCCAAGTACTAACCCGGCCCGACTCTGCTTAGCTTCCGAGATCGGACGAGATCGGGCGTGCTCAGCGTGGTATGGCCGTAAGCGAAGGAACCAGCCCTCTGCACTGTATATAAAGTCGAGGAAAGGAGACGCCCGCCACTTGACAACACAAACAATACTGCAGTTGATACGCAGAAGGCAGGGAGTTATCTGGGGGGGACAAAACACCAAAACTGCAATTGACATTGCTTTACCACTCCACGGCTCATAGTTCATAGTTGTCAGTCTAGAATCGAGCTCAAGAGAAGGCTGAGTGAGTCACCAATTCTTAGCAGGTGGTTTTGGAGCAAACTGTATAAACTGTTCAAAACAGCAATATGAAACTGGAGCTGTGTTCACACTACAGCACTGTTCAAACTACAGTGGTGATACAATAGTACACCCTACTGGTCGAAATAAGGAAAAGCTTACTGCACCGGGTATTCCCAGGCGGTCACCCATCCAAGTACTAACCCGGCCCGACTCTGCTTAGCTTCCGAGATCGGACGAGATCGGGCGTGCTCAGCGTGGTATGGCCGTAAGCGAAGGAACCAGCCCTCTGCACTGTATATAAAGTCGAGGAAAGGAGACGCCCGCCACTTGACAACACAAACAATACTGCAGTTGATACGCAGAAGGCAGGGAGTTATCTGGGGGGGACAAAACACCAAAACTGCAATTGACATTGCTTTACCACTCCACGGCTCATAGTTCATAGTTGTCAGTCTAGAATCGAGCTCAAGAGAAGGCTGAGTGAGTCACCAATTCTTAGCAGGTGGTTTTGGAGCAAACTGTATAAACTGTTCAAAACAGCAATATGAAACTGGAGCTGTGTTCACACTACAGCACTGTTCAAACTACAGTGGTGATACAATAGTACACCCTACTGGTCGAAATAAGGAAAAGCTTACTGCACCGGGTATTCCCAGGCGGTCACCCATCCAAGTACTAACCCGGCCCGACTCTGCTTAGCTTCCGAGATCGGACGAGATCGGGCGTGCTCAGCGTGGTATGGCCGTAAGCGAAGGAACCAGCCCTCTGCACTGTATATAAAGTCGAGGAAAGGAGACGCCCGCCACTTGACAACACAAACAATACTGCAGTTGATACGCAGAAGGCAGGGAGTTATCTGGGGGGGACAAAACACCAAAACTGCAATTGACATTGCTTTACCACTCCACGGCTCATAGTTCATAGTTGTCAGTCTAGAATCGAGCTCAAGAGAAGGCTGAGTGAGTCACCAATTCTTAGCAGGTGGTTTTGGAGCAAACTGTATAAACTGTTCAAAACAGCAATATGAAACTGGAGCTGTGTTCACACTACAGCACTGTTCAAACTACAGTGGTGATACAATAGTACACCCTACTGGTCGAAATAAGGAAAAGCTTACTGCA
Organism: Argentina silus; assembly: GCF_951799395.1. Classification (NCBI taxonomy): domain Eukaryota; kingdom Metazoa; phylum Chordata; class Actinopteri; order Argentiniformes; family Argentinidae; genus Argentina; species Argentina silus. The sequence goes on along the minus strand of NW_028152565.1, from coordinate 349,717 downwards.
CCGGGTATTCCCAGGCGGTCACCCATCCAAGTACTAACCCGGCCCGACTCTGCTTAGCTTCCGAGATCGGACGAGATCGGGCGTGCTCAGCGTGGTATGGCCGTAAGCGAAGGAACCAGCCCTCTGCACTGTATATAAAGTCGAGGAAAGGAGACGCCCGCCACTTGACAACACAAACAATACTGCAGTTGATACGCAGAAGGCAGGGAGTTATCTGGGGGGGACAAAACACCAAAACTGCAATTGACATTGCTTTACCACTCCACGGCTCATAGTTCATAGTTGTCAGTCTAGAATCGAGCTCAAGAGAAGGCTGAGTGAGTCACCAATTCTTAGCAGGTGGTTTTGGAGCAAACTGTATAAACTGTTCAAAACAGCAATATGAAACTGGAGCTGTGTTCACACTACAGCACTGTTCAAACTACAGTGGTGATACAATAGTACACCCTACTGGTCGAAATAAGGAAAAGCTTACTGCACCGGGTATTCCCAGGCGGTCACCCATCCAAGTACTAACCCGGCCCGACTCTGCTTAGCTTCCGAGATCGGACGAGATCGGGCGTGCTCAGCGTGGTATGGCCGTAAGCGAAGGAACCAGCCCTCTGCACTGTATATAAAGTCGAGGAAAGGAGACGCCCGCCACTTGACAACACAAACAATACTGCAGTTGATACGCAGAAGGCAGGGAGTTATCTGGGGGGGACAAAACACCAAAACTGCAATTGACATTGCTTTACCACTCCACGGCTCATAGTTCATAGTTGTCAGTCTAGAATCGAGCTCAAGAGAAGGCTGAGTGAGTCACCAATTCTTAGCAGGTGGTTTTGGAGCAAACTGTATAAACTGTTCAAAACAGCAATATGAAACTGGAGCTGTGTTCACACTACAGCACTGTTCAAACTACAGTGGTGATACAATAGTACACCCTACTGGTCGAAATAAGGAAAAGCTTACTGCACCGGGTATTCCCAGGCGGTCACCCATCCAAGTACTAACCCGGCCCGACTCTGCTTAGCTTCCGAGATCGGACGAGATCGGGCGTGCTCAGCGTGGTATGGCCGTAAGCGAAGGAACCAGCCCTCTGCACTGTATATAAAGTCGAGGAAAGGAGACGCCCGCCACTTGACAACACAAACAATACTGCAGTTGATACGCAGAAGGCAGGGAGTTATCTGGGGGGGACAAAACACCAAAACTGCAATTGACATTGCTTTACCACTCCACGGCTCATAGTTCATAGTTGTCAGTCTAGAATCGAGCTCAAGAGAAGGCTGAGTGAGTCACCAATTCTTAGCAGGTGGTTTTGGAGCAAACTGTATAAACTGTTCAAAACAGCAATATGAAACTGGAGCTGTGTTCACACTACAGCACTGTTCAAACTACAGTGGTGATACAATAGTACACCCTACTGGTCGAAATAAGGAAAAGCTTACTGCACCGGGTATTCCCAGGCGGTCACCCATCCAAGTACTAACCCGGCCCGACTCTGCTTAGCTTCCGAGATCGGACGAGATCGGGCGTGCTCAGCGTGGTATGGCCGTAAGCGAAGGAACCAGCCCTCTGCACTGTATATAAAGTCGAGGAAAGGAGACGCCCGCCACTTGACAACACAAACAATACTGCAGTTGATACGCAGAAGGCAGGGAGTTATCTGGGGGGGACAAAACACCAAAACTGCAATTGACATTGCTTTACCACTCCACGGCTCATAGTTCATAGTTGTCAGTCTAGAATCGAGCTCAAGAGAAGGCTGAGTGAGTCACCAATTCTTAGCAGGTGGTTTTGGAGCAAACTGTATAAACTGTTCAAAACAGCAATATGAAACTGGAGCTGTGTTCACACTACAGCACTGTTCAAACTACAGTGGTGATACAATAGTACACCCTACTGGTCGAAATAAGGAAAAGCTTACTGCACCGGGTATTCCCAGGCGGTCACCCATCCAAGTACTAACCCGGCCCGACTCTGCTTAGCTTCCGAGATCGGACGAGATCGGGCGTGCTCAGCGTGGTATGGCCGTAAGCGAAGGAACCAGCCCTCTGCACTGTATATAAAGTCGAGGAAAGGAGACGCCCGCCACTTGACAACACAAACAATACTGCAGTTGATACGCAGAAGGCAGGGAGTTATCTGGGGGGGACAAAACACCAAAACTGCAATTGACATTGCTTTACCACTCCACGGCTCATAGTTCATAGTTGTCAGTCTAGAATCGAGCTCAAGAGAAGGCTGAGTGAGTCACCAATTCTTAGCAGGTGGTTTTGGAGCAAACTGTATAAACTGTTCAAAACAGCAATATGAAACTGGAGCTGTGTTCACACTACAGCACTGTTCAAACTACAGTGGTGATACAATAGTACACCCTACTGGTCGAAATAAGGAAAAGCTTACTGCACCGGGTATTCCCAGGCGGTCACCCATCCAAGTACTAACCCGGCCCGACTCTGCTTAGCTTCCGAGATCGGACGAGATCGGGCGTGCTCAGCGTGGTATGGCCGTAAGCGAAGGAACCAGCCCTCTGCACTGTATATAAAGTCGAGGAAAGGAGACGCCCGCCACTTGACAACACAAACAATACTGCAGTTGATACGCAGAAGGCAGGGAGTTATCTGGGGGGGACAAAACACCAAAACTGCAATTGACATTGCTTTACCACTCCACGGCTCATAGTTCATAGTTGTCAGTCTAGAATCGAGCTCAAGAGAAGGCTGAGTGAGTCACCAATTCTTAGCAGGTGGTTTTGGAGCAAACTGTATAAACTGTTCAAAACAGCAATATGAAACTGGAGCTGTGTTCACACTACAGCACTGTTCAAACTACAGTGGTGATACAATAGTACACCCTACTGGTCGAAATAAGGAAAAGCTTACTGCACCGGGTATTCCCAGGCGGTCACCCATCCAAGTACTAACCCGGCCCGACTCTGCTTAGCTTCCGAGATCGGACGAGATCGGGCGTGCTCAGCGTGGTATGGCCGTAAGCGAAGGAACCAGCCCTCTGCACTGTATATAAAGTCGAGGAAAGGAGACGCCCGCCACTTGACAACACAAACAATACTGCAGTTGATACGCAGAAGGCAGGGAGTTATCTGGGGGGGACAAAACACCAAAACTGCAATTGACATTGCTTTACCACTCCACGGCTCATAGTTCATAGTTGTCAGTCTAGAATCGAGCTCAAGAGAAGGCTGAGTGAGTCACCAATTCTTAGCAGGTGGTTTTGGAGCAAACTGTATAAACTGTTCAAAACAGCAATATGAAACTGGAGCTGTGTTCACACTACAGCACTGTTCAAACTACAGTGGTGATACAATAGTACACCCTACTGGTCGAAATAAGGAAAAGCTTACTGCACCGGGTATTCCCAGGCGGTCACCCATCCAAGTACTAACCCGGCCCGACTCTGCTTAGCTTCCGAGATCGGACGAGATCGGGCGTGCTCAGCGTGGTATGGCCGTAAGCGAAGGAACCAGCCCTCTGCACTGTATATAAAGTCGAGGAAAGGAGACGCCCGCCACTTGACAACACAAACAATACTGCAGTTGATACGCAGAAGGCAGGGAGTTATCTGGGGGGGACAAAACACCAAAACTGCAATTGACATTGCTTTACCACTCCACGGCTCATAGTTCATAGTTGTCAGTCTAGAATCGAGCTCAAGAGAAGGCTGAGTGAGTCACCAATTCTTAGCAGGTGGTTTTGGAGCAAACTGTATAAACTGTTCAAAACAGCAATATGAAACTGGAGCTGTGTTCACACTACAGCACTGTTCAAACTACAGTGGTGATACAATAGTACACCCTACTGGTCGAAATAAGGAAAAGCTTACTGCACCGGGTATTCCCAGGCGGTCACCCATCCAAGTACTAACCCGGCCCGACTCTGCTTAGCTTCCGAGATCGGACGAGATCGGGCGTGCTCAGCGTGGTATGGCCGTAAGCGAAGGAACCAGCCCTCTGCACTGTATATAAAGTCGAGGAAAGGAGACGCCCGCCACTTGACAACACAAACAATACTGCAGTTGATACGCAGAAGGCAGGGAGTTATCTGGGGGGGACAAAACACCAAAACTGCAATTGACATTGCTTTACCACTCCACGGCTCATAGTTCATAGTTGTCAGTCTAGAATCGAGCTCAAGAGAAGGCTGAGTGAGTCACCAATTCTTAGCAGGTGGTTTTGGAGCAAACTGTATAAACTGTTCAAAACAGCAATATGAAACTGGAGCTGTGTTCACACTACAGCACTGTTCAAACTACAGTGGTGATACAATAGTACACCCTACTGGTCGAAATAAGGAAAAGCTTACTGCACCGGGTATTCCCAGGCGGTCACCCATCCAAGTACTAACCCGGCCCGACTCTGCTTAGCTTCCGAGATCGGACGAGATCGGGCGTGCTCAGCGTGGTATGGCCGTAAGCGAAGGAACCAGCCCTCTGCACTGTATATAAAGTCGAGGAAAGGAGACGCCCGCCACTTGACAACACAAACAATACTGCAGTTGATACGCAGAAGGCAGGGAGTTATCTGGGGGGGACAAAACACCAAAACTGCAATTGACATTGCTTTACCACTCCACGGCTCATAGTTCATAGTTGTCAGTCTAGAATCGAGCTCAAGAGAAGGCTGAGTGAGTCACCAATTCTTAGCAGGTGGTTTTGGAGCAAACTGTATAAACTGTTCAAAACAGCAATATGAAACTGGAGCTGTGTTCACACTACAGCACTGTTCAAACTACAGTGGTGATACAATAGTACACCCTACTGGTCGAAATAAGGAAAAGCTTACTGCACCGGGTATTCCCAGGCGGTCACCCATCCAAGTACTAACCCGGCCCGACTCTGCTTAGCTTCCGAGATCGGACGAGATCGGGCGTGCTCAGCGTGGTATGGCCGTAAGCGAAGGAACCAGCCCTCTGCACTGTATATAAAGTCGAGGAAAGGAGACGCCCGCCACTTGACAACACAAACAATACTGCAGTTGATACGCAGAAGGCAGGGAGTTATCTGGGGGGGACAAAACACCAAAACTGCAATTGACATTGCTTTACCACTCCACGGCTCATAGTTCATAGTTGTCAGTCTAGAATCGAGCTCAAGAGAAGGCTGAGTGAGTCACCAATTCTTAGCAGGTGGTTTTGGAGCAAACTGTATAAACTGTTCAAAACAGCAATATGAAACTGGAGCTGTGTTCACACTACAGCACTGTTCAAACTACAGTGGTGATACAATAGTACACCCTACTGGTCGAAATAAGGAAAAGCTTACTGCACCGGGTATTCCCAGGCGGTCACCCATCCAAGTACTAACCCGGCCCGACTCTGCTTAGCTTCCGAGATCGGACGAGATCGGGCGTGCTCAGCGTGGTATGGCCGTAAGCGAAGGAACCAGCCCTCTGCACTGTATATAAAGTCGAGGAAAGGAGACGCCCGCCACTTGACAACACAAACAATACTGCAGTTGATACGCAGAAGGCAGGGAGTTATCTGGGGGGGACAAAACACCAAAACTGCAATTGACATTGCTTTACCACTCCACGGCTCATAGTTCATAGTTGTCAGTCTAGAATCGAGCTCAAGAGAAGGCTGAGTGAGTCACCAATTCTTAGCAGGTGGTTTTGGAGCAAACTGTATAAACTGTTCAAAACAGCAATATGAAACTGGAGCTGTGTTCACACTACAGCACTGTTCAAACTACAGTGGTGATACAATAGTACACCCTACTGGTCGAAATAAGGAAAAGCTTACTGCACCGGGTATTCCCAGGCGGTCACCCATCCAAGTACTAACCCGGCCCGACTCTGCTTAGCTTCCGAGATCGGACGAGATCGGGCGTGCTCAGCGTGGTATGGCCGTAAGCGAAGGAACCAGCCCTCTGCACTGTATATAAAGTCGAGGAAAGGAGACGCCCGCCACTTGACAACACAAACAATACTGCAGTTGATACGCAGAAGGCAGGGAGTTATCTGGGGGGGACAAAACACCAAAACTGCAATTGACATTGCTTTACCACTCCACGGCTCATAGTTCATAGTTGTCAGTCTAGAATCGAGCTCAAGAGAAGGCTGAGTGAGTCACCAATTCTTAGCAGGTGGTTTTGGAGCAAACTGTATAAACTGTTCAAAACAGCAATATGAAACTGGAGCTGTGTTCACACTACAGCACTGTTCAAACTACAGTGGTGATACAATAGTACACCCTACTGGTCGAAATAAGGAAAAGCTTACTGCACCGGGTATTCCCAGGCGGTCACCCATCCAAGTACTAACCCGGCCCGACTCTGCTTAGCTTCCGAGATCGGACGAGATCGGGCGTGCTCAGCGTGGTATGGCCGTAAGCGAAGGAACCAGCCCTCTGCACTGTATATAAAGTCGAGGAAAGGAGACGCCCGCCACTTGACAACACAAACAATACTGCAGTTGATACGCAGAAGGCAGGGAGTTATCTGGGGGGGACAAAACACCAAAACTGCAATTGACATTGCTTTACCACTCCACGGCTCATAGTTCATAGTTGTCAGTCTAGAATCGAGCTCAAGAGAAGGCTGAGTGAGTCACCAATTCTTAGCAGGTGGTTTTGGAGCAAACTGTATAAACTGTTCAAAACAGCAATATGAAACTGGAGCTGTGTTCACACTACAGCACTGTTCAAACTACAGTGGTGATACAATAGTACACCCTACTGGTCGAAATAAGGAAAAGCTTACTGCACCGGGTATTCCCAGGCGGTCACCCATCCAAGTACTAACCCGGCCCGACTCTGCTTAGCTTCCGAGATCGGACGAGATCGGGCGTGCTCAGCGTGGTATGGCCGTAAGCGAAGGAACCAGCCCTCTGCACTGTATATAAAGTCGAGGAAAGGAGACGCCCGCCACTTGACAACACAAACAATACTGCAGTTGATACGCAGAAGGCAGGGAGTTATCTGGGGGGGACAAAACACCAAAACTGCAATTGACATTGCTTTACCACTCCACGGCTCATAGTTCATAGTTGTCAGTCTAGAATCGAGCTCAAGAGAAGGCTGAGTGAGTCACCAATTCTTAGCAGGTGGTTTTGGAGCAAACTGTATAAACTGTTCAAAACAGCAATATGAAACTGGAGCTGTGTTCACACTACAGCACTGTTCAAACTACAGTGGTGATACAATAGTACACCCTACTGGTCGAAATAAGGAAAAGCTTACTGCACCGGGTATTCCCAGGCGGTCACCCATCCAAGTACTAACCCGGCCCGACTCTGCTTAGCTTCCGAGATCGGACGAGATCGGGCGTGCTCAGCGTGGTATGGCCGTAAGCGAAGGAACCAGCCCTCTGCACTGTATATAAAGTCGAGGAAAGGAGACGCCCGCCACTTGACAACACAAACAATACTGCAGTTGATACGCAGAAGGCAGGGAGTTATCTGGGGGGGACAAAACACCAAAACTGCAATTGACATTGCTTTACCACTCCACGGCTCATAGTTCATAGTTGTCAGTCTAGAATCGAGCTCAAGAGAAGGCTGAGTGAGTCACCAATTCTTAGCAGGTGGTTTTGGAGCAAACTGTATAAACTGTTCAAAACAGCAATATGAAACTGGAGCTGTGTTCACACTACAGCACTGTTCAAACTACAGTGGTGATACAATAGTACACCCTACTGGTCGAAATAAGGAAAAGCTTACTGCACCGGGTATTCCCAGGCGGTCACCCATCCAAGTACTAACCCGGCCCGACTCTGCTTAGCTTCCGAGATCGGACGAGATCGGGCGTGCTCAGCGTGGTATGGCCGTAAGCGAAGGAACCAGCCCTCTGCACTGTATATAAAGTCGAGGAAAGGAGACGCCCGCCACTTGACAACACAAACAATACTGCAGTTGATACGCAGAAGGCAGGGAGTTATCTGGGGGGGACAAAACACCAAAACTGCAATTGACATTGCTTTACCACTCCACGGCTCATAGTTCATAGTTGTCAGTCTAGAATCGAGCTCAAGAGAAGGCTGAGTGAGTCACCAATTCTTAGCAGGTGGTTTTGGAGCAAACTGTATAAACTGTTCAAAACAGCAATATGAAACTGGAGCTGTGTTCACACTACAGCACTGTTCAAACTACAGTGGTGATACAATAGTACACCCTACTGGTCGAAATAAGGAAAAGCTTACTGCACCGGGTATTCCCAGGCGGTCACCCATCCAAGTACTAACCCGGCCCGACTCTGCTTAGCTTCCGAGATCGGACGAGATCGGGCGTGCTCAGCGTGGTATGGCCGTAAGCGAAGGAACCAGCCCTCTGCACTGTATATAAAGTCGAGGAAAGGAGACGCCCGCCACTTGACAACACAAACAATACTGCAGTTGATACGCAGAAGGCAGGGAGTTATCTGGGGGGGACAAAACACCAAAACTGCAATTGACATTGCTTTACCACTCCACGGCTCATAGTTCATAGTTGTCAGTCTAGAATCGAGCTCAAGAGAAGGCTGAGTGAGTCACCAATTCTTAGCAGGTGGTTTTGGAGCAAACTGTATAAACTGTTCAAAACAGCAATATGAAACTGGAGCTGTGTTCACACTACAGCACTGTTCAAACTACAGTGGTGATACAATAGTACACCCTACTGGTCGAAATAAGGAAAAGCTTACTGCTCCGGGTATTCCCAGGCGGTCACCCATCCAAGTACTAACCCGGCCCGACTCTGCTTAGCTTCCGAGATCGGACGAGATCGGGCGTGCTCAGCGTGGTATGGCCGTAAGCGAAGGAACCAGCCCTCTGCACTGTATATAAAGTCGAGGAAAGGAGACGCCCGCCACTTGACAACACAAACAATACTGCAGTTGATACGCAGAAGGCAGGGAGTTATCTGGGGGGGACAAAACACCAAAACTGCAATTGACATTGCTTTACCACTCCACGGCTCATAGTTCATAGTTGTCAGTCTAGAATCGAGCTCAAGAGAAGGCTGAGTGAGTCACCAATTCTTAGCAGGTGGTTTTGGAGCAAACTGTATAAACTGTTCAAAACAGCAATATGAAACTGGAGCTGTGTTCACACTACAGCACTGTTCAAACTACAGTGGTGATACAATAGTACACCCTACTGGTCGAAATAAGGAAAAGCTTACTGCACCGGGTATTCCCAGGCGGTCACCCATCCAAGTACTAACCCGGCCCGACTCTGCTTAGCTTCCGAGATCGGACGAGATCGGGCGTGCTCAGCGTGGTATGGCCGTAAGCGAAGGAACCAGCCCTCTGCACTGTATATAAAGTCGAGGAAAGGAGACGCCCGCCACTTGACAACACAAACAATACTGCAGTTGATACGCAGAAGGCAGGGAGTTATCTGGGGGGGACAAAACACCAAAACTGCAATTGACATTGCTTTACCACTCCACGGCTCATAGTTCATAGTTGTCAGTCTAGAATCGAGCTCAAGAGAAGGCTGAGTGAGTCACCAATTCTTAGCAGGTGGTTTTGGAGCAAACTGTATAAACTGTTCAAAACAGCAATATGAAACTGGAGCTGTGTTCACACTACAGCACTGTTCAAACTACAGTGGTGATACAATAGTACACCCTACTGGTCGAAATAAGGAAAAGCTTACTGCACCGGGTATTCCCAGGCGGTCACCCATCCAAGTACTAACCCGGCCCGACTCTGCTTAGCTTCCGAGATCGGACGAGATCGGGCGTGCTCAGCGTGGTATGGCCGTAAGCGAAGGAACCAGCCCTCTGCACTGTATATAAAGTCGAGGAAAGGAGACGCCCGCCACTTGACAACACAAACAATACTGCAGTTGATACGCAGAAGGCAGGGAGTTATCTGGGGGGGACAAAACACCAAAACTGCAATTGACATTGCTTTACCACTCCACGGCTCATAGTTCATAGTTGTCAGTCTAGAATCGAGCTCAAGAGAAGGCTGAGTGAGTCACCAATTCTTAGCAGGTGGTTTTGGAGCAAACTGTATAAACTGTTCAAAACAGCAATATGAAACTGGAGCTGTGTTCACACTACAGCACTGTTCAAACTACAGTGGTGATACAATAGTACACCCTACTGGTCGAAATAAGGAAAAGCTTACTGCACCGGGTATTCCCAGGCGGTCACCCATCCAAGTACTAACCCGGCCCGACTCTGCTTAGCTTCCGAGATCGGACGAGATCGGGCGTGCTCAGCGTGGTATGGCCGTAAGCGAAGGAACCAGCCCTCTGCACTGTATATAAAGTCGAGGAAAGGAGACGCCCGCCACTTGACAACACAAACAATACTGCAGTTGATACGCAGAAGGCAGGGAGTTATCTGGGGGGGACAAAACACCAAAACTGCAATTGACATTGCTTTACCACTCCACGGCTCATAGTTCATAGTTGTCAGTCTAGAATCGAGCTCAAGAGAAGGCTGAGTGAGTCACCAATTCTTAGCAGGTGGTTTTGGAGCAAACTGTATAAACTGTTCAAAACAGCAATATGAAACTGGAGCTGTGTTCACACTACAGCACTGTTCAAACTACAGTGGTGATACAATAGTACACCCTACTGGTCGAAATAAGGAAAAGCTTACTGCACCGGGTATTCCCAGGCGGTCACCCATCCAAGTACTAACCCGGCCCGACTCTGCTTAGCTTCCGAGATCGGACGAGATCGGGCGTGCTCAGCGTGGTATGGCCGTAAGCGAAGGAACCAGCCCTCTGCACTGTATATAAAGTCGAGGAAAGGAGACGCCCGCCACTTGACAACACAAACAATACTGCAGTTGATACGCAGAAGGCAGGGAGTTATCTGGGGGGGACAAAACACCAAAACTGCAATTGACATTGCTTTACCACTCCACGGCTCATAGTTCATAGTTGTCAGTCTAGAATCGAGCTCAAGAGAAGGCTGAGTGAGTCACCAATTCTTAGCAGGTGGTTTTGGAGCAAACTGTATAAACTGTTCAAAACAGCAATATGAAACTGGAGCTGTGTTCACACTACAGCACTGTTCAAACTACAGTGGTGATACAATAGTACACCCTACTGGTCGAAATAAGGAAAAGCTTACTGCACCGGGTATTCCCAGGCGGTCACCCATCCAAGTACTAACCCGGCCCGACTCTGCTTAGCTTCCGAGATCGGACGAGATCGGGCGTGCTCAGCGTGGTATGGCCGTAAGCGAAGGAACCAGCCCTCTGCACTGTATATAAAGTCGAGGAAAGGAGACGCCCGCCACTTGACAACACAAACAATACTGCAGTTGATACGCAGAAGGCAGGGAGTTATCTGGGGGGGACAAAACACCAAAACTGCAATTGACATTGCTTTACCACTCCACGGCTCATAGTTCATAGTTGTCAGTCTAGAATCGAGCTCAAGAGAAGGCTGAGTGAGTCACCAATTCTTAGCAGGTGGTTTTGGAGCAAACTGTATAAACTGTTCAAAACAGCAATATGAAACTGGAGCTGTGTTCACACTACAGCACTGTTCAAACTACAGTGGTGATACAATAGTACACCCTACTGGTCGAAATAAGGAAAAGCTTACTGCACCGGGTATTCCCAGGCGGTCACCCATCCAAGTACTAACCCGGCCCGACTCTGCTTAGCTTCCGAGATCGGACGAGATCGGGCGTGCTCAGCGTGGTATGGCCGTAAGCGAAGGAACCAGCCCTCTGCACTGTATATAAAGTCGAGGAAAGGAGACGCCCGCCACTTGACAACACAAACAATACTGCAGTTGATACGCAGAAGGCAGGGAGTTATCTGGGGGGGACAAAACACCAAAACTGCAATTGACATTGCTTTACCACTCCACGGCTCATAGTTCATAGTTGTCAGTCTAGAATCGAGCTCAAGAGAAGGCTGAGTGAGTCACCAATTCTTAGCAGGTGGTTTTGGAGCAAACTGTATAAACTGTTCAAAACAGCAATATGAAACTGGAGCTGTGTTCACACTACAGCACTGTTCAAACTACAGTGGTGATACAATAGTACACCCTACTGGTCGAAATAAGGAAAAGCTTACTGCACCGGGTATTCCCAGGCGGTCACCCATCCAAGTACTAACCCGGCCCGACTCTGCTTAGCTTCCGAGATCGGACGAGATCGGGCGTGCTCAGCGTGGTATGGCCGTAAGCGAAGGAACCAGCCCTCTGCACTGTATATAAAGTCGAGGAAAGGAGACGCCCGCCACTTGACAACACAAACAATACTGCAGTTGATACGCAGAAGGCAGGGAGTTATCTGGGGGGGACAAAACACCAAAACTGCAATTGACATTGCTTTACCACTCCACGGCTCATAGTTCATAGTTGTCAGTCTAGAATCGAGCTCAAGAGAAGGCTGAGTGAGTCACCAATTCTTAGCAGGTGGTTTTGGAGCAAACTGTATAAACTGTTCAAAACAGCAATATGAAACTGGAGCTGTGTTCACACTACAGCACTGTTCAAACTACAGTGGTGATACAATAGTACACCCTACTGGTCGAAATAAGGAAAAGCTTACTGCACCGGGTATTCCCAGGCGGTCACCCATCCAAGTACTAACCCGGCCCGACTCTGCTTAGCTTCCGAGATCGGACGAGATCGGGCGTGCTCAGCGTGGTATGGCCGTAAGCGAAGGAACCAGCCCTCTGCACTGTATATAAAGTCGAGGAAAGGAGACGCCCGCCACTTGACAACACAAACAATACTGCAGTTGATACGCAGAAGGCAGGGAGTTATCTGGGGGGGACAAAACACCAAAACTGCAATTGACATTGCTTTACCACTCCACGGCTCATAGTTCATAGTTGTCAGTCTAGAATCGAGCTCAAGAGAAGGCTGAGTGAGTCACCAATTCTTAGCAGGTGGTTTTGGAGCAAACTGTATAAACTGTTCAAAACAGCAATATGAAACTGGAGCTGTGTTCACACTACAGCACTGTTCAAACTACAGTGGTGATACAATAGTACACCCTACTGGTCGAAATAAGGAAAAGCTTACTGCACCGGGTATTCCCAGGCGGTCACCCATCCAAGTACTAACCCGGCCCGACTCTGCTTAGCTTCCGAGATCGGACGAGATCGGGCGTGCTCAGCGTGGTATGGCCGTAAGCGAAGGAACCAGCCCTCTGCACTGTATATAAAGTCGAGGAAAGGAGACGCCCGCCACTTGACAACACAAACAATACTGCAGTTGATACGCAGAAGGCAGGGAGTTATCTGGGGGGGACAAAACACCAAAACTGCAATTGACATTGCTTTACCACTCCACGGCTCATAGTTCATAGTTGTCAGTCTAGAATCGAGCTCAAGAGAAGGCTGAGTGAGTCACCAATTCTTAGCAGGTGGTTTTGGAGCAAACTGTATAAACTGTTCAAAACAGCAATATGAAACTGGAGCTGTGTTCACACTACAGCACTGTTCAAACTACAGTGGTGATACAATAGTACACCCTACTGGTCGAAATAAGGAAAAGCTTACTGCACCGGGTATTCCCAGGCGGTCACCCATCCAAGTACTAACCCGGCCCGACTCTGCTTAGCTTCCGAGATCGGACGAGATCGGGCGTGCTCAGCGTGGTATGGCCGTAAGCGAAGGAACCAGCCCTCTGCACTGTATATAAAGTCGAGGAAAGGAGACGCCCGCCACTTGACAACACAAACAATACTGCAGTTGATACGCAGAAGGCAGGGAGTTATCTGGGGGGGACAAAACACCAAAACTGCAATTGACATTGCTTTACCACTCCACGGCTCATAGTTCATAGTTGTCAGTCTAGAATCGAGCTCAAGAGAAGGCTGAGTGAGTCACCAATTCTTAGCAGGTGGTTTTGGAGCAAACTGTATAAACTGTTCAAAACAGCAATATGAAACTGGAGCTGTGTTCACACTACAGCACTGTTCAAACTACAGTGGTGATACAATAGTACACCCTACTGGTCGAAATAAGGAAAAGCTTACTGCACCGGGTATTCCCAGGCGGTCACCCATCCAAGTACTAACCCGGCCCGACTCTGCTTAGCTTCCGAGATCGGACGAGATCGGGCGTGCTCAGCGTGGTATGGCCGTAAGCGAAGGAACCAGCCCTCTGCACTGTATATAAAGTCGAGGAAAGGAGACGCCCGCCACTTGACAACACAAACAATACTGCAGTTGATACGCAGAAGGCAGGGAGTTATCTGGGGGGGACAAAACACCAAAACTGCAATTGACATTGCTTTACCACTCCACGGCTCATAGTTCATAGTTGTCAGTCTAGAATCGAGCTCAAGAGAAGGCTGAGTGAGTCACCAATTCTTAGCAGGTGGTTTTGGAGCAAACTGTATAAACTGTTCAAAACAGCAATATGAAACTGGAGCTGTGTTCACACTACAGCACTGTTCAAACTACAGTGGTGATACAATAGTACACCCTACTGGTCGAAATAAGGAAAAGCTTACTGCACCGGGTATTCCCAGGCAAATGCTCCTCCAAGTCCCTATCCGATCCTCAACCGACCAATGGTTATGCGCCGTTTAGTAAAGTTGATGCAGTGGTTATGCGCCGTTTAGTAAAAATGATCTCTAACCCACCAATCATTATGCGAGGAATTTCAAACGTCATCTAATTTATACGGCTCCGGCGGCCACTATCGGTGAATCTCATTTACGACGTCCCTGTTACTCAGGTAAGTTTCATCCTCTTCATCCTTTGCTAGTTAGACATTTGTTAGGCATGTATAAAGCTGTGCCGATTTTGTCAAAAGATAAAATATTGTCTGGAAATCAGCAACTGACCATACCATCGTTTGCGGGATTTGGCTTGTTAATGTGTAATGACAACGTATTGACAACCTGTCAGTAGGCTAGCTGGCTAGCGCTAACAGCTAACGGGTCCCATAAAAAGTGTACCCACACACTTAGAACAACGCTTTCTTAAAGGAATAATCCATAATACGTTGCAATTATTTTGAGTTGGGGGCTATCAACAAAGTTTTCTGTCATGGTTCATCCGCCCCCCCAAGCCGTGTCATCCGCCCCCCTCCCCGCCACCAGTGTGCTGAACGAGCGGGGCCAGTTCTTGACGACAGTGGTGGTGGCAGCTGAGTCCGAGGGGTGCTACGCGCGCATGGCGAGAGGTCTCATTGCCCGGTTTCGACGTGCCAATGCTCCTGCGCCAAAAGTCTTGCAGACAACTGCTGTCGGTAAGTTTAATAACAATTCCATTGAAACCTATGATGAAATTGATAATCCAAGTGATGTACATATCAGTTAACTTCATATAATTTTTTTGCAAGACACACATGGATAACACAGTTATAAAAACATGTAACACATGTACACAAAATGTTGATATAATTTCATTGACAGCGGTTCATCCTTCCTGGAGAATCTGTTTGGTGACTGGGTTGCAGAGGGGTACTGTGGTCAGACTGGACATCCGACACCGGCTGCACCGCTGGGATGCTGTTGTCATCAAACAGAGCCACGCCAAGTATGGGGTGTTCATGAGTGCCTTGGCAGGTGCGGTGCTCGCCTACAACAAGGCGGACATGATGCTCCTAGTCCAGGCGGTCAGGAGTGGCAACCAAGAGCTGTACGCCAGGTATTCGGACGAAGAGATGATGGCGTTCCTCAAGCCTCACCAGGTCAGGTTGTATGTCAGGCGCATTACCCGTGGGGTTGTGGTAAGTGTGATATTGATCCATGTTTGAATTTCATGAATAAGAAGCAAACATACTTGCTTATTTGTCAATATGGATTCAACTGTACTGGACTAAGGTGTCACTCAGATCTAGTTTTGAAAATACATGTAAGATCATTAGGAGTAACGACTGATTTAACACTGTGACGGCCCGCTGGCCTGTGCCTTTCCCTTCACCATATTTAACCCTCTGTTTGCCCTCGTTGT
The DNA here is from genome assembly GCF_951799395.1 of Argentina silus. NCBI lineage: Eukaryota > Metazoa > Chordata > Actinopteri > Argentiniformes > Argentinidae > Argentina > Argentina silus. The sequence continues at coordinate 333,901 of NW_028152565.1, read as the reverse complement.
TTCTGTGAGTGTTCCAGGTGTGCAGACTCTACCTGTGTCATGCTGTTTCCTTTGTTTTGCCTTTGCTATCTTTTGTCTTTGTCATTTGGTTTTGGTGCAGACGTTTCGCACATTTGTTTGTTTGATAATTGCACCATATGGGAAAATAAAGCCAGTTTTGTTATTGGTAAAACCTACTCCGTCCATCAGTTGTGTTACACTCATTCTAGTTGTGACAACACTCAAAGCTGAGAATATATATGTTACAGGAGACCGCTTTGGTGATTGAGTCCATCATTGCAGAGTTCAGGGGACCAGCAGGCCTTGACATTGACGGAATCCACCTGTTCAAGTCGACAGAGGCAGTTGATGCTCACTGGGCAACTGCAAGCAAGCATCTCAGTTGCATGCAGGTGGGTTCATGTCTTTGCAGTCATCGTGTGTCATTATAAAACCATTCAAACTTGTATGGCAAAAATTTCAAAGGACACCAGAATAAATAAGGAACTTGCAATTCGTTGTGCTTTACAGTATCCCCCTGGCATACAGCTCTATGTTTCTGTGAAGGTGGTGGTGCTGAATGGCGTTCGGCTGAACAAGCACAGGTGCCGGCGAGGCAGTAACTCTTTGGAGGGGTTGCACGCACACCTGTACAATGCCATTCCTTCACAGAGATGTGGGATTATGCCATTCCAAGTGAGTAATTAAAAAAAAAACAATAAAAAACACTTCGATATAGCGTAGTTTCAATGATGCATTTTATTTCACAGTTTTAGTCATCACTTCTAAGCATATACAATAACAGTCAAAATGGTCATGTGTTTCAGGTATACCTGATGGCCTTTGCTGTGCAGTGGAACAACCGCATGGCATCACTCCGGGTTGCTGGTGGTCAGACGTCGTGCATGGACGTGCGACAGATCCAGCGCATCAATCAGCAGGCCGAGGTTCTCTTCGGCAAGGATCACGTCCTGGAGCCCAACTTTGCTGCTCCAATGCCCGTCCCTGATGCGTACGAGCACCCAGACGAGGAGGAGCTCCTTGGCGTGGAGGATGCCATGTGCCAGTCCACCAGCTTCACTGCTAGGGACTACTATGTCCAGAAAGGTACAGTACTTAATCACACACTTACGCAAGGTTATCCATAGTTTTTCATGCATATTCTAGCAATGACGACAAACATGGTATAAAGTTAAGTTTTAAAAAGCAAAGAAGCAAAGAAACCGTGCATATTATTGAATGAATCCACAAGTGGTTGTTGTAACTACGCAGACACATTTGTGATTAGTACAATTACATATTTGCAGTTGAGGAAGAGCAGTCTCGTGAGGAGTCGGAGTCGGAGTCGGTTGAACAGGAACAAGGTGAAGATGAGGAGATGGCAGACGAGGGTCTTGGCATGTCTGCAGAGTCAGAGGAGGATCCTATCCACAGCGTCTGTAGGAAGCATGCCGTCCTAACCCAGGCAGAACAGGTGGAGGAGGAGGATAGTCCTGCTCTGCAAGATGTGCTTATGAGCCAGAGACATCTGCATCTGCCAGGAATAGAGGAAGTGGAGGCACTGGCCTTGCTGCTTCTAGAACTGGCAGACAACAGCGACCTCCACCTAGTGCCAGCCGACCTCAGGCAGAAGATCGCCACCGCCGCCAGCTCTCTTCACGAGCACGACAAGACCGCCGCCCTATTCGTCAAACAGTATGAGTCCAGGTGGGGCTACACCTTGTTTGGTCGGTGCCTTGTTTGAGTCAAAGTGTTTCAAAGTGTTTTAGCAAGTAGAGCAATACAGTCAGCCTATTTATTTATATTGTAGTTAAAAATGCACTTTGTTGTATCTTTTTTATACAAACATGTTCTGGTCTATGTCCAATATCCGGTCCAATCTAACCTCTGTTTCAATCTAACACAATTCATTTACATACCCTTTATTGTTAGTTTATGTTCAATTAATCTGTGTTTTTGTCATGCGTGTCCTCGTGCCGTTTTTTTGCGTGCATGTCCTTGTGATGTTTGTATGTCTTTGTCAGCTCCATGTTTAACTAAATGTTTGCAAATGTTTGTAAATGTTTGTCTCTCATCATCTCACTCATGGCCTGTACCTTGACGTGGTGAGTGGGCTTTCAACTAAACAGGTCTGCCTACTTGTGTTTGTGTGTCATAAAAATAATATATCTGTGCCCCATACATGGAATCTGAGTGCATATGTAGTAAATGGAAAAATGTGCATGTTGAAACCTTTACATTGGGTTCTTTGTACATTTTGAATGCATTTTCGTTTCACAAAATGCACTGTTCTCATGTCTTATTCAGTAACTGTTGGTGACCATCTGCGGCATTTTAGCAACCACACTCTCGCAGTTCGTTGGGACGAAACACATTCTAGTTAAAGAATAAAACTGTAATACTATTTGGTAATTTGTGAATAACACTTTTAAGTAATAGTATAAATAAAAGTATTATAAAAGTATTTCAAGTATTTTGGAGTCTCTGTATGCTTGGGTTTCAGAAAAAAAGAGGAGGGTGGGACATGTCAAAAATGATTGTAGGTCAAACACCTAGAGTATAAGCTCTAATAAAATACTTTTACCAACACCCAGTTTATTAATTATGGGCTGTATGGTGAGTAGGATGGTGGGGCATATCTCATGTCACACATCATAACACGAGGTGCAAGCATTCATAAATGGTATGGTTTGTATGATCAGTTTCCCCTTATAAAGGGGAAATACACTATGCTATTTTTTGGTCAAAGCAATGCATCAATGGTGATCAAGTATTATAGACTACAATTTAATCTGACTCCAATAAGATTAGTAGGTTGACCTCGAATGTAGTTTATCAACTAATAACACATGAGTAAGGCTAAGAAGGGCTACGGAGGAAAGAGATATGAATGGTGGTTTATTTAACAGTTACCAATAACCATAAATGTAACCAAGTAAACCAAATGAAAGAAATCAAGTTACATAGGTTAAAACCGGATAAAACAGAGAAGTTGTCTTTGTGTCTTCTCCCAGACTCAGAAGTGTCAATATGCATTGCTAATTAGATTGTGCTGACTGCACCCCCTGGGTGGTCATTACAATGAGTCGTGTGAATGGCTCAGATGTCTTCCAGACAAAGTGAGAGTGCATTAAATACATTCTTACACCCTTTATAGTTCAGGCCAAAAATGTAATAATTGTACACTTTTCCACCTAAATATATAAATCTCATCAATCTACATCAACTCAAACTATACAAATAATGCAAACAACATTCAGCAGCCAAGTGGATTTCAATCAATTCTTATACATGACATTTCTGTAAATAGAACTTCAGGCCAGTGAACACCAGGGGGCATCCTTCTTTCTGATCATTTTTGATCCGATCCCAGGTTGAGCAATAGGGACTTGGGGGGGTCATGGGCCATTCCCAGGCGGTCACCCATCCAAGTACTAACCCGGCCCGACTCTGCTTAGCTTCCGAGATCGGACGAGATCGGGCGTGCTCAGCGTGGTATGGCCGTAAGCGAAGGAACCAGCCCTCTGCACTGTATATAAAGTCGAGGAAAGGAGACGCCCGCCACTTGACAACACAAACAATACTGCAGTTGATACGCAGAAGGCAGGGAGTTATCTGGGGGGGACAAAACACCAAAACTGCAATTGACATTGCTTTACCACTCCACGGCTCATAGTTCATAGTTGTCAGTCTAGAATCGAGCTCAAGAGAAGGCTGAGTGAGTCACCAATTCTTAGCAGGTGGTTTTGGAGCAAACTGTATAAACTGTTCAAAACAGCAATATGAAACTGGAGCTGTGTTCACACTACAGCACTGTTCAAACTACAGTGGTGATACAATAGTACACCCTACTGGTCGAAATAAGGAAAAGCTTACTGCACCGGGTATTCCCAGGCGGTCACCCATCCAAGTACTAACCCGGCCCGACTCTGCTTAGCTTCCGAGATCGGACGAGATCGGGCGTGCTCAGCGTGGTATGGCCGTAAGCGAAGGAACCAGCCCTCTGCACTGTATATAAAGTCGAGGAAAGGAGACGCCCGCCACTTGACAACACAAACAATACTGCAGTTGATACGCAGAAGGCAGGGAGTTATCTGGGGGGGACAAAACACCAAAACTGCAATTGACATTGCTTTACCACTCCACGGCTCATAGTTCATAGTTGTCAGTCTAGAATCGAGCTCAAGAGAAGGCTGAGTGAGTCACCAATTCTTAGCAGGTGGTTTTGGAGCAAACTGTATAAACTGTTCAAAACAGCAATATGAAACTGGAGCTGTGTTCACACTACAGCACTGTTCAAACTACAGTGGTGATACAATAGTACACCCTACTGGTCGAAATAAGGAAAAGCTTACTGCACCGGGTATTCCCAGGCGGTCACCCATCCAAGTACTAACCCGGCCCGACTCTGCTTAGCTTCCGAGATCGGACGAGATCGGGCGTGCTCAGCGTGGTATGGCCGTAAGCGAAGGAACCAGCCCTCTGCACTGTATATAAAGTCGAGGAAAGGAGACGCCCGCCACTTGACAACACAAACAATACTGCAGTTGATACGCAGAAGGCAGGGAGTTATCTGGGGGGGACAAAACACCAAAACTGCAATTGACATTGCTTTACCACTCCACGGCTCATAGTTCATAGTTGTCAGTCTAGAATCGAGCTCAAGAGAAGGCTGAGTGAGTCACCAATTCTTAGCAGGTGGTTTTGGAGCAAACTGTATAAACTGTTCAAAACAGCAATATGAAACTGGAGCTGTGTTCACACTACAGCACTGTTCAAACTACAGTGGTGATACAATAGTACACCCTACTGGTCGAAATAAGGAAAAGCTTACTGCACCGGGTATTCCCAGGCGGTCACCCATCCAAGTACTAACCCGGCCCGACTCTGCTTAGCTTCCGAGATCGGACGAGATCGGGCGTGCTCAGCGTGGTATGGCCGTAAGCGAAGGAACCAGCCCTCTGCACTGTATATAAAGTCGAGGAAAGGAGACGCCCGCCACTTGACAACACAAACAATACTGCAGTTGATACGCAGAAGGCAGGGAGTTATCTGGGGGGGACAAAACACCAAAACTGCAATTGACATTGCTTTACCACTCCACGGCTCATAGTTCATAGTTGTCAGTCTAGAATCGAGCTCAAGAGAAGGCTGAGTGAGTCACCAATTCTTAGCAGGTGGTTTTGGAGCAAACTGTATAAACTGTTCAAAACAGCAATATGAAACTGGAGCTGTGTTCACACTACAGCACTGTTCAAACTACAGTGGTGATACAATAGTACACCCTACTGGTCGAAATAAGGAAAAGCTTACTGCACCGGGTATTCCCAGGCGGTCACCCATCCAAGTACTAACCCGGCCCGACTCTGCTTAGCTTCCGAGATCGGACGAGATCGGGCGTGCTCAGCGTGGTATGGCCGTAAGCGAAGGAACCAGCCCTCTGCACTGTATATAAAGTCGAGGAAAGGAGACGCCCGCCACTTGACAACACAAACAATACTGCAGTTGATACGCAGAAGGCAGGGAGTTATCTGGGGGGGACAAAACACCAAAACTGCAATTGACATTGCTTTACCACTCCACGGCTCATAGTTCATAGTTGTCAGTCTAGAATCGAGCTCAAGAGAAGGCTGAGTGAGTCACCAATTCTTAGCAGGTGGTTTTGGAGCAAACTGTATAAACTGTTCAAAACAGCAATATGAAACTGGAGCTGTGTTCACACTACAGCACTGTTCAAACTACAGTGGTGATACAATAGTACACCCTACTGGTCGAAATAAGGAAAAGCTTACTGCACCGGGTATTCCCAGGCGGTCACCCATCCAAGTACTAACCCGGCCCGACTCTGCTTAGCTTCCGAGATCGGACGAGATCGGGCGTGCTCAGCGTGGTATGGCCGTAAGCGAAGGAACCAGCCCTCTGCACTGTATATAAAGTCGAGGAAAGGAGACGCCCGCCACTTGACAACACAAACAATACTGCAGTTGATACGCAGAAGGCAGGGAGTTATCTGGGGGGGACAAAACACCAAAACTGCAATTGACATTGCTTTACCACTCCACGGCTCATAGTTCATAGTTGTCAGTCTAGAATCGAGCTCAAGAGAAGGCTGAGTGAGTCACCAATTCTTAGCAGGTGGTTTTGGAGCAAACTGTATAAACTGTTCAAAACAGCAATATGAAACTGGAGCTGTGTTCACACTACAGCACTGTTCAAACTACAGTGGTGATACAATAGTACACCCTACTGGTCGAAATAAGGAAAAGCTTACTGCACCGGGTATTCCCAGGCGGTCACCCATCCAAGTACTAACCCGGCCCGACTCTGCTTAGCTTCCGAGATCGGACGAGATCGGGCGTGCTCAGCGTGGTATGGCCGTAAGCGAAGGAACCAGCCCTCTGCACTGTATATAAAGTCGAGGAAAGGAGACGCCCGCCACTTGACAACACAAACAATACTGCAGTTGATACGCAGAAGGCAGGGAGTTATCTGGGGGGGACAAAACACCAAAACTGCAATTGACATTGCTTTACCACTCCACGGCTCATAGTTCATAGTTGTCAGTCTAGAATCGAGCTCAAGAGAAGGCTGAGTGAGTCACCAATTCTTAGCAGGTGGTTTTGGAGCAAACTGTATAAACTGTTCAAAACAGCAATATGAAACTGGAGCTGTGTTCACACTACAGCACTGTTCAAACTACAGTGGTGATACAATAGTACACCCTACTGGTCGAAATAAGGAAAAGCTTACTGCACCGGGTATTCCCAGGCGGTCACCCATCCAAGTACTAACCCGGCCCGACTCTGCTTAGCTTCCGAGATCGGACGAGATCGGGCGTGCTCAGCGTGGTATGGCCGTAAGCGAAGGAACCAGCCCTCTGCACTGTATATAAAGTCGAGGAAAGGAGACGCCCGCCACTTGACAACACAAACAATACTGCAGTTGATACGCAGAAGGCAGGGAGTTATCTGGGGGGGACAAAACACCAAAACTGCAATTGACATTGCTTTACCACTCCACGGCTCATAGTTCATAGTTGTCAGTCTAGAATCGAGCTCAAGAGAAGGCTGAGTGAGTCACCAATTCTTAGCAGGTGGTTTTGGAGCAAACTGTATAAACTGTTCAAAACAGCAATATGAAACTGGAGCTGTGTTCACACTACAGCACTGTTCAAACTACAGTGGTGATACAATAGTACACCCTACTGGTCGAAATAAGGAAAAGCTTACTGCACCGGGTATTCCCAGGCGGTCACCCATCCAAGTACTAACCCGGCCCGACTCTGCTTAGCTTCCGAGATCGGACGAGATCGGGCGTGCTCAGCGTGGTATGGCCGTAAGCGAAGGAACCAGCCCTCTGCACTGTATATAAAGTCGAGGAAAGGAGACGCCCGCCACTTGACAACACAAACAATACTGCAGTTGATACGCAGAAGGCAGGGAGTTATCTGGGGGGGACAAAACACCAAAACTGCAATTGACATTGCTTTACCACTCCACGGCTCATAGTTCATAGTTGTCAGTCTAGAATCGAGCTCAAGAGAAGGCTGAGTGAGTCACCAATTCTTAGCAGGTGGTTTTGGAGCAAACTGTATAAACTGTTCAAAACAGCAATATGAAACTGGAGCTGTGTTCACACTACAGCACTGTTCAAACTACAGTGGTGATACAATAGTACACCCTACTGGTCGAAATAAGGAAAAGCTTACTGCACCGGGTATTCCCAGGCGGTCACCCATCCAAGTACTAACCCGGCCCGACTCTGCTTAGCTTCCGAGATCGGACGAGATCGGGCGTGCTCAGCGTGGTATGGCCGTAAGCGAAGGAACCAGCCCTCTGCACTGTATATAAAGTCGAGGAAAGGAGACGCCCGCCACTTGACAACACAAACAATACTGCAGTTGATACGCAGAAGGCAGGGAGTTATCTGGGGGGGACAAAACACCAAAACTGCAATTGACATTGCTTTACCACTCCACGGCTCATAGTTCATAGTTGTCAGTCTAGAATCGAGCTCAAGAGAAGGCTGAGTGAGTCACCAATTCTTAGCAGGTGGTTTTGGAGCAAACTGTATAAACTGTTCAAAACAGCAATATGAAACTGGAGCTGTGTTCACACTACAGCACTGTTCAAACTACAGTGGTGATACAATAGTACACCCTACTGGTCGAAATAAGGAAAAGCTTACTGCACCGGGTATTCCCAGGCGGTCACCCATCCAAGTACTAACCCGGCCCGACTCTGCTTAGCTTCCGAGATCGGACGAGATCGGGCGTGCTCAGCGTGGTATGGCCGTAAGCGAAGGAACCAGCCCTCTGCACTGTATATAAAGTCGAGGAAAGGAGACGCCCGCCACTTGACAACACAAACAATACTGCAGTTGATACGCAGAAGGCAGGGAGTTATCTGGGGGGGACAAAACACCAAAACTGCAATTGACATTGCTTTACCACTCCACGGCTCATAGTTCATAGTTGTCAGTCTAGAATCGAGCTCAAGAGAAGGCTGAGTGAGTCACCAATTCTTAGCAGGTGGTTTTGGAGCAAACTGTATAAACTGTTCAAAACAGCAATATGAAACTGGAGCTGTGTTCACACTACAGCACTGTTCAAACTACAGTGGTGATACAATAGTACACCCTACTGGTCGAAATAAGGAAAAGCTTACTGCACCGGGTATTCCCAGGCGGTCACCCATCCAAGTACTAACCCGGCCCGACTCTGCTTAGCTTCCGAGATCGGACGAGATCGGGCGTGCTCAGCGTGGTATGGCCGTAAGCGAAGGAACCAGCCCTCTGCACTGTATATAAAGTCGAGGAAAGGAGACGCCCGCCACTTGACAACACAAACAATACTGCAGTTGATACGCAGAAGGCAGGGAGTTATCTGGGGGGGACAAAACACCAAAACTGCAATTGACATTGCTTTACCACTCCACGGCTCATAGTTCATAGTTGTCAGTCTAGAATCGAGCTCAAGAGAAGGCTGAGTGAGTCACCAATTCTTAGCAGGTGGTTTTGGAGCAAACTGTATAAACTGTTCAAAACAGCAATATGAAACTGGAGCTGTGTTCACACTACAGCACTGTTCAAACTACAGTGGTGATACAATAGTACACCCTACTGGTCGAAATAAGGAAAAGCTTACTGCACCGGGTATTCCCAGGCGGTCACCCATCCAAGTACTAACCCGGCCCGACTCTGCTTAGCTTCCGAGATCGGACGAGATCGGGCGTGCTCAGCGTGGTATGGCCGTAAGCGAAGGAACCAGCCCTCTGCACTGTATATAAAGTCGAGGAAAGGAGACGCCCGCCACTTGACAACACAAACAATACTGCAGTTGATACGCAGAAGGCAGGGAGTTATCTGGGGGGGACAAAACACCAAAACTGCAATTGACATTGCTTTACCACTCCACGGCTCATAGTTCATAGTTGTCAGTCTAGAATCGAGCTCAAGAGAAGGCTGAGTGAGTCACCAATTCTTAGCAGGTGGTTTTGGAGCAAACTGTATAAACTGTTCAAAACAGCAATATGAAACTGGAGCTGTGTTCACACTACAGCACTGTTCAAACTACAGTGGTGATACAATAGTACACCCTACTGGTCGAAATAAGGAAAAGCTTACTGCACCGGGTATTCCCAGGCGGTCACCCATCCAAGTACTAACCCGGCCCGACTCTGCTTAGCTTCCGAGATCGGACGAGATCGGGCGTGCTCAGCGTGGTATGGCCGTAAGCGAAGGAACCAGCCCTCTGCACTGTATATAAAGTCGAGGAAAGGAGACGCCCGCCACTTGACAACACAAACAATACTGCAGTTGATACGCAGAAGGCAGGGAGTTATCTGGGGGGGACAAAACACCAAAACTGCAATTGACATTGCTTTACCACTCCACGGCTCATAGTTCATAGTTGTCAGTCTAGAATCGAGCTCAAGAGAAGGCTGAGTGAGTCACCAATTCTTAGCAGGTGGTTTTGGAGCAAACTGTATAAACTGTTCAAAACAGCAATATGAAACTGGAGCTGTGTTCACACTACAGCACTGTTCAAACTACAGTGGTGATACAATAGTACACCCTACTGGTCGAAATAAGGAAAAGCTTACTGCACCGGGTATTCCCAGGCGGTCACCCATCCAAGTACTAACCCGGCCCGACTCTGCTTAGCTTCCGAGATCGGACGAGATCGGGCGTGCTCAGCGTGGTATGGCCGTAAGCGAAGGAACCAGCCCTCTGCACTGTATATAAAGTCGAGGAAAGGAGACGCCCGCCACTTGACAACACAAACAATACTGCAGTTGATACGCAGAAGGCAGGGAGTTATCTGGGGGGGACAAAACACCAAAACTGCAATTGACATTGCTTTACCACTCCACGGCTCATAGTTCATAGTTGTCAGTCTAGAATCGAGCTCAAGAGAAGGCTGAGTGAGTCACCAATTCTTAGCAGGTGGTTTTGGAGCAAACTGTATAAACTGTTCAAAACAGCAATATGAAACTGGAGCTGTGTTCACACTACAGCACTGTTCAAACTACAGTGGTGATACAATAGTACACCCTACTGGTCGAAATAAGGAAAAGCTTACTGCACCGGGTATTCCCAGGCGGTCACCCATCCAAGTACTAACCCGGCCCGACTCTGCTTAGCTTCCGAGATCGGACGAGATCGGGCGTGCTCAGCGTGGTATGGCCGTAAGCGAAGGAACCAGCCCTCTGCACTGTATATAAAGTCGAGGAAAGGAGACGCCCGCCACTTGACAACACAAACAATACTGCAGTTGATACGCAGAAGGCAGGGAGTTATCTGGGGGGGACAAAACACCAAAACTGCAATTGACATTGCTTTACCACTCCACGGCTCATAGTTCATAGTTGTCAGTCTAGAATCGAGCTCAAGAGAAGGCTGAGTGAGTCACCAATTCTTAGCAGGTGGTTTTGGAGCAAACTGTATAAACTGTTCAAAACAGCAATATGAAACTGGAGCTGTGTTCACACTACAGCACTGTTCAAACTACAGTGGTGATACAATAGTACACCCTACTGGTCGAAATAAGGAAAAGCTTACTGCACCGGGTATTCCCAGGCGGTCACCCATCCAAGTACTAACCCGGCCCGACTCTGCTTAGCTTCCGAGATCGGACGAGATCGGGCGTGCTCAGCGTGGTATGGCCGTAAGCGAAGGAACCAGCCCTCTGCACTGTATATAAAGTCGAGGAAAGGAGACGCCCGCCACTTGACAACACAAACAATACTGCAGTTGATACGCAGAAGGCAGGGAGTTATCTGGGGGGGACAAAACACCAAAACTGCAATTGACATTGCTTTACCACTCCACGGCTCATAGTTCATAGTTGTCAGTCTAGAATCGAGCTCAAGAGAAGGCTGAGTGAGTCACCAATTCTTAGCAGGTGGTTTTGGAGCAAACTGTATAAACTGTTCAAAACAGCAATATGAAACTGGAGCTGTGTTCACACTACAGCACTGTTCAAACTACAGTGGTGATACAATAGTACACCCTACTGGTCGAAATAAGGAAAAGCTTACTGCACCGGGTATTCCCAGGCGGTCACCCATCCAAGTACTAACCCGGCCCGACTCTGCTTAGCTTCCGAGATCGGACGAGATCGGGCGTGCTCAGCGTGGTATGGCCGTAAGCGAAGGAACCAGCCCTCTGCACTGTATATAAAGTCGAGGAAAGGAGACGCCCGCCACTTGACAACACAAACAATACTGCAGTTGATACGCAGAAGGCAGGGAGTTATCTGGGGGGGACAAAACACCAAAACTGCAATTGACATTGCTTTACCACTCCACGGCTCATAGTTCATAGTTGTCAGTCTAGAATCGAGCTCAAGAGAAGGCTGAGTGAGTCACCAATTCTTAGCAGGTGGTTTTGGAGCAAACTGTATAAACTGTTCAAAACAGCAATATGAAACTGGAGCTGTGTTCACACTACAGCACTGTTCAAACTACAGTGGTGATACAATAGTACACCCTACTGGTCGAAATAAGGAAAAGCTTACTGCACCGGGTATTCCCAGGCGGTCACCCATCCAAGTACTAACCCGGCCCGACTCTGCTTAGCTTCCGAGATCGGACGAGATCGGGCGTGCTCAGCGTGGTATGGCCGTAAGCGAAGGAACCAGCCCTCTGCACTGTATATAAAGTCGAGGAAAGGAGACGCCCGCCACTTGACAACACAAACAATACTGCAGTTGATACGCAGAAGGCAGGGAGTTATCTGGGGGGGACAAAACACCAAAACTGCAATTGACATTGCTTTACCACTCCACGGCTCATAGTTCATAGTTGTCAGTCTAGAATCGAGCTCAAGAGAAGGCTGAGTGAGTCACCAATTCTTAGCAGGTGGTTTTGGAGCAAACTGTATAAACTGTTCAAAACAGCAATATGAAACTGGAGCTGTGTTCACACTACAGCACTGTTCAAACTACAGTGGTGATACAATAGTACACCCTACTGGTCGAAATAAGGAAAAGCTTACTGCACCGGGTATTCCCAGGCGGTCACCCATCCAAGTACTAACCCGGCCCGACTCTGCTTAGCTTCCGAGATCGGACGAGATCGGGCGTGCTCAGCGTGGTATGGCCGTAAGCGAAGGAACCAGCCCTCTGCACTGTATATAAAGTCGAGGAAAGGAGACGCCCGCCACTTGACAACACAAACAATACTGCAGTTGATACGCAGAAGGCAGGGAGTTATCTGGGGGGGACAAAACACCAAAACTGCAATTGACATTGCTTTACCACTCCACGGCTCATAGTTCATAGTTGTCAGTCTAGAATCGAGCTCAAGAGAAGGCTGAGTGAGTCACCAATTCTTAGCAGGTGGTTTTGGAGCAAACTGTATAAACTGTTCAAAACAGCAATATGAAACTGGAGCTGTGTTCACACTACAGCACTGTTCAAACTACAGTGGTGATACAATAGTACACCCTACTGGTCGAAATAAGGAAAAGCTTACTGCACCGGGTATTCCCAGGCGGTCACCCATCCAAGTACTAACCCGGCCCGACTCTGCTTAGCTTCCGAGATCGGACGAGATCGGGCGTGCTCAGCGTGGTATGGCCGTAAGCGAAGGAACCAGCCCTCTGCACTGTATATAAAGTCGAGGAAAGGAGACGCCCGCCACTTGACAACACAAACAATACTGCAGTTGATACGCAGAAGGCAGGGAGTTATCTGGGGGGGACAAAACACCAAAACTGCAATTGACATTGCTTTACCACTCCACGGCTCATAGTTCATAGTTGTCAGTCTAGAATCGAGCTCAAGAGAAGGCTGAGTGAGTCACCAATTCTTAGCAGGTGGTTTTGGAGCAAACTGTATAAACTGTTCAAAACAGCAATATGAAACTGGAGCTGTGTTCACACTACAGCACTGTTCAAACTACAGTGGTGATACAATAGTACACCCTACTGGTCGAAATAAGGAAAAGCTTACTGCACCGGGTATTCCCAGGCGGTCACCCATCCAAGTACTAACCCGGCCCGACTCTGCTTAGCTTCCGAGATCGGACGAGATCGGGCGTGCTCAGCGTGGTATGGCCGTAAGCGAAGGAACCAGCCCTCTGCACTGTATATAAAGTCGAGGAAAGGAGACGCCCGCCACTTGACAACACAAACAATACTGCAGTTGATACGCAGAAGGCAGGGAGTTATCTGGGGGGGACAAAACACCAAAACTGCAATTGACATTGCTTTACCACTCCACGGCTCATAGTTCATAGTTGTCAGTCTAGAATCGAGCTCAAGAGAAGGCTGAGTGAGTCACCAATTCTTAGCAGGTGGTTTTGGAGCAAACTGTATAAACTGTTCAAAACAGCAATATGAAACTGGAGCTGTGTTCACACTACAGCACTGTTCAAACTACAGTGGTGATACAATAGTACACCCTACTGGTCGAAATAAGGAAAAGCTTACTGCACCGGGTATTCCCAGGCGGTCACCCATCCAAGTACTAACCCGGCCCGACTCTGCTTAGCTTCCGAGATCGGACGAGATCGGGCGTGCTCAGCGTGGTATGGCCGTAAGCGAAGGAACCAGCCCTCTGCACTGTATATAAAGTCGAGGAAAGGAGACGCCCGCCACTTGACAACACAAACAATACTGCAGTTGATACGCAGAAGGCAGGGAGTTATCTGGGGGGGACAAAACACCAAAACTGCAATTGACATTGCTTTACCACTCCACGGCTCATAGTTCATAGTTGTCAGTCTAGAATCGAGCTCAAGAGAAGGCTGAGTGAGTCACCAATTCTTAGCAGGTGGTTTTGGAGCAAACTGTATAAACTGTTCAAAACAGCAATATGAAACTGGAGCTGTGTTCACACTACAGCACTGTTCAAACTACAGTGGTGATACAATAGTACACCCTACTGGTCGAAATAAGGAAAAGCTTACTGCACCGGGTATTCCCAGGCGGTCACCCATCCAAGTACTAACCCGGCCCGACTCTGCTTAGCTTCCGAGATCGGACGAGATCGGGCGTGCTCAGCGTGGTATGGCCGTAAGCGAAGGAACCAGCCCTCTGCACTGTATATAAAGTCGAGGAAAGGAGACGCCCGCCACTTGACAACACAAACAATACTGCAGTTGATACGCAGAAGGCAGGGAGTTATCTGGGGGGGACAAAACACCAAAACTGCAATTGACATTGCTTTACCACTCCACGGCTCATAGTTCATAGTTGTCAGTCTAGAATCGAGCTCAAGAGAAGGCTGAGTGAGTCACCAATTCTTAGCAGGTGGTTTTGGAGCAAACTGTATAAACTGTTCAAAACAGCAATATGAAACTGGAGCTGTGTTCACACTACAGCACTGTTCAAACTACAGTGGTGATACAATAGTACACCCTACTGGTCGAAATAAGGAAAAGCTTACTGCACCGGGTATTCCCAGGCGGTCACCCATCCAAGTACTAACCCGGCCCGACTCTGCTTAGCTTCCGAGATCGGACGAGATCGGGCGTGCTCAGCGTGGTATGGCCGTAAGCGAAGGAACCAGCCCTCTGCACTGTATATAAAGTCGAGGAAAGGAGACGCCCGCCACTTGACAACACAAACAATACTGCAGTTGATACGCAGAAGGCAGGGAGTTATCTGGGGGGGACAAAACACCAAAACTGCAATTGACATTGCTTTACCACTCCACGGCTCATAGTTCATAGTTGTCAGTCTAGAATCGAGCTCAAGAGAAGGCTGAGTGAGTCACCAATTCTTAGCAGGTGGTTTTGGAGCAAACTGTATAAACTGTTCAAAACAGCAATATGAAACTGGAGCTGTGTTCACACTACAGCACTGTTCAAACTACAGTGGTGATACAATAGTACACCCTACTGGTCGAAATAAGGAAAAGCTTACTGCACCGGGTATTCCCAGGCGGTCACCCATCCAAGTACTAACCCGGCCCGACTCTGCTTAGCTTCCGAGATCGGACGAGATCGGGCGTGCTCAGCGTGGTATGGCCGTAAGCGAAGGAACCAGCCCTCTGCACTGTATATAAAGTCGAGGAAAGGAGACGCCCGCCACTTGACAACACAAACAATACTGCAGTTGATACGCAGAAGGCAGGGAGTTATCTGGGGGGGACAAAACACCAAAACTGCAATTGACATTGCTTTACCACTCCACGGCTCATAGTTCATAGTTGTCAGTCTAGAATCGAGCTCAAGAGAAGGCTGAGTGAGTCACCAATTCTTAGCAGGTGGTTTTGGAGCAAACTGTATAAACTGTTCAAAACAGCAATATGAAACTGGAGCTGTGTTCACACTACAGCACTGTTCAAACTACAGTGGTGATACAATAGTACACCCTACTGGTCGAAATAAGGAAAAGCTTACTGCACCGGGTATTCCCAGGCGGTCACCCATCCAAGTACTAACCCGGCCCGACTCTGCTTAGCTTCCGAGATCGGACGAGATCGGGCGTGCTCAGCGTGGTATGGCCGTAAGCGAAGGAACCAGCCCTCTGCACTGTATATAAAGTCGAGGAAAGGAGACGCCCGCCACTTGACAACACAAACAATACTGCAGTTGATACGCAGAAGGCAGGGAGTTATCTGGGGGGGACAAAACACCAAAACTGCAATTGACATTGCTTTACCACTCCACGGCTCATAGTTCATAGTTGTCAGTCTAGAATCGAGCTCAAGAGAAGGCTGAGTGAGTCACCAATTCTTAGCAGGTGGTTTTGGAGCAAACTGTATAAACTGTTCAAAACAGCAATATGAAACTGGAGCTGTGTTCACACTACAGCACTGTTCAAACTACAGTGGTGATACAATAGTACACCCTACTGGTCGAAATAAGGAAAAGCTTACTGCACCGGGTATTCCCAGGCGGTCACCCATCCAAGTACTAACCCGGCCCGACTCTGCTTAGCTTCCGAGATCGGACGAGATCGGGCGTGCTCAGCGTGGTATGGCCGTAAGCGAAGGAACCAGCCCTCTGCACTGTATATAAAGTCGAGGAAAGGAGACGCCCGCCACTTGACAACACAAACAATACTGCAGTTGATACGCAGAAGGCAGGGAGTTATCTGGGGGGGACAAAACACCAAAACTGCAATTGACATTGCTTTACCACTCCACGGCTCATAGTTCATAGTTGTCAGTCTAGAATCGAGCTCAAGAGAAGGCTGAGTGAGTCACCAATTCTTAGCAGGTGGTTTTGGAGCAAACTGTATAAACTGTTCAAAACAGCAATATGAAACTGGAGCTGTGTTCACACTACAGCACTGTTCAAACTACAGTGGTGATACAATAGTACACCCTACTGGTCGAAATAAGGAAAAGCTTACTGCACCGGGTATTCCCAGGCGGTCACCCATCCAAGTACTAACCCGGCCCGACCTGCTTAGCTTCCGAGATCGGACGAGATCGGGCGTGCTCAGCGTGGTATGGCCGTAAGCGAAGGAACCAGCCCTCTGCACTGTATATAAAGTCGAGGAAAGGAGACGCCCGCCACTTGACAACACAAACAATACTGCAGTTGATACGCAGAAGGCAGGGAGTTATCTGGGGGGGACAAAACACCAAAACTGCAATTGACATTGCTTTACCACTCCACGGCTCATAGTTCATAGTTGTCAGTCTAGAATCGAGCTCAAGAGAAGGCTGAGTGAGTCACCAATTCTTAGCAGGTGGTTTTGGAGCAAACTGTATAAACTGTTCAAAACAGCAATATGAAACTGGAGCTGTGTTCACACTACAGCACTGTTCAAACTACAGTGGTGATACAATAGTACACCCTACTGGTCGAAATAAGGAAAAGCTTACTGCACCGGGTATTCCCAGGCGGTCACCCATCCAAGTACTAACCCGGCCCGACTCTGCTTAGCTTCCGAGATCGGACGAGATCGGGCGTGCTCAGCGTGGTATGGCCGTAAGCGAAGGAACCAGCCCTCTGCACTGTATATAAAGTCGAGGAAAGGAGACGCCCGCCACTTGACAACACAAACAATACTGCAGTTGATACGCAGAAGGCAGGGAGTTATCTGGGGGGGACAAAACACCAAAACTGCAATTGACATTGCTTTACCACTCCACGGCTCATAGTTCATAGTTGTCAGTCTAGAATCGAGCTCAAGAGAAGGCTGAGTGAGTCACCAATTCTTAGCAGGTGGTTTTGGAGCAAACTGTATAAACTGTTCAAAACAGCAATATGAAACTGGAGCTGTGTTCACACTACAGCACTGTTCAAACTACAGTGGTGATACAATAGTACACCCTACTGGTCGAAATAAGGAAAAGCTTACTGCACCGGGTATTCCCAGGCGGTCACCCATCCAAGTACTAACCCGGCCCGACTCTGCTTAGCTTCCGAGATCGGACGAGATCGGGCGTGCTCAGCGTGGTATGGCCGTAAGCGAAGGAACCAGCCCTCTGCACTGTATATAAAGTCGAGGAAAGGAGACGCCCGCCACTTGACAACACAAACAATACTGCAGTTGATACGCAGAAGGCAGGGAGTTATCTGGGGGGGACAAAACACCAAAACTGCAATTGACATTGCTTTACCACTCCACGGCTCATAGTTCATAGTTGTCAGTCTAGAATCGAGCTCAAGAGAAGGCTGAGTGAGTCACCAATTCTTAGCAGGTGGTTTTGGAGCAAACTGTATAAACTGTTCAAAACAGCAATATGAAACTGGAGCTGTGTTCACACTACAGCACTGTTCAAACTACAGTGGTGATACAATAGTACACCCTACTGGTCGAAATAAGGAAAAGCTTACTGCACCGGGTATTCCCAGGCGGTCACCCATCCAAGTACTAACCCGGCCCGACTCTGCTTAGCTTCCGAGATCGGACGAGATCGGGCGTGCTTTTTTTTTTTTTTTAACTTTTTATTATCAAAAATACATATTACAAAGCATATTTTACATTATTTACAAAAGGTGTTCAATACATCTAACATGGACATGACATAAACACACTACATTAAACGTGACGGACATAACACACACAGAACATTTGTGAAAATGTATTCAAAACCCCAAAACCAAATCAAAGAACTAAAAAAAAGTGCCCAATGCTACACATTAAAAACTAAATCCCCAAATCCGGTTGCTGTTATCAGAGTGCTGTTTTTTACAAAGTGTTTTTCAAAATCCACCCTCCCAAAAGTGTACACTAATCTAATATTCTTTTTAAAAAGTGACACAAACAGATCCCACACCCTCATAACTCTCACCTCATAATGTGCTACATTCCTCCTACATACAATAGCATACCTTACATTACTCATTATTACATTCACCAAATTAACATTAACATTTTTCTTTATTCCACACATTCCAAACAACAATAGTTTCTTCCATTCCTTTTCATTTCCGACTTTCACCCCACAGTGTACATTCAACAAATTTTTCACATTCTCAAACAGTACAGACAACATTGAACATTCAAAAAATAAGTGATTAAAATTTTCATCTTCTCTTTTACATACATCACATTCCCTACATACATTCTTGTCAATTTGGTGCAAAACAACATTTGTGTAAACCCTATTGTGCCTAATTTTAAAATCATTGTGCTCACAGTCAATACTATTATATTTTACATTCAAATTTCCCCATACCTCTTTGACATTTAACCCCTCAAAAACCTTTTCCCACACCTTTTCCGACGCTGGCCTCTCCATCCCATCACCCAGTAAATCCGTGTATATACATTTAGTTGTGACATTTTCAAATTTAACCCTAAAACCCTTCCTCTCTACACTCAACTCTACCATCCTGTTTGATTCACCTACCTCTCCCTGTCCTAACATTAATATTTTCCACCCATTACTAATGCTGTCCCTAATTCTCTTGTACATTCCTATAATAACCTGCCTTCTTACATCCTTATCTACTCTTCTTATTCCCTGTATGATTTCCTGTTCTGATTTGAAATTGTTATTGCTTTTGGATATTAAATGTTTGACCTGTTTTATTCCTGCTTTTTCAAAATGTTTATTTACCAGAATTGCATTGTTGTGAGTTATTTTTGTGTTGTGAAAGATTGGTTGATTTAACACCTCCCCCTTGTCCACACACTCATACTTTACATGTTTTAAATATTTCCCCCACGCTTCAAAAACCTCCTTATAAAAATCTGATACTCCCTCACACCTTGGTTTGTTAAAAATCATACAAAGACCATTCACACCACATCCACCACACCTGTGCAAGTAATCCTCAAAAAAACCCATCCAACAATACTCATCCCTACTATATAAATATTTTTTTAATCGTTTTAACCCTCAAAGCCCTTTTTTTCACCTCTACATCTATCAATTTTAACCCTCCATCCTTAAACCCATTCATTAATACCCTGTGCCTAATCTTTGCCTGCTTCCCATCCCACAAAAAACTATTAATGGCCCTATTTAACTCATTTACAACCCACAACGGCAGCTCTAGTGCACTCAACACGTGATTCACCCGTGATAAAATTAAACAATTTACTACTATCACCCTGCCCCTCAACTTTAACTTCCTCATTTTCCATAAATTCAAATTCTGCTTTACCTTATTCACTACCCCTGCCCATGTAACATCCCTTGCTTCCTTTTCATTCTCACCTACATTCACTCCTAACACTTTTATCATCCCTTTCGCAACTTTCATTGGTACCTTAAATTCCCTCATATCTACCTTCCCTACACACATAATTTCTGACTTCTCTATGTTCATTCTCGCCCCTGATGCTTTCCCATATTTCTCTAATAAATACATAACCCTATTTAAACTGCCTACATTTTTCACTGTTATGTTTGTATCGTCTGCATATTGATGAATTAAACTCCTCCCTCCCCCTGGAATATTGATGCTTTGTATGTGTTGATCTTTTTTTAACATGGTGGCTAATGGTTCTGCTGTTATGCTGTATAATAAAGATGATAATGGACACCCCTGCCTAACTGATCTTTCTAAACTAAAACTATCTGTCACTACCCCATTACACTTCACCCTACTCTTTGCGCTACTATACAATAATCTAATCCAGTTCACTAATCTATTTCCAAACCCAAATCTCTCTAATGTCCTAAACATAAACTCGTGTTCTACTCTATCAAATGCCTTGTTGAAATCTACACTCAAAACTATACCTCCCTCTTCCTTCATATGCCTCACTACATCCCTGACTGACCCTATCGTATCTGCTATATCTCTCCCTGGAATACTGTATGCTTGTGTTGATGAGACTATGGACCCTACTACTGACTTAATTCTATTTGCTAATACTTTTGCTAATATTTTGTAATCCGTATTTAATAAGCTAATCCCTCTGTAATTCCCTAACTGCAACTTGCTACCCTTATTCTTATATAATACTGTAATTAAACCTGTTGACATTGTTTCACTAACCTTCCCTATCCTTTCCATTTCCCTATATACCTTTAACAAAATTGGACTAAATAACTCGCTAAAACATTTATAAAACTCACCTGGCAGGCCATCAGAGCCTGGGCTTTTGTTGTTAGATAGACTTCTGATGGCCGCATTCACTTCAAATTCTGATAACTCACTCTCACACACTCCCCTATCACTATCTGATAACCTATGCTCAACTGTCCCTAATACCTCATCTACACTATCTTTATCTACACTACCTTTCTTAAATAAATCGCTATAAAACCCCTGTACTGTTTCCAATATCCCTACATAATCATTCACTATCTCTCCTCTTTCATTCTCTATTTCTTCTATATAACTCCTACACTGTGTCCGTTTCTCTAACCTCAAAAAAAAAGATGTGCATTTTTCCCCTTCCACCGCATATTGTGCCCTACTCCTAACTATTGCTCCTTTACATTTTTCTTTTTCATGTGCTTCTAATTCTCCTTTGATACCTATATATTCTGCTATGTTTCTATTCGGATTCCTATCTATTTGTCTTAGTTCTTCAGCCATTCTTTCTCTCAATACCCCTTCTTTCCTCTTTCTTGCTTGATTCCTTTTCCTACAATACCTCATACTTAAACTTTTCACTTGCTTTTTTACACATTCCCACCATTCACACACATCCTCCTCATATTTTTCACACATACTTTGCTCCACAACACACTTCATCACCATCTCTCTATACTCCTTTTCTGCTAACACACTCGCATTCAAACACCACACTCCCCCCCCTTTCCCTTTCTGCCTGTTTCCAAATTGAAATGTGATTGCTGCATGATCGCTATATCCTGTAAATGTGTACTGTATATTAGTTATTTCCCTTGTGATTTCTTGAAAAGCTAAAACTAAATCTATCCTACTCTGTTTCAAAACCCCATTAACTATCTGCCTCCTTGAAAATTCCCTTTTACTTGCATTTCCCTCCCTCCATACATCTATCAAATTCCTAACCTCAATCATTTCTAATAAGCCCCTCCTCCCTGAATCTTGCTTAAAACTATCTACCCTATATGTATCTAACTTGGTGCAACATACATTGAAATCCCCCACCAGAATACAATTTCCCTTACAGTGCACACCCAGTGAAACAAAAAACTCTCTCTTTTCAATCTCCCTATTTGGTGCATACACATTTATCAATCTATACTTTACATTATTGACATCAAACTCTACACCTAGCACTCTCCCTTTCCCATCATTCAAAACCTCTGTTATATTTTGCACCACATTTTCTTTTACAAATATTGCAACCCCACATGATTTCCCCAATCCACAATTTACAAACAACAAACCCCTCCATTTTCCCTTGACTTCTATGATTTTTTCTGTTGACCACTTTGTTTCTTGTATTAGCAATATGTCTGTTGTGAATCTTGCCAGGACTTCCTCTAATTTCTCCATGTCATTTAAACCATTGACATTAAGCGAGGCAATCGTGACCATTATAAACAAGTTAAATAGAGTGTATGTCATTTTCAATATCATTTTTTCTTTTTCCCTTTCCTCCTTTCTTTGATTTTCTGCCAGCTGGCCAATTTGTCCGGTTGTCCTGCATATGCCCTCTTTCTCATTCCCTTTCCCATCAACATTTCCTCCTCAGACCCACTGTCACTCTTCTCCTCCTCAGTTACCATTAACACCATCGAGTCAGACATTTTTTGTGGGGGAGTTTTAGGTATTCCACCTCGCCAGCTAGCCGTTTCGTCTAGCGCGGGTGTATGGGTCGCCTCTCTAGACTCCATAGCTGCTTTCTTCCCTTCATTCGGGCGCACAGTTCTCGGAGGCAAAGGCTCCCATTGAGATCCTCTCCCTCCGGTCTTCTGTCCGCCCCCTTCACCCCCTGTTGCCGGGTCCACCAATGCAGCTACTTCCTCATCTAGGCTCGACCCTATACCCCACTTCTCCCCCGTCTGCTCCTCCATCTGGGTGTCTGGCACACCTATCACCCCTTCATTAATTGAGTCCTCTACCACTGCCCCTTCCTCATCCTCCTCACTCCCCGATTTACCTTCCTCCTCCGTCTCTACCGCGAGAGCGCTTCCCTCCTCCTCCCCTGCTTTACATACACAACCCGCTTCCCTATTTCCACACACTCCACACTTGTTTATAATGGTCACGCATTCCCTCGCATAGTGTCCCTGGTCCCCACATTTCCTACATAGGAAGTCCGGACACTCACGTACAATGTGTCCTGGTTGTAGGCACATCCTACAAACTTTGACCTGTCTATCATGAATAACGCGGAAAAACTCCGCTCCCTTTTCTGTATCGAATCTTGTTGAATACGGTAAAGACCTAACTACGTCGTTGAATTTTACTTTGACAAACCTTGTTCCTTCACATATCCTCGTCCCCGGCCACATTCTCCTTTTTATCGGCGACACTGCCATCACTCCCCAGTCCATAAGCTTCTTTAAGATTTCTTCGTCCGTTGTGTATACAGGCAGCCCCAGGAACGATACCACCATCTCATCGCTCGTTAGCTCCTTAGCCATGATCCTGGTCTCGCGGATTTTGAAGCCGTCCATCAGGCGCCTCTTCCCATTAGGGTGACTCATAGTCAGTTCGTATTTATTTATTCCAATGAACCGACATCCAACCACCAGCCCACATAAATCCTTCGTCGTTTTCAGCATCTCCATCATCGTAATTTTCTCTTCTCCTACTAATTCCAACAACACCGTTAAATCTTTGCTGTAGCTTGGCTCGTCCGCCGCCTTTCCGTTCTCTCTTACTCTCTCTCCTTTCTCCGCATTCACCGTCTGTCTCGCCTCCACTCCAGCTTTCTCCACCACTCTCGCCTTCTCTATGTTTTCGCCATTCGTCTTGCCGTCATCCGTGTTCTTAGCCATGTCGTCTGTCGTTGTCCTGTTCGTATCCATTTATCCAATCCGAAAACAAAACTACACTCAAACTGAAACAGATATCCCCCCAAACAGCAAGCTGTTGGGGGAATACACAAAACAAAACAAAACTCACTTCTTTTTTTCTTTTTTTCACTATTTTTCACATAAACAAACAGAAAACACTAATCTCCACAAACGCTGTTTCAAATTCTCCCGCTTCCAAACGCTCTCGACTTCCCAGAATCCTTTGCACTGTGACGTGTTCAGGGTGGTATGGCCGTAAGCGAAGGAACCAGCCCTCTGCACTGTATATAAAGTCGAGGAAAGGAGACGCCCGCCACTTGACAACACAAACAATACTGCAGTTGATACGCAGAAGGCAGGGAGTTATCTGGGGGGGACAAAACACCAAAACTGCAATTGACATTGCTTTACCACTCCACGGCTCATAGTTCATAGTTGTCAGTCTAGAATCGAGCTCAAGAGAAGGCTGAGTGAGTCACCAATTCTTAGCAGGTGGTTTTGGAGCAAACTGTATAAACTGTTCAAAACAGCAATATGAAACTGGAGCTGTGTTCACACTACAGCACTGTTCAAACTACAGTGGTGATACAATAGTACACCCTACTGGTCGAAATAAGGAAAAGCTTACTGCACCGGGTATTCCCAGGCGGTCACCCATCCAAGTACTAACCCGGCCCGACTCTGCTTAGCTTCCGAGATCGGACGAGATCGGGCGTGCTCAGCGTGGTATGGCCGTAAGCGAAGGAACCAGCCCTCTGCACTGTATATAAAGTCGAGGAAAGGAGACGCCCGCCACTTGACAACACAAACAATACTGCAGTTGATACGCAGAAGGCAGGGAGTTATCTGGGGGGGACAAAACACCAAAACTGCAATTGACATTGCTTTACCACTCCACGGCTCATAGTTCATAGTTGTCAGTCTAGAATCGAGCTCAAGAGAAGGCTGAGTGAGTCACCAATTCTTAGCAGGTGGTTTTGGAGCAAACTGTATAAACTGTTCAAAACAGCAATATGAAACTGGAGCTGTGTTCACACTACAGCACTGTTCAAACTACAGTGGTGATACAATAGTACACCCTACTGGTCGAAATAAGGAAAAGCTTACTGCACCGGGTATTCCCAGGCGGTCACCCATCCAAGTACTAACCCGGCCCGACTCTGCTTAGCTTCCGAGATCGGACGAGATCGGGCGTGCTCAGCGTGGTATGGCCGTAAGCGAAGGAACCAGCCCTCTGCACTGTATATAAAGTCGAGGAAAGGAGACGCCCGCCACTTGACAACACAAACAATACTGCAGTTGATACGCAGAAGGCAGGGAGTTATCTGGGGGGGACAAAACACCAAAACTGCAATTGACATTGCTTTACCACTCCACGGCTCATAGTTCATAGTTGTCAGTCTAGAATCGAGCTCAAGAGAAGGCTGAGTGAGTCACCAATTCTTAGCAGGTGGTTTTGGAGCAAACTGTATAAACTGTTCAAAACAGCAATATGAAACTGGAGCTGTGTTCACACTACAGCACTGTTCAAACTACAGTGGTGATACAATAGTACACCCTACTGGTCGAAATAAGGAAAAGCTTACTGCACCGGGTATTCCCAGGCGGTCACCCATCCAAGTACTAACCCGGCCCGACTCTGCTTAGCTTCCGAGATCGGACGAGATCGGGCGTGCTCAGCGTGGTATGGCCGTAAGCGAAGGAACCAGCCCTCTGCACTGTATATAAAGTCGAGGAAAGGAGACGCCCGCCACTTGACAACACAAACAATACTGCAGTTGATACGCAGAAGGCAGGGAGTTATCTGGGGGGGACAAAACACCAAAACTGCAATTGACATTGCTTTACCACTCCACGGCTCATAGTTCATAGTTGTCAGTCTAGAATCGAGCTCAAGAGAAGGCTGAGTGAGTCACCAATTCTTAGCAGGTGGTTTTGGAGCAAACTGTATAAACTGTTCAAAACAGCAATATGAAACTGGAGCTGTGTTCACACTACAGCACTGTTCAAACTACAGTGGTGATACAATAGTACACCCTACTGGTCGAAATAAGGAAAAGCTTACTGCACCGGGTATTCCCAGGCGGTCACCCATCCAAGTACTAACCCGGCCCGACTCTGCTTAGCTTCCGAGATCGGACGAGATCGGGCGTGCTCAGCGTGGTATGGCCGTAAGCGAAGGAACCAGCCCTCTGCACTGTATATAAAGTCGAGGAAAGGAGACGCCCGCCACTTGACAACACAAACAATACTGCAGTTGATACGCAGAAGGCAGGGAGTTATCTGGGGGGGACAAAACACCAAAACTGCAATTGACATTGCTTTACCACTCCACGGCTCATAGTTCATAGTTGTCAGTCTAGAATCGAGCTCAAGAGAAGGCTGAGTGAGTCACCAATTCTTAGCAGGTGGTTTTGGAGCAAACTGTATAAACTGTTCAAAACAGCAATATGAAACTGGAGCTGTGTTCACACTACAGCACTGTTCAAACTACAGTGGTGATACAATAGTACACCCTACTGGTCGAAATAAGGAAAAGCTTACTGCACCGGGTATTCCCAGGCGGTCACCCATCCAAGTACTAACCCGGCCCGACTCTGCTTAGCTTCCGAGATCGGACGAGATCGGGCGTGCTCAGCGTGGTATGGCCGTAAGCGAAGGAACCAGCCCTCTGCACTGTATATAAAGTCGAGGAAAGGAGACGCCCGCCACTTGACAACACAAACAATACTGCAGTTGATACGCAGAAGGCAGGGAGTTATCTGGGGGGGACAAAACACCAAAACTGCAATTGACATTGCTTTACCACTCCACGGCTCATAGTTCATAGTTGTCAGTCTAGAATCGAGCTCAAGAGAAGGCTGAGTGAGTCACCAATTCTTAGCAGGTGGTTTTGGAGCAAACTGTATAAACTGTTCAAAACAGCAATATGAAACTGGAGCTGTGTTCACACTACAGCACTGTTCAAACTACAGTGGTGATACAATAGTACACCCTACTGGTCGAAATAAGGAAAAGCTTACTGCACCGGGTATTCCCAGGCGGTCACCCATCCAAGTACTAACCCGGCCCGACTCTGCTTAGCTTCCGAGATCGGACGAGATCGGGCGTGCTCAGCGTGGTATGGCCGTAAGCGAAGGAACCAGCCCTCTGCACTGTATATAAAGTCGAGGAAAGGAGACGCCCGCCACTTGACAACACAAACAATACTGCAGTTGATACGCAGAAGGCAGGGAGTTATCTGGGGGGGACAAAACACCAAAACTGCAATTGACATTGCTTTACCACTCCACGGCTCATAGTTCATAGTTGTCAGTCTAGAATCGAGCTCAAGAGAAGGCTGAGTGAGTCACCAATTCTTAGCAGGTGGTTTTGGAGCAAACTGTATAAACTGTTCAAAACAGCAATATGAAACTGGAGCTGTGTTCACACTACAGCACTGTTCAAACTACAGTGGTGATACAATAGTACACCCTACTGGTCGAAATAAGGAAAAGCTTACTGCACCGGGTATTCCCAGGCGGTCACCCATCCAAGTACTAACCCGGCCCGACTCTGCTTAGCTTCCGAGATCGGACGAGATCGGGCGTGCTCAGCGTGGTATGGCCGTAAGCGAAGGAACCAGCCCTCTGCACTGTATATAAAGTCGAGGAAAGGAGACGCCCGCCACTTGACAACACAAACAATACTGCAGTTGATACGCAGAAGGCAGGGAGTTATCTGGGGGGGACAAAACACCAAAACTGCAATTGACATTGCTTTACCACTCCACGGCTCATAGTTCATAGTTGTCAGTCTAGAATCGAGCTCAAGAGAAGGCTGAGTGAGTCACCAATTCTTAGCAGGTGGTTTTGGAGCAAACTGTATAAACTGTTCAAAACAGCAATATGAAACTGGAGCTGTGTTCACACTACAGCACTGTTCAAACTACAGTGGTGATACAATAGTACACCCTACTGGTCGAAATAAGGAAAAGCTTACTGCACCGGGTATTCCCAGGCGGTCACCCATCCAAGTACTAACCCGGCCCGACTCTGCTTAGCTTCCGAGATCGGACGAGATCGGGCGTGCTCAGCGTGGTATGGCCGTAAGCGAAGGAACCAGCCCTCTGCACTGTATATAAAGTCGAGGAAAGGAGACGCCCGCCACTTGACAACACAAACAATACTGCAGTTGATACGCAGAAGGCAGGGAGTTATCTGGGGGGGACAAAACACCAAAACTGCAATTGACATTGCTTTACCACTCCACGGCTCATAGTTCATAGTTGTCAGTCTAGAATCGAGCTCAAGAGAAGGCTGAGTGAGTCACCAATTCTTAGCAGGTGGTTTTGGAGCAAACTGTATAAACTGTTCAAAACAGCAATATGAAACTGGAGCTGTGTTCACACTACAGCACTGTTCAAACTACAGTGGTGATACAATAGTACACCCTACTGGTCGAAATAAGGAAAAGCTTACTGCACCGGGTATTCCCAGGCGGTCACCCATCCAAGTACTAACCCGGCCCGACTCTGCTTAGCTTCCGAGATCGGACGAGATCGGGCGTGCTCAGCGTGGTATGGCCGTAAGCGAAGGAACCAGCCCTCTGCACTGTATATAAAGTCGAGGAAAGGAGACGCCCGCCACTTGACAACACAAACAATACTGCAGTTGATACGCAGAAGGCAGGGAGTTATCTGGGGGGGACAAAACACCAAAACTGCAATTGACATTGCTTTACCACTCCACGGCTCATAGTTCATAGTTGTCAGTCTAGAATCGAGCTCAAGAGAAGGCTGAGTGAGTCACCAATTCTTAGCAGGTGGTTTTGGAGCAAACTGTATAAACTGTTCAAAACAGCAATATGAAACTGGAGCTGTGTTCACACTACAGCACTGTTCAAACTACAGTGGTGATACAATAGTACACCCTACTGGTCGAAATAAGGAAAAGCTTACTGCACCGGGTATTCCCAGGCGGTCACCCATCCAAGTACTAACCCGGCCCGACTCTGCTTAGCTTCCGAGATCGGACGAGATCGGGCGTGCTCAGCGTGGTATGGCCGTAAGCGAAGGAACCAGCCCTCTGCACTGTATATAAAGTCGAGGAAAGGAGACGCCCGCCACTTGACAACACAAACAATACTGCAGTTGATACGCAGAAGGCAGGGAGTTATCTGGGGGGGACAAAACACCAAAACTGCAATTGACATTGCTTTACCACTCCACGGCTCATAGTTCATAGTTGTCAGTCTAGAATCGAGCTCAAGAGAAGGCTGAGTGAGTCACCAATTCTTAGCAGGTGGTTTTGGAGCAAACTGTATAAACTGTTCAAAACAGCAATATGAAACTGGAGCTGTGTTCACACTACAGCACTGTTCAAACTACAGTGGTGATACAATAGTACACCCTACTGGTCGAAATAAGGAAAAGCTTACTGCACCGGGTATTCCCAGGCGGTCACCCATCCAAGTACTAACCCGGCCCGACTCTGCTTAGCTTCCGAGATCGGACGAGATCGGGCGTGCTCAGCGTGGTATGGCCGTAAGCGAAGGAACCAGCCCTCTGCACTGTATATAAAGTCGAGGAAAGGAGACGCCCGCCACTTGACAACACAAACAATACTGCAGTTGATACGCAGAAGGCAGGGAGTTATCTGGGGGGGACAAAACACCAAAACTGCAATTGACATTGCTTTACCACTCCACGGCTCATAGTTCATAGTTGTCAGTCTAGAATCGAGCTCAAGAGAAGGCTGAGTGAGTCACCAATTCTTAGCAGGTGGTTTTGGAGCAAACTGTATAAACTGTTCAAAACAGCAATATGAAACTGGAGCTGTGTTCACACTACAGCACTGTTCAAACTACAGTGGTGATACAATAGTACACCCTACTGGTCGAAATAAGGAAAAGCTTACTGCACCGGGTATTCCCAGGCGGTCACCCATCCAAGTACTAACCCGGCCCGACTCTGCTTAGCTTCCGAGATCGGACGAGATCGGGCGTGCTCAGCGTGGTATGGCCGTAAGCGAAGGAACCAGCCCTCTGCACTGTATATAAAGTCGAGGAAAGGAGACGCCCGCCACTTGACAACACAAACAATACTGCAGTTGATACGCAGAAGGCAGGGAGTTATCTGGGGGGGACAAAACACCAAAACTGCAATTGACATTGCTTTACCACTCCACGGCTCATAGTTCATAGTTGTCAGTCTAGAATCGAGCTCAAGAGAAGGCTGAGTGAGTCACCAATTCTTAGCAGGTGGTTTTGGAGCAAACTGTATAAACTGTTCAAAACAGCAATATGAAACTGGAGCTGTGTTCACACTACAGCACTGTTCAAACTACAGTGGTGATACAATAGTACACCCTACTGGTCGAAATAAGGAAAAGCTTACTGCACCGGGTATTCCCAGGCGGTCACCCATCCAAGTACTAACCCGGCCCGACTCTGCTTAGCTTCCGAGATCGGACGAGATCGGGCGTGCTCAGCGTGGTATGGCCGTAAGCGAAGGAACCAGCCCTCTGCACTGTATATAAAGTCGAGGAAAGGAGACGCCCGCCACTTGACAACACAAACAATACTGCAGTTGATACGCAGAAGGCAGGGAGTTATCTGGGGGGGACAAAACACCAAAACTGCAATTGACATTGCTTTACCACTCCACGGCTCATAGTTCATAGTTGTCAGTCTAGAATCGAGCTCAAGAGAAGGCTGAGTGAGTCACCAATTCTTAGCAGGTGGTTTTGGAGCAAACTGTATAAACTGTTCAAAACAGCAATATGAAACTGGAGCTGTGTTCACACTACAGCACTGTTCAAACTACAGTGGTGATACAATAGTACACCCTACTGGTCGAAATAAGGAAAAGCTTACTGCACCGGGTATTCCCAGGCGGTCACCCATCCAAGTACTAACCCGGCCCGACTCTGCTTAGCTTCCGAGATCGGACGAGATCGGGCGTGCTCAGCGTGGTATGGCCGTAAGCGAAGGAACCAGCCCTCTGCACTGTATATAAAGTCGAGGAAAGGAGACGCCCGCCACTTGACAACACAAACAATACTGCAGTTGATACGCAGAAGGCAGGGAGTTATCTGGGGGGGACAAAACACCAAAACTGCAATTGACATTGCTTTACCACTCCACGGCTCATAGTTCATAGTTGTCAGTCTAGAATCGAGCTCAAGAGAAGGCTGAGTGAGTCACCAATTCTTAGCAGGTGGTTTTGGAGCAAACTGTATAAACTGTTCAAAACAGCAATATGAAACTGGAGCTGTGTTCACACTACAGCACTGTTCAAACTACAGTGGTGATACAATAGTACACCCTACTGGTCGAAATAAGGAAAAGCTTACTGCACCGGGTATTCCCAGGCGGTCACCCATCCAAGTACTAACCCGGCCCGACTCTGCTTAGCTTCCGAGATCGGACGAGATCGGGCGTGCTCAGCGTGGTATGGCCGTAAGCGAAGGAACCAGCCCTCTGCACTGTATATAAAGTCGAGGAAAGGAGACGCCCGCCACTTGACAACACAAACAATACTGCAGTTGATACGCAGAAGGCAGGGAGTTATCTGGGGGGGACAAAACACCAAAACTGCAATTGACATTGCTTTACCACTCCACGGCTCATAGTTCATAGTTGTCAGTCTAGAATCGAGCTCAAGAGAAGGCTGAGTGAGTCACCAATTCTTAGCAGGTGGTTTTGGAGCAAACTGTATAAACTGTTCAAAACAGCAATATGAAACTGGAGCTGTGTTCACACTACAGCACTGTTCAAACTACAGTGGTGATACAATAGTACACCCTACTGGTCGAAATAAGGAAAAGCTTACTGCACCGGGTATTCCCAGGCGGTCACCCATCCAAGTACTAACCCGGCCCGACTCTGCTTAGCTTCCGAGATCGGACGAGATCGGGCGTGCTCAGCGTGGTATGGCCGTAAGCGAAGGAACCAGCCCTCTGCACTGTATATAAAGTCGAGGAAAGGAGACGCCCGCCACTTGACAACACAAACAATACTGCAGTTGATACGCAGAAGGCAGGGAGTTATCTGGGGGGGACAAAACACCAAAACTGCAATTGACATTGCTTTACCACTCCACGGCTCATAGTTCATAGTTGTCAGTCTAGAATCGAGCTCAAGAGAAGGCTGAGTGAGTCACCAATTCTTAGCAGGTGGTTTTGGAGCAAACTGTATAAACTGTTCAAAACAGCAATATGAAACTGGAGCTGTGTTCACACTACAGCACTGTTCAAACTACAGTGGTGATACAATAGTACACCCTACTGGTCGAAATAAGGAAAAGCTTACTGCACCGGGTATTCCCAGGCGGTCACCCATCCAAGTACTAACCCGGCCCGACTCTGCTTAGCTTCCGAGATCGGACGAGATCGGGCGTGCTCAGCGTGGTATGGCCGTAAGCGAAGGAACCAGCCCTCTGCACTGTATATAAAGTCGAGGAAAGGAGACGCCCGCCACTTGACAACACAAACAATACTGCAGTTGATACGCAGAAGGCAGGGAGTTATCTGGGGGGGACAAAACACCAAAACTGCAATTGACATTGCTTTACCACTCCACGGCTCATAGTTCATAGTTGTCAGTCTAGAATCGAGCTCAAGAGAAGGCTGAGTGAGTCACCAATTCTTAGCAGGTGGTTTTGGAGCAAACTGTATAAACTGTTCAAAACAGCAATATGAAACTGGAGCTGTGTTCACACTACAGCACTGTTCAAACT
Source organism: Argentina silus (assembly GCF_951799395.1). Classification (NCBI taxonomy): domain Eukaryota; kingdom Metazoa; phylum Chordata; class Actinopteri; order Argentiniformes; family Argentinidae; genus Argentina; species Argentina silus. The sequence continues at coordinate 301,433 of NW_028152565.1, read as the reverse complement.
ACAGTGGTGATACAATAGTACACCCTACTGGTCGAAATAAGGAAAAGCTTACTGCACCGGGTATTCCCAGGCGGTCACCCATCCAAGTACTAACCCGGCCCGACTCTGCTTAGCTTCCGAGATCGGACGAGATCGGGCGTGCTCAGCGTGGTATGGCCGTAAGCGAAGGAACCAGCCCTCTGCACTGTATATAAAGTCGAGGAAAGGAGACGCCCGCCACTTGACAACACAAACAATACTGCAGTTGATACGCAGAAGGCAGGGAGTTATCTGGGGGGGACAAAACACCAAAACTGCAATTGACATTGCTTTACCACTCCACGGCTCATAGTTCATAGTTGTCAGTCTAGAATCGAGCTCAAGAGAAGGCTGAGTGAGTCACCAATTCTTAGCAGGTGGTTTTGGAGCAAACTGTATAAACTGTTCAAAACAGCAATATGAAACTGGAGCTGTGTTCACACTACAGCACTGTTCAAACTACAGTGGTGATACAATAGTACACCCTACTGGTCGAAATAAGGAAAAGCTTACTGCACCGGGTATTCCCAGGCGGTCACCCATCCAAGTACTAACCCGGCCCGACTCTGCTTAGCTTCCGAGATCGGACGAGATCGGGCGTGCTCAGCGTGGTATGGCCGTAAGCGAAGGAACCAGCCCTCTGCACTGTATATAAAGTCGAGGAAAGGAGACGCCCGCCACTTGACAACACAAACAATACTGCAGTTGATACGCAGAAGGCAGGGAGTTATCTGGGGGGGACAAAACACCAAAACTGCAATTGACATTGCTTTACCACTCCACGGCTCATAGTTCATAGTTGTCAGTCTAGAATCGAGCTCAAGAGAAGGCTGAGTGAGTCACCAATTCTTAGCAGGTGGTTTTGGAGCAAACTGTATAAACTGTTCAAAACAGCAATATGAAACTGGAGCTGTGTTCACACTACAGCACTGTTCAAACTACAGTGGTGATACAATAGTACACCCTACTGGTCGAAATAAGGAAAAGCTTACTGCACCGGGTATTCCCAGGCGGTCACCCATCCAAGTACTAACCCGGCCCGACTCTGCTTAGCTTCCGAGATCGGACGAGATCGGGCGTGCTCAGCGTGGTATGGCCGTAAGCGAAGGAACCAGCCCTCTGCACTGTATATAAAGTCGAGGAAAGGAGACGCCCGCCACTTGACAACACAAACAATACTGCAGTTGATACGCAGAAGGCAGGGAGTTATCTGGGGGGGACAAAACACCAAAACTGCAATTGACATTGCTTTACCACTCCACGGCTCATAGTTCATAGTTGTCAGTCTAGAATCGAGCTCAAGAGAAGGCTGAGTGAGTCACCAATTCTTAGCAGGTGGTTTTGGAGCAAACTGTATAAACTGTTCAAAACAGCAATATGAAACTGGAGCTGTGTTCACACTACAGCACTGTTCAAACTACAGTGGTGATACAATAGTACACCCTACTGGTCGAAATAAGGAAAAGCTTACTGCACCGGGTATTCCCAGGCGGTCACCCATCCAAGTACTAACCCGGCCCGACTCTGCTTAGCTTCCGAGATCGGACGAGATCGGGCGTGCTCAGCGTGGTATGGCCGTAAGCGAAGGAACCAGCCCTCTGCACTGTATATAAAGTCGAGGAAAGGAGACGCCCGCCACTTGACAACACAAACAATACTGCAGTTGATACGCAGAAGGCAGGGAGTTATCTGGGGGGGACAAAACACCAAAACTGCAATTGACATTGCTTTACCACTCCACGGCTCATAGTTCATAGTTGTCAGTCTAGAATCGAGCTCAAGAGAAGGCTGAGTGAGTCACCAATTCTTAGCAGGTGGTTTTGGAGCAAACTGTATAAACTGTTCAAAACAGCAATATGAAACTGGAGCTGTGTTCACACTACAGCACTGTTCAAACTACAGTGGTGATACAATAGTACACCCTACTGGTCGAAATAAGGAAAAGCTTACTGCACCGGGTATTCCCAGGCGGTCACCCATCCAAGTACTAACCCGGCCCGACTCTGCTTAGCTTCCGAGATCGGGCGTGCTCAGCGTGGTATGGCCGTAAGCGAAGGAACCAGCCCTCTGCACTGTATATAAAGTCGAGGAAAGGAGACGCCCGCCACTTGACAACACAAACAATACTGCAGTTGATACGCAGAAGGCAGGGAGTTATCTGGGGGGGACAAAACACCAAAACTGCAATTGACATTGCTTTACCACTCCACGGCTCATAGTTCATAGTTGTCAGTCTAGAATCGAGCTCAAGAGAAGGCTGAGTGAGTCACCAATTCTTAGCAGGTGGTTTTGGAGCAAACTGTATAAACTGTTCAAAACAGCAATATGAAACTGGAGCTGTGTTCACACTACAGCACTGTTCAAACTACAGTGGTGATACAATAGTACACCCTACTGGTCGAAATAAGGAAAAGCTTACTGCACCGGGTATTCCCAGGCGGTCACCCATCCAAGTACTAACCCGGCCCGACTCTGCTTAGCTTCCGAGATCGGACGAGATCGGGCGTGCTCAGCGTGGTATGGCCGTAAGCGAAGGAACCAGCCCTCTGCACTGTATATAAAGTCGAGGAAAGGAGACGTCCGCCACTTGACAACACAAACAATACTGCAGTTGATACGCAGAAGGCAGGGAGTTATCTGGGGGGGACAAAACACCAAAACTGCAATTGACATTGCTTTACCACTCCACGGCTCATAGTTCATAGTTGTCAGTCTAGAATCGAGCTCAAGAGAAGGCTGAGTGAGTCACCAATTCTTAGCAGGTGGTTTTGGAGCAAACTGTATAAACTGTTCAAAACAGCAATATGAAACTGGAGCTGTGTTCACACTACAGCACTGTTCAAACTACAGTGGTGATACAATAGTACACCCTACTGGTCGAAATAAGGAAAAGCTTACTGCACCGGGTATTCCCAGGCGGTCACCCATCCAAGTACTAACCCGGCCCGACTCTGCTTAGCTTCCGAGATCGGGCGTGCTCAGCGTGGTATGGCCGTAAGCGAAGGAACCAGCCCTCTGCACTGTATATAAAGTCGAGGAAAGGAGACGCCCGCCACTTGACAACACAAACAATACTGCAGTTGATACGCAGAAGGCAGGGAGTTATCTGGGGGGGACAAAACACCAAAACTGCAATTGACATTGCTTTACCACTCCACGGCTCATAGTTCATAGTTGTCAGTCTAGAATCGAGCTCAAGAGAAGGCTGAGTGAGTCACCAATTCTTAGCAGGTGGTTTTGGAGCAAACTGTATAAACTGTTCAAAACAGCAATATGAAACTGGAGCTGTGTTCACACTACAGCACTGTTCAAACTACAGTGGTGATACAATAGTACACCCTACTGGTCGAAATAAGGAAAAGCTTACTGCACCGGGTATTCCCAGGCGGTCACCCATCCAAGTACTAACCCGGCCCGACTCTGCTTAGCTTCCGAGATCGGACGTGCTCAGCGTGGTATGGCCGTAAGCGAAGGAACCAGCCCTCTGCACTGTATATAAAGTCGAGGAAAGGAGACGCCCGCCACTTGACAACACAAACAATACTGCAGTTGATACGCAGAAGGCAGGGAGTTATCTGGGGGGGACAAAACACCAAAACTGCAATTGACATTGCTTTACCACTCCACGGCTCATAGTTCATAGTTGTCAGTCTAGAATCGAGCTCAAGAGAAGGCTGAGTGAGTCACCAATTCTTAGCAGGTGGTTTTGGAGCAAACTGTATAAACTGTTCAAAACAGCAATATGAAACTGGAGCTGTGTTCACACTACAGCACTGTTCAAACTACAGTGGTGATACAATAGTACACCCTACTGGTCGAAATAAGGAAAAGCTTACTGCACCGGGTATTCCCAGGCGGTCACCCATCCAAGTACTAACCCGGCCCGACTCTGCTTAGCTTCCGAGATCGGACGAGATCGGGCGTGCTCAGCGTGGTATGGCCGTAAGCGAAGGAACCAGCCCTCTGCACTGTATATAAAGTCGAGGAAAGGAGACGCCCGCCACTTGACAACACAAACAATACTGCAGTTGATACGCAGAAGGCAGGGAGTTATCTGGGGGGGACAAAACACCAAAACTGCAATTGACATTGCTTTACCACTCCACGGCTCATAGTTCATAGTTGTCAGTCTAGAATCGAGCTCAAGAGAAGGCTGAGTGAGTCACCAATTCTTAGCAGGTGGTTTTGGAGCAAACTGTATAAACTGTTCAAAACAGCAATATGAAACTGGAGCTGTGTTCACACTACAGCACTGTTCAAACTACAGTGGTGATACAATAGTACACCCTACTGGTCGAAATAAGGAAAAGCTTACTGCACCGGGTATTCCCAGGCGGTCACCCATCCAAGTACTAACCCGGCCCGACTCTGCTTAGCTTCCGAGATCGGACGAGATCGGGCGTGCTCAGCGTGGTATGGCCGTAAGCGAAGGAACCAGCCCTCTGCACTGTATATAAAGTCGAGGAAAGGAGACGCCCGCCACTTGACAACACAAACAATACTGCAGTTGATACGCAGAAGGCAGGGAGTTATCTGGGGGGGACAAAACACCAAAACTGCAATTGACATTGCTTTACCACTCCACGGCTCATAGTTCATAGTTGTCAGTCTAGAATCGAGCTCAAGAGAAGGCTGAGTGAGTCACCAATTCTTAGCAGGTGGTTTTGGAGCAAACTGTATAAACTGTTCAAAACAGCAATATGAAACTGGAGCTGTGTTCACACTACAGCACTGTTCAAACTACAGTGGTGATACAATAGTACACCCTACTGGTCGAAATAAGGAAAAGCTTACTGCACCGGGTATTCCCAGGCGGTCACCCATCCAAGTACTAACCCGGCCCGACTCTGCTTAGCTTCCGAGATCGGACGAGATCGGGCGTGCTCAGCGTGGTATGGCCGTAAGCGAAGGAACCAGCCCTCTGCACTGTATATAAAGTCGAGGAAAGGAGACGCCCGCCACTTGACAACACAAACAATACTGCAGTTGATACGCAGAAGGCAGGGAGTTATCTGGGGGGGACAAAACACCAAAACTGCAATTGACATTGCTTTACCACTCCACGGCTCATAGTTCATAGTTGTCAGTCTAGAATCGAGCTCAAGAGAAGGCTGAGTGAGTCACCAATTCTTAGCAGGTGGTTTTGGAGCAAACTGTATAAACTGTTCAAAACAGCAATATGAAACTGGAGCTGTGTTCACACTACAGCACTGTTCAAACTACAGTGGTGATACAATAGTACACCCTACTGGTCGAAATAAGGAAAAGCTTACTGCACCGGGTATTCCCAGGCGGTCACCCATCCAAGTACTAACCCGGCCCGACTCTGCTTAGCTTCCGAGATCGGACGAGATCGGGCGTGCTCAGCGTGGTATGGCCGTAAGCGAAGGAACCAGCCCTCTGCACTGTATATAAAGTCGAGGAAAGGAGACGCCCGCCACTTGACAACACAAACAATACTGCAGTTGATACGCAGAAGGCAGGGAGTTATCTGGGGGGGACAAAACACCAAAACTGCAATTGACATTGCTTTACCACTCCACGGCTCATAGTTCATAGTTGTCAGTCTAGAATCGAGCTCAAGAGAAGGCTGAGTGAGTCACCAATTCTTAGCAGGTGGTTTTGGAGCAAACTGTATAAACTGTTCAAAACAGCAATATGAAACTGGAGCTGTGTTCACACTACAGCACTGTTCAAACTACAGTGGTGATACAATAGTACACCCTACTGGTCGAAATAAGGAAAAGCTTACTGCACCGGGTATTCCCAGGCGGTCACCCATCCAAGTACTAACCCGGCCCGACTCTGCTTAGCTTCCGAGATCGGACGAGATCGGGCGTGCTCAGCGTGGTATGGCCGTAAGCGAAGGAACCAGCCCTCTGCACTGTATATAAAGTCGAGGAAAGGAGACGCCCGCCACTTGACAACACAAACAATACTGCAGTTGATACGCAGAAGGCAGGGAGTTATCTGGGGGGGACAAAACACCAAAACTGCAATTGACATTGCTTTACCACTCCACGGCTCATAGTTCATAGTTGTCAGTCTAGAATCGAGCTCAAGAGAAGGCTGAGTGAGTCACCAATTCTTAGCAGGTGGTTTTGGAGCAAACTGTATAAACTGTTCAAAACAGCAATATGAAACTGGAGCTGTGTTCACACTACAGCACTGTTCAAACTACAGTGGTGATACAATAGTACACCCTACTGGTCGAAATAAGGAAAAGCTTACTGCACCGGGTATTCCCAGGCGGTCACCCATCCAAGTACTAACCCGGCCCGACTCTGCTTAGCTTCCGAGATCGGACGAGATCGGGCGTGCTCAGCGTGGTATGGCCGTAAGCGAAGGAACCAGCCCTCTGCACTGTATATAAAGTCGAGGAAAGGAGACGCCCGCCACTTGACAACACAAACAATACTGCAGTTGATACGCAGAAGGCAGGGAGTTATCTGGGGGGGACAAAACACCAAAACTGCAATTGACATTGCTTTACCACTCCACGGCTCATAGTTCATAGTTGTCAGTCTAGAATCGAGCTCAAGAGAAGGCTGAGTGAGTCACCAATTCTTAGCAGGTGGTTTTGGAGCAAACTGTATAAACTGTTCAAAACAGCAATATGAAACTGGAGCTGTGTTCACACTACAGCACTGTTCAAACTACAGTGGTGATACAATAGTACACCCTACTGGTCGAAATAAGGAAAAGCTTACTGCACCGGGTATTCCCAGGCGGTCACCCATCCAAGTACTAACCCGGCCCGACTCTGCTTAGCTTCCGAGATCGGACGAGATCGGGCGTGCTCAGCGTGGTATGGCCGTAAGCGAAGGAACCAGCCCTCTGCACTGTATATAAAGTCGAGGAAAGGAGACGCCCGCCACTTGACAACACAAACAATACTGCAGTTGATACGCAGAAGGCAGGGAGTTATCTGGGGGGGACAAAACACCAAAACTGCAATTGACATTGCTTTACCACTCCACGGCTCATAGTTCATAGTTGTCAGTCTAGAATCGAGCTCAAGAGAAGGCTGAGTGAGTCACCAATTCTTAGCAGGTGGTTTTGGAGCAAACTGTATAAACTGTTCAAAACAGCAATATGAAACTGGAGCTGTGTTCACACTACAGCACTGTTCAAACTACAGTGGTGATACAATAGTACACCCTACTGGTCGAAATAAGGAAAAGCTTACTGCACCGGGTATTCCCAGGCGGTCACCCATCCAAGTACTAACCCGGCCCGACTCTGCTTAGCTTCCGAGATCGGACGAGATCGGTGCGTGCTCAGCGTGGTATGGCCGTAAGCGAAGGAACCAGCCCTCTGCACTGTATATAAAGTCGAGGAGAGGAGACGCCCGCCACTTGACAACACAAACAAAACTGCAGTTGAGTACGCAGAAGGCAGGGAGTTATCTGGGGGGGACAAAACACCAAAACTGCAATTGACATTGCTTTACCACTCCACGCTCATAGTTCATAGTTGTCAGTCTAGAATCGAGCTCAAGAGAAGGCTGAGTGAGTCACCAATTCTTAGCAGGTGGTTTTGGAGCAAACTGTAAAACTGTTCAAAACAGCAATATGAAACTGGAGCTGTGTTCACACTACAGCACTGTTCAAACTACAGTGGTGATACAATAGTACACCCTACTGGTCGAAATAAGGAAATGCTTACTGCACCGGGTATTCCCAGGCGGTCACCCATCCAAGTACTAACCCGGCCCGACTCTGCTTAGCTTCCGAGATCGGACGAGATCGGGCGTGCTCAGCGTGGTATGGCCTGTAAGCGAAGGAACCAGCCCTCTGCACTGTATATAAAGTCGGGAAAGGAGACGCCCGCCACTTGACAACACAAACAATACTGCAGTTGATACGCAGAAGGCAGGGAGTTATCTGGGGGGGACAAAACACCAAAACTGCAATTGACATTGCTTTACCACTCCACGGCTCATAGTTCATAGTTGTCAGTCTAGAATCGAGCTCAAGAGAAGGCTGAGTGAGTCACCAATTCTTAGCAGGTGGTTTTGGAGCAAACTGTATAAACTGTTCAAAACAGCAATATGAAACTGGAGCTGTGTTCACACTACAGCACTGTTCAAACTACAGTGGTGATACAATAGTACACCCTACTGGTCGAAATAAGGAAAAGCTTACTGCACCGGGTATTCCCAGGCGGTCACCCATCCAAGTACTAACCCGGCCCGACTCTGCTTAGCTTCCGAGATCGGACGAGATCGGGCGTGCTCAGCGTGGTATGGCCGTAAGCGAAGGAACCAGCCCTCTGCACTGTATATAAAGTCGAGGAAAGGAGACGCCCGCCACTTGACAACACAAACAATACTGCAGTTGATACGCAGAAGGCAGGGAGTTATCTGGGGGGGACAAAACACCAAAACTGCAATTGACATTGCTTTACCACTCCACGGCTCATAGTTCATAGTTGTCAGTCTAGAATCGAGCTCAAGAGAAGGCTGAGTGATGTCACCAATTCTTAGCAGGTGGTTTTGGAGCAAACTGTATAAACTGTTCAAAACAGCAATATGAAACTGGAGCTGTGTTCACACTACAGCACTGTTCAAACTACAGTGGTGATACAATAGTACACCCTACTGGTCGAAATAAGGAAAAGCTTACTGCACCGGGTATTCCCAGGCGGTCACCCATCCAAGTACTAACCCGGCCCGACTCTGCTTAGCTTCCGAGATCGGACGAGATCGGGCGTGCTCAGCGTGGTATGGCCGTAAGCGAAGCTGCACTGTATATAAAGTCGAGGAAAGGAGACGCCCGCCACTTGACAACACAAACAATACTGCAGTTGATACGCAGAAGGCAGGGAGTTATCTGGGGGGGACAAAACACCAAAACTGCAATTGACATTGCTTTACCACTCCACGGCTCATAGTTCATAGTTGTCAGTCTAGAATCGAGCTCAAGAGAAGGCTGAGTGAGTCACCAATTCTTAGCAGGTGGTTTTGGAGCAAACTGTATAAACTGTTCAAAACAGCAATATGAAACTGGAGCTGTGTTCACACTACAGCACTGTTCAAACTACAGTGGTGATACAATAGTACACCCTACTGGTCGAAATAAGGAAAAGCTTACTGCACCGGGTATTCCCAGGCGGTCACCCATCCAAGTACTAACCCGGCCCGACTCTGCTTAGCTTCCGAGATCGGACGAGATCGGGCGTGCTCAGCGTGGTATGGCCGTAAGCGAAGGAACCAGCCCTCTGCACTGTATATAAAGTCGAGGAAAGGAGACGCCCGCCACTTGACAACACAAACAATACTGCAGTTGATACGCAGAAGGCAGGGAGTTATCTGGGGGGGACAAAACACCAAAACTGCAATTGACATTGCTTTACCACTCCACGGCTCATAGTTCATAGTTGTCAGTCTAGAATCGAGCTCAAGAGAAGGCTGAGTGAGTCACCAATTCTTAGCAGGTGGTTTTGGAGCAAACTGTATAAACTGTTCAAAACAGCAATATGAAACTGGAGCTGTGTTCACACTACAGCACTGTTCAAACTACAGTGGTGATACAATAGTACACCCTACTGGTCGAAATAAGGAAAAGCTTACTGCACCGGGTATTCCCAGGCGGTCACCCATCCAAGTACTAACCCGGCCCGACTCTGCTTAGCTTCCGAGATCGGACGAGATCGGGCGTGCTCAGCGTGGTATGGCCGTAAGCGAAGGAACCAGCCCTCTGCACTGTATATAAAGTCGAGGAAAGGAGACGCCCGCCACTTGACAACACAAACAATACTGCAGTTGATACGCAGAAGGCAGGGAGTTATCTGGGGGGGACAAAACACCAAAACTGCAATTGACATTGCTTTACCACTCCACGGCTCATAGTTCATAGTTGTCAGTCTAGAATCGAGCTCAAGAGAAGGCTGAGTGAGTCACCAATTCTTAGCAGGTGGTTTTGGAGCAAACTGTATAAACTGTTCAAAACAGCAATATGAAACTGGAGCTGTGTTCACACTACAGCACTGTTCAAACTACAGTGGTGATACAATAGTACACCCTACTGGTCGAAATAAGGAAAAGCTTACTGCACCGGGTATTCCCAGGCGGTCACCCATCCAAGTACTAACCCGGCCCGACTCTGCTTAGCTTCCGAGATCGGACGAGATCGGGCGTGCTCAGCGTGGTATGGCCGTAAGCGAAGGAACCAGCCCTCTGCACTGTATATAAAGTCGAGGAAAGGAGACGCCCGCCACTTGACAACACAAACAATACTGCAGTTGATACGCAGAAGGCAGGGAGTTATCTGGGGGGGACAAAACACCAAAACTGCAATTGACATTGCTTTACCACTCCACGGCTCATAGTTCATAGTTGTCAGTCTAGAATCGAGCTCAAGAGAAGGCTGAGTGAGTCACCAATTCTTAGCAGGTGGTTTTGGAGCAAACTGTATAAACTGTTCAAAACAGCAATATGAAACTGGAGCTGTGTTCACACTACAGCACTGTTCAAACTACAGTGGTGATACAATAGTACACCCTACTGGTCGAAATAAGGAAAAGCTTACTGCACCGGGTATTCCCAGGCGGTCACCCATCCAAGTACTAACCCGGCCCGACTCTGCTTAGCTTCCGAGATCGGACGAGATCGGGCGTGCTCAGCGTGGTATGGCCGTAAGCGAAGGAACCAGCCCTCTGCACTGTATATAAAGTCGAGGAAAGGAGACGCCCGCCACTTGACAACACAAACAATACTGCAGTTGATACGCAGAAGGCAGGGAGTTATCTGGGGGGGACAAAACACCAAAACTGCAATTGACATTGCTTTACCACTCCACGGCTCATAGTTCATAGTTGTCAGTCTAGAATCGAGCTCAAGAGAAGGCTGAGTGAGTCACCAATTCTTAGCAGGTGGTTTTGGAGCAAACTGTATAAACTGTTCAAAACAGCAATATGAAACTGGAGCTGTGTTCACACTACAGCACTGTTCAAACTACAGTGGTGATACAATAGTACACCCTACTGGTCGAAATAAGGAAAAGCTTACTGCACCGGGTATTCCCAGGCGGTCACCCATCCAAGTACTAACCCGGCCCGACTCTGCTTAGCTTCCGAGATCGGACGAGATCGGGCGTGCTCAGCGTGGTATGGCCGTAAGCGAAGGAACCAGCCCTCTGCACTGTATATAAAGTCGAGGAAAGGAGACGCCCGCCACTTGACAACACAAACAATACTGCAGTTGATACGCAGAAGGCAGGGAGTTATCTGGGGGGGACAAAACACCAAAACTGCAATTGACATTGCTTTACCACTCCACGGCTCATAGTTCATAGTTGTCAGTCTAGAATCGAGCTCAAGAGAAGGCTGAGTGAGTCACCAATTCTTAGCAGGTGGTTTTGGAGCAAACTGTATAAACTGTTCAAAACAGCAATATGAAACTGGAGCTGTGTTCACACTACAGCACTGTTCAAACTACAGTGGTGATACAATAGTACACCCTACTGGTCGAAATAAGGAAAAGCTTACTGCACCGGGTATTCCCAGGCGGTCACCCATCCAAGTACTAACCCGGCCCGACTCTGCTTAGCTTCCGAGATCGGACGAGATCGGGCGTGCTCAGCGTGGTATGGCCGTAAGCGAAGGAACCAGCCCTCTGCACTGTATATAAAGTCGAGGAAAGGAGACGCCCGCCACTTGACAACACAAACAATACTGCAGTTGATACGCAGAAGGCAGGGAGTTATCTGGGGGGGACAAAACACCAAAACTGCAATTGACATTGCTTTACCACTCCACGGCTCATAGTTCATAGTTGTCAGTCTAGAATCGAGCTCAAGAGAAGGCTGAGTGAGTCACCAATTCTTAGCAGGTGGTTTTGGAGCAAACTGTATAAACTGTTCAAAACAGCAATATGAAACTGGAGCTGTGTTCACACTACAGCACTGTTCAAACTACAGTGGTGATACAATAGTACACCCTACTGGTCGAAATAAGGAAAAGCTTACTGCACCGGGTATTCCCAGGCGGTCACCCATCCAAGTACTAACCCGGCCCGACTCTGCTTAGCTTCCGAGATCGGACGAGATCGGGCGTGCTCAGCGTGGTATGGCCGTAAGCGAAGGAACCAGCCCTCTGCACTGTATATAAAGTCGAGGAAAGGAGACGCCCGCCACTTGACAACACAAACAATACTGCAGTTGATACGCAGAAGGCAGGGAGTTATCTGGGGGGGACAAAACACCAAAACTGCAATTGACATTGCTTTACCACTCCACGGCTCATAGTTCATAGTTGTCAGTCTAGAATCGAGCTCAAGAGAAGGCTGAGTGAGTCACCAATTCTTAGCAGGTGGTTTTGGAGCAAACTGTATAAACTGTTCAAAACAGCAATATGAAACTGGAGCTGTGTTCACACTACAGCACTGTTCAAACTACAGTGGTGATACAATAGTACACCCTACTGGTCGAAATAAGGAAAAGCTTACTGCACCGGGTATTCCCAGGCGGTCACCCATCCAAGTACTAACCCGGCCCGACTCTGCTTAGCTTCCGAGATCGGACGAGATCGGGCGTGCTCAGCGTGGTATGGCCGTAAGCGAAGGAACCAGCCCTCTGCACTGTATATAAAGTCGAGGAAAGGAGACGCCCGCCACTTGACAACACAAACAATACTGCAGTTGATACGCAGAAGGCAGGGAGTTATCTGGGGGGGACAAAACACCAAAACTGCAATTGACATTGCTTTACCACTCCACGGCTCATAGTTCATAGTTGTCAGTCTAGAATCGAGCTCAAGAGAAGGCTGAGTGAGTCACCAATTCTTAGCAGGTGGTTTTGGAGCAAACTGTATAAACTGTTCAAAACAGCAATATGAAACTGGAGCTGTGTTCACACTACAGCACTGTTCAAACTACAGTGGTGATACAATAGTACACCCTACTGGTCGAAATAAGGAAAAGCTTACTGCACCGGGTATTCCCAGGCGGTCACCCATCCAAGTACTAACCCGGCCCGACTCTGCTTAGCTTCCGAGATCGGACGAGATCGGGCGTGCTCAGCGTGGTATGGCCGTAAGCGAAGGAACCAGCCCTCTGCACTGTATATAAAGTCGAGGAAAGGAGACGCCCGCCACTTGACAACACAAACAATACTGCAGTTGATACGCAGAAGGCAGGGAGTTATCTGGGGGGGACAAAACACCAAAACTGCAATTGACATTGCTTTACCACTCCACGGCTCATAGTTCATAGTTGTCAGTCTAGAATCGAGCTCAAGAGAAGGCTGAGTGAGTCACCAATTCTTAGCAGGTGGTTTTGGAGCAAACTGTATAAACTGTTCAAAACAGCAATATGAAACTGGAGCTGTGTTCACACTACAGCACTGTTCAAACTACAGTGGTGATACAATAGTACACCCTACTGGTCGAAATAAGGAAAAGCTTACTGCACCGGGTATTCCCAGGCGGTCACCCATCCAAGTACTAACCCGGCCCGACTCTGCTTAGCTTCCGAGATCGGACGAGATCGGGCGTGCTCAGCGTGGTATGGCCGTAAGCGAAGGAACCAGCCCTCTGCACTGTATATAAAGTCGAGGAAAGGAGACGCCCGCCACTTGACAACACAAACAATACTGCAGTTGATACGCAGAAGGCAGGGAGTTATCTGGGGGGGACAAAACACCAAAACTGCAATTGACATTGCTTTACCACTCCACGGCTCATAGTTCATAGTTGTCAGTCTAGAATCGAGCTCAAGAGAAGGCTGAGTGAGTCACCAATTCTTAGCAGGTGGTTTTGGAGCAAACTGTATAAACTGTTCAAAACAGCAATATGAAACTGGAGCTGTGTTCACACTACAGCACTGTTCAAACTACAGTGGTGATACAATAGTACACCCTACTGGTCGAAATAAGGAAAAGCTTACTGCACCGGGTATTCCCAGGCGGTCACCCATCCAAGTACTAACCCGGCCCGACTCTGCTTAGCTTCCGAGATCGGACGAGATCGGGCGTGCTCAGCGTGGTATGGCCGTAAGCGAAGGAACCAGCCCTCTGCACTGTATATAAAGTCGAGGAAAGGAGACGCCCGCCACTTGACAACACAAACAATACTGCAGTTGATACGCAGAAGGCAGGGAGTTATCTGGGGGGGACAAAACACCAAAACTGCAATTGACATTGCTTTACCACTCCACGGCTCATAGTTCATAGTTGTCAGTCTAGAATCGAGCTCAAGAGAAGGCTGAGTGAGTCACCAATTCTTAGCAGGTGGTTTTGGAGCAAACTGTATAAACTGTTCAAAACAGCAATATGAAACTGGAGCTGTGTTCACACTACAGCACTGTTCAAACTACAGTGGTGATACAATAGTACACCCTACTGGTCGAAATAAGGAAAAGCTTACTGCACCGGGTATTCCCAGGCGGTCACCCATCCAAGTACTAACCCGGCCCGACTCTGCTTAGCTTCCGAGATCGGACGAGATCGGGCGTGCTCAGCGTGGTATGGCCGTAAGCGAAGGAACCAGCCCTCTGCACTGTATATAAAGTCGAGGAAAGGAGACGCCCGCCACTTGACAACACAAACAATACTGCAGTTGATACGCAGAAGGCAGGGAGTTATCTGGGGGGGACAAAACACCAAAACTGCAATTGACATTGCTTTACCACTCCACGGCTCATAGTTCATAGTTGTCAGTCTAGAATCGAGCTCAAGAGAAGGCTGAGTGAGTCACCAATTCTTAGCAGGTGGTTTTGGAGCAAACTGTATAAACTGTTCAAAACAGCAATATGAAACTGGAGCTGTGTTCACACTACAGCACTGTTCAAACTACAGTGGTGATACAATAGTACACCCTACTGGTCGAAATAAGGAAAAGCTTACTGCACCGGGTATTCCCAGGCGGTCACCCATCCAAGTACTAACCCGGCCCGACTCTGCTTAGCTTCCGAGATCGGACGAGATCGGGCGTGCTCAGCGTGGTATGGCCGTAAGCGAAGGAACCAGCCCTCTGCACTGTATATAAAGTCGAGGAAAGGAGACGCCCGCCACTTGACAACACAAACAATACTGCAGTTGATACGCAGAAGGCAGGGAGTTATCTGGGGGGGACAAAACACCAAAACTGCAATTGACATTGCTTTACCACTCCACGGCTCATAGTTCATAGTTGTCAGTCTAGAATCGAGCTCAAGAGAAGGCTGAGTGAGTCACCAATTCTTAGCAGGTGGTTTTGGAGCAAACTGTATAAACTGTTCAAAACAGCAATATGAAACTGGAGCTGTGTTCACACTACAGCACTGTTCAAACTACAGTGGTGATACAATAGTACACCCTACTGGTCGAAATAAGGAAAAGCTTACTGCACCGGGTATTCCCAGGCGGTCACCCATCCAAGTACTAACCCGGCCCGACTCTGCTTAGCTTCCGAGATCGGACGAGATCGGGCGTGCTCAGCGTGGTATGGCCGTAAGCGAAGGAACCAGCCCTCTGCACTGTATATAAAGTCGAGGAAAGGAGACGCCCGCCACTTGACAACACAAACAATACTGCAGTTGATACGCAGAAGGCAGGGAGTTATCTGGGGGGGACAAAACACCAAAACTGCAATTGACATTGCTTTACCACTCCACGGCTCATAGTTCATAGTTGTCAGTCTAGAATCGAGCTCAAGAGAAGGCTGAGTGAGTCACCAATTCTTAGCAGGTGGTTTTGGAGCAAACTGTATAAACTGTTCAAAACAGCAATATGAAACTGGAGCTGTGTTCACACTACAGCACTGTTCAAACTACAGTGGTGATACAATAGTACACCCTACTGGTCGAAATAAGGAAAAGCTTACTGCACCGGGTATTCCCAGGCGGTCACCCATCCAAGTACTAACCCGGCCCGACTCTGCTTAGCTTCCGAGATCGGACGAGATCGGGCGTGCTCAGCGTGGTATGGCCGTAAGCGAAGGAACCAGCCCTCTGCACTGTATATAAAGTCGAGGAAAGGAGACGCCCGCCACTTGACAACACAAACAATACTGCAGTTGATACGCAGAAGGCAGGGAGTTATCTGGGGGGGACAAAACACCAAAACTGCAATTGACATTGCTTTACCACTCCACGGCTCATAGTTCATAGTTGTCAGTCTAGAATCGAGCTCAAGAGAAGGCTGAGTGAGTCACCAATTCTTAGCAGGTGGTTTTGGAGCAAACTGTATAAACTGTTCAAAACAGCAATATGAAACTGGAGCTGTGTTCACACTACAGCACTGTTCAAACTACAGTGGTGATACAATAGTACACCCTACTGGTCGAAATAAGGAAAAGCTTACTGCACCGGGTATTCCCAGGCGGTCACCCATCCAAGTACTAACCCGGCCCGACTCTGCTTAGCTTCCGAGATCGGACGAGATCGGGCGTGCTCAGCGTGGTATGGCCGTAAGCGAAGGAACCAGCCCTCTGCACTGTATATAAAGTCGAGGAAAGGAGACGCCCGCCACTTGACAACACAAACAATACTGCAGTTGATACGCAGAAGGCAGGGAGTTATCTGGGGGGGACAAAACACCAAAACTGCAATTGACATTGCTTTACCACTCCACGGCTCATAGTTCATAGTTGTCAGTCTAGAATCGAGCTCAAGAGAAGGCTGAGTGAGTCACCAATTCTTAGCAGGTGGTTTTGGAGCAAACTGTATAAACTGTTCAAAACAGCAATATGAAACTGGAGCTGTGTTCACACTACAGCACTGTTCAAACTACAGTGGTGATACAATAGTACACCCTACTGGTCGAAATAAGGAAAAGCTTACTGCACCGGGTATTCCCAGGCGGTCACCCATCCAAGTACTAACCCGGCCCGACTCTGCTTAGCTTCCGAGATCGGACGAGATCGGGCGTGCTCAGCGTGGTATGGCCGTAAGCGAAGGAACCAGCCCTCTGCACTGTATATAAAGTCGAGGAAAGGAGACGCCCGCCACTTGACAACACAAACAATACTGCAGTTGATACGCAGAAGGCAGGGAGTTATCTGGGGGGGACAAAACACCAAAACTGCAATTGACATTGCTTTACCACTCCACGGCTCATAGTTCATAGTTGTCAGTCTAGAATCGAGCTCAAGAGAAGGCTGAGTGAGTCACCAATTCTTAGCAGGTGGTTTTGGAGCAAACTGTATAAACTGTTCAAAACAGCAATATGAAACTGGAGCTGTGTTCACACTACAGCACTGTTCAAACTACAGTGGTGATACAATAGTACACCCTACTGGTCGAAATAAGGAAAAGCTTACTGCACCGGGTATTCCCAGGCGGTCACCCATCCAAGTACTAACCCGGCCCGACTCTGCTTAGCTTCCGAGATCGGACGAGATCGGGCGTGCTCAGCGTGGTATGGCCGTAAGCGAAGGAACCAGCCCTCTGCACTGTATATAAAGTCGAGGAAAGGAGACGCCCGCCACTTGACAACACAAACAATACTGCAGTTGATACGCAGAAGGCAGGGAGTTATCTGGGGGGGACAAAACACCAAAACTGCAATTGACATTGCTTTACCACTCCACGGCTCATAGTTCATAGTTGTCAGTCTAGAATCGAGCTCAAGAGAAGGCTGAGTGAGTCACCAATTCTTAGCAGGTGGTTTTGGAGCAAACTGTATAAACTGTTCAAAACAGCAATATGAAACTGGAGCTGTGTTCACACTACAGCACTGTTCAAACTACAGTGGTGATACAATAGTACACCCTACTGGTCGAAATAAGGAAAAGCTTACTGCACCGGGTATTCCCAGGCGGTCACCCATCCAAGTACTAACCCGGCCCGACTCTGCTTAGCTTCCGAGATCGGACGAGATCGGGCGTGCTCAGCGTGGTATGGCCGTAAGCGAAGGAACCAGCCCTCTGCACTGTATATAAAGTCGAGGAAAGGAGACGCCCGCCACTTGACAACACAAACAATACTGCAGTTGATACGCAGAAGGCAGGGAGTTATCTGGGGGGGACAAAACACCAAAACTGCAATTGACATTGCTTTACCACTCCACGGCTCATAGTTCATAGTTGTCAGTCTAGAATCGAGCTCAAGAGAAGGCTGAGTGAGTCACCAATTCTTAGCAGGTGGTTTTGGAGCAAACTGTATAAACTGTTCAAAACAGCAATATGAAACTGGAGCTGTGTTCACACTACAGCACTGTTCAAACTACAGTGGTGATACAATAGTACACCCTACTGGTCGAAATAAGGAAAAGCTTACTGCACCGGGTATTCCCAGGCGGTCACCCATCCAAGTACTAACCCGGCCCGACTCTGCTTAGCTTCCGAGATCGGACGAGATCGGGCGTGCTCAGCGTGGTATGGCCGTAAGCGAAGGAACCAGCCCTCTGCACTGTATATAAAGTCGAGGAAAGGAGACGCCCGCCACTTGACAACACAAACAATACTGCAGTTGATACGCAGAAGGCAGGGAGTTATCTGGGGGGGACAAAACACCAAAACTGCAATTGACATTGCTTTACCACTCCACGGCTCATAGTTCATAGTTGTCAGTCTAGAATCGAGCTCAAGAGAAGGCTGAGTGAGTCACCAATTCTTAGCAGGTGGTTTTGGAGCAAACTGTATAAACTGTTCAAAACAGCAATATGAAACTGGAGCTGTGTTCACACTACAGCACTGTTCAAACTACAGTGGTGATACAATAGTACACCCTACTGGTCGAAATAAGGAAAAGCTTACTGCACCGGGTATTCCCAGGCGGTCACCCATCCAAGTACTAACCCGGCCCGACTCTGCTTAGCTTCCGAGATCGGACGAGATCGGGCGTGCTCAGCGTGGTATGGCCGTAAGCGAAGGAACCAGCCCTCTGCACTGTATATAAAGTCGAGGAAAGGAGACGCCCGCCACTTGACAACACAAACAATACTGCAGTTGATACGCAGAAGGCAGGGAGTTATCTGGGGGGGACAAAACACCAAAACTGCAATTGACATTGCTTTACCACTCCACGGCTCATAGTTCATAGTTGTCAGTCTAGAATCGAGCTCAAGAGAAGGCTGAGTGAGTCACCAATTCTTAGCAGGTGGTTTTGGAGCAAACTGTATAAACTGTTCAAAACAGCAATATGAAACTGGAGCTGTGTTCACACTACAGCACTGTTCAAACTACAGTGGTGATACAATAGTACACCCTACTGGTCGAAATAAGGAAAAGCTTACTGCACCGGGTATTCCCAGGCGGTCACCCATCCAAGTACTAACCCGGCCCGACTCTGCTTAGCTTCCGAGATCGGACGAGATCGGGCGTGCTCAGCGTGGTATGGCCGTAAGCGAAGGAACCAGCCCTCTGCACTGTATATAAAGTCGAGGAAAGGAGACGCCCGCCACTTGACAACACAAACAATACTGCAGTTGATACGCAGAAGGCAGGGAGTTATCTGGGGGGGACAAAACACCAAAACTGCAATTGACATTGCTTTACCACTCCACGGCTCATAGTTCATAGTTGTCAGTCTAGAATCGAGCTCAAGAGAAGGCTGAGTGAGTCACCAATTCTTAGCAGGTGGTTTTGGAGCAAACTGTATAAACTGTTCAAAACAGCAATATGAAACTGGAGCTGTGTTCACACTACAGCACTGTTCAAACTACAGTGGTGATACAATAGTACACCCTACTGGTCGAAATAAGGAAAAGCTTACTGCACCGGGTATTCCCAGGCGGTCACCCATCCAAGTACTAACCCGGCCCGACTCTGCTTAGCTTCCGAGATCGGACGAGATCGGGCGTGCTCAGCGTGGTATGGCCGTAAGCGAAGGAACCAGCCCTCTGCACTGTATATAAAGTCGAGGAAAGGAGACGCCCGCCACTTGACAACACAAACAATACTGCAGTTGATACGCAGAAGGCAGGGAGTTATCTGGGGGGGACAAAACACCAAAACTGCAATTGACATTGCTTTACCACTCCACGGCTCATAGTTCATAGTTGTCAGTCTAGAATCGAGCTCAAGAGAAGGCTGAGTGAGTCACCAATTCTTAGCAGGTGGTTTTGGAGCAAACTGTATAAACTGTTCAAAACAGCAATATGAAACTGGAGCTGTGTTCACACTACAGCACTGTTCAAACTACAGTGGTGATACAATAGTACACCCTACTGGTCGAAATAAGGAAAAGCTTACTGCACCGGGTATTCCCAGGCGGTCACCCATCCAAGTACTAACCCGGCCCGACTCTGCTTAGCTTCCGAGATCGGACGAGATCGGGCGTGCTCAGCGTGGTATGGCCGTAAGCGAAGGAACCAGCCCTCTGCACTGTATATAAAGTCGAGGAAAGGAGACGCCCGCCACTTGACAACACAAACAATACTGCAGTTGATACGCAGAAGGCAGGGAGTTATCTGGGGGGGACAAAACACCAAAACTGCAATTGACATTGCTTTACCACTCCACGGCTCATAGTTCATAGTTGTCAGTCTAGAATCGAGCTCAAGAGAAGGCTGAGTGAGTCACCAATTCTTAGCAGGTGGTTTTGGAGCAAACTGTATAAACTGTTCAAAACAGCAATATGAAACTGGAGCTGTGTTCACACTACAGCACTGTTCAAACTACAGTGGTGATACAATAGTACACCCTACTGGTCGAAATAAGGAAAAGCTTACTGCACCGGGTATTCCCAGGCGGTCACCCATCCAAGTACTAACCCGGCCCGACTCTGCTTAGCTTCCGAGATCGGACGAGATCGGGCGTGCTCAGCGTGGTATGGCCGTAAGCGAAGGAACCAGCCCTCTGCACTGTATATAAAGTCGAGGAAAGGAGACGCCCGCCACTTGACAACACAAACAATACTGCAGTTGATACGCAGAAGGCAGGGAGTTATCTGGGGGGGACAAAACACCAAAACTGCAATTGACATTGCTTTACCACTCCACGGCTCATAGTTCATAGTTGTCAGTCTAGAATCGAGCTCAAGAGAAGGCTGAGTGAGTCACCAATTCTTAGCAGGTGGTTTTGGAGCAAACTGTATAAACTGTTCAAAACAGCAATATGAAACTGGAGCTGTGTTCACACTACAGCACTGTTCAAACTACAGTGGTGATACAATAGTACACCCTACTGGTCGAAATAAGGAAAAGCTTACTGCACCGGGTATTCCCAGGCGGTCACCCATCCAAGTACTAACCCGGCCCGACTCTGCTTAGCTTCCGAGATCGGACGAGATCGGGCGTGCTCAGCGTGGTATGGCCGTAAGCGAAGGAACCAGCCCTCTGCACTGTATATAAAGTCGAGGAAAGGAGACGCCCGCCACTTGACAACACAAACAATACTGCAGTTGATACGCAGAAGGCAGGGAGTTATCTGGGGGGGACAAAACACCAAAACTGCAATTGACATTGCTTTACCACTCCACGGCTCATAGTTCATAGTTGTCAGTCTAGAATCGAGCTCAAGAGAAGGCTGAGTGAGTCACCAATTCTTAGCAGGTGGTTTTGGAGCAAACTGTATAAACTGTTCAAAACAGCAATATGAAACTGGAGCTGTGTTCACACTACAGCACTGTTCAAACTACAGTGGTGATACAATAGTACACCCTACTGGTCGAAATAAGGAAAAGCTTACTGCACCGGGTATTCCCAGGCGGTCACCCATCCAAGTACTAACCCGGCCCGACTCTGCTTAGCTTCCGAGATCGGACGAGATCGGGCGTGCTCAGCGTGGTATGGCCGTAAGCGAAGGAACCAGCCCTCTGCACTGTATATAAAGTCGAGGAAAGGAGACGCCCGCCACTTGACAACACAAACAATACTGCAGTTGATACGCAGAAGGCAGGGAGTTATCTGGGGGGGACAAAACACCAAAACTGCAATTGACATTGCTTTACCACTCCACGGCTCATAGTTCATAGTTGTCAGTCTAGAATCGAGCTCAAGAGAAGGCTGAGTGAGTCACCAATTCTTAGCAGGTGGTTTTGGAGCAAACTGTATAAACTGTTCAAAACAGCAATATGAAACTGGAGCTGTGTTCACACTACAGCACTGTTCAAACTACAGTGGTGATACAATAGTACACCCTACTGGTCGAAATAAGGAAAAGCTTACTGCACCGGGTATTCCCAGGCGGTCACCCATCCAAGTACTAACCCGGCCCGACTCTGCTTAGCTTCCGAGATCGGACGAGATCGGGCGTGCTCAGCGTGGTATGGCCGTAAGCGAAGGAACCAGCCCTCTGCACTGTATATAAAGTCGAGGAAAGGAGACGCCCGCCACTTGACAACACAAACAATACTGCAGTTGATACGCAGAAGGCAGGGAGTTATCTGGGGGGGACAAAACACCAAAACTGCAATTGACATTGCTTTACCACTCCACGGCTCATAGTTCATAGTTGTCAGTCTAGAATCGAGCTCAAGAGAAGGCTGAGTGAGTCACCAATTCTTAGCAGGTGGTTTTGGAGCAAACTGTATAAACTGTTCAAAACAGCAATATGAAACTGGAGCTGTGTTCACACTACAGCACTGTTCAAACTACAGTGGTGATACAATAGTACACCCTACTGGTCGAAATAAGGAAAAGCTTACTGCACCGGGTATTCCCAGGCGGTCACCCATCCAAGTACTAACCCGGCCCGACTCTGCTTAGCTTCCGAGATCGGACGAGATCGGGCGTGCTCAGCGTGGTATGGCCGTAAGCGAAGGAACCAGCCCTCTGCACTGTATATAAAGTCGAGGAAAGGAGACGCCCGCCACTTGACAACACAAACAATACTGCAGTTGATACGCAGAAGGCAGGGAGTTATCTGGGGGGGACAAAACACCAAAACTGCAATTGACATTGCTTTACCACTCCACGGCTCATAGTTCATAGTTGTCAGTCTAGAATCGAGCTCAAGAGAAGGCTGAGTGAGTCACCAATTCTTAGCAGGTGGTTTTGGAGCAAACTGTATAAACTGTTCAAAACAGCAATATGAAACTGGAGCTGTGTTCACACTACAGCACTGTTCAAACTACAGTGGTGATACAATAGTACACCCTACTGGTCGAAATAAGGAAAAGCTTACTGCACCGGGTATTCCCAGGCGGTCACCCATCCAAGTACTAACCCGGCCCGACTCTGCTTAGCTTCCGAGATCGGACGAGATCGGGCGTGCTCAGCGTGGTATGGCCGTAAGCGAAGGAACCAGCCCTCTGCACTGTATATAAAGTCGAGGAAAGGAGACGCCCGCCACTTGACAACACAAACAATACTGCAGTTGATACGCAGAAGGCAGGGAGTTATCTGGGGGGGACAAAACACCAAAACTGCAATTGACATTGCTTTACCACTCCACGGCTCATAGTTCATAGTTGTCAGTCTAGAATCGAGCTCAAGAGAAGGCTGAGTGAGTCACCAATTCTTAGCAGGTGGTTTTGGAGCAAACTGTATAAACTGTTCAAAACAGCAATATGAAACTGGAGCTGTGTTCACACTACAGCACTGTTCAAACTACAGTGGTGATACAATAGTACACCCTACTGGTCGAAATAAGGAAAAGCTTACTGCACCGGGTATTCCCAGGCGGTCACCCATCCAAGTACTAACCCGGCCCGACTCTGCTTAGCTTCCGAGATCGGACGAGATCGGGCGTGCTCAGCGTGGTATGGCCGTAAGCGAAGGAACCAGCCCTCTGCACTGTATATAAAGTCGAGGAAAGGAGACGCCCGCCACTTGACAACACAAACAATACTGCAGTTGATACGCAGAAGGCAGGGAGTTATCTGGGGGGGACAAAACACCAAAACTGCAATTGACATTGCTTTACCACTCCACGGCTCATAGTTCATAGTTGTCAGTCTAGAATCGAGCTCAAGAGAAGGCTGAGTGAGTCACCAATTCTTAGCAGGTGGTTTTGGAGCAAACTGTATAAACTGTTCAAAACAGCAATATGAAACTGGAGCTGTGTTCACACTACAGCACTGTTCAAACTACAGTGGTGATACAATAGTACACCCTACTGGTCGAAATAAGGAAAAGCTTACTGCACCGGGTATTCCCAGGCGGTCACCCATCCAAGTACTAACCCGGCCCGACTCTGCTTAGCTTCCGAGATCGGACGAGATCGGGCGTGCTCAGCGTGGTATGGCCGTAAGCGAAGGAACCAGCCCTCTGCACTGTATATAAAGTCGAGGAAAGGAGACGCCCGCCACTTGACAACACAAACAATACTGCAGTTGATACGCAGAAGGCAGGGAGTTATCTGGGGGGGACAAAACACCAAAACTGCAATTGACATTGCTTTACCACTCCACGGCTCATAGTTCATAGTTGTCAGTCTAGAATCGAGCTCAAGAGAAGGCTGAGTGAGTCACCAATTCTTAGCAGGTGGTTTTGGAGCAAACTGTATAAACTGTTCAAAACAGCAATATGAAACTGGAGCTGTGTTCACACTACAGCACTGTTCAAACTACAGTGGTGATACAATAGTACACCCTACTGGTCGAAATAAGGAAAAGCTTACTGCACCGGGTATTCCCAGGCGGTCACCCATCCAAGTACTAACCCGGCCCGACTCTGCTTAGCTTCCGAGATCGGACGAGATCGGGCGTGCTCAGCGTGGTATGGCCGTAAGCGAAGGAACCAGCCCTCTGCACTGTATATAAAGTCGAGGAAAGGAGACGCCCGCCACTTGACAACACAAACAATACTGCAGTTGATACGCAGAAGGCAGGGAGTTATCTGGGGGGGACAAAACACCAAAACTGCAATTGACATTGCTTTACCACTCCACGGCTCATAGTTCATAGTTGTCAGTCTAGAATCGAGCTCAAGAGAAGGCTGAGTGAGTCACCAATTCTTAGCAGGTGGTTTTGGAGCAAACTGTATAAACTGTTCAAAACAGCAATATGAAACTGGAGCTGTGTTCACACTACAGCACTGTTCAAACTACAGTGGTGATACAATAGTACACCCTACTGGTCGAAATAAGGAAAAGCTTACTGCACCGGGTATTCCCAGGCTGTCACCCATCCAAGTACTAACCCGGCCCGACTCTGCTTAGCTTCCGAGATCGGACGAGATCGGGCGTGCTCAGCGTGGTATGGCCGTAAGCGAAGGAACCAGCCCTCTGCACTGTATATAAAGTCGAGGAAAGGAGACGCCCGCCACTTGACAACACAAACAATACTGCAGTTGATACGCAGAAGGCAGGGAGTTATCTGGGGGGGACAAAACACCAAAACTGCAATTGACATTGCTTTACCACTCCACGGCTCATAGTTCATAGTTGTCAGTCTAGAATCGAGCTCAAGAGAAGGCTGAGTGAGTCACCAATTCTTAGCAGGTGGTTTTGGAGCAAACTGTATAAACTGTTCAAAACAGCAATATGAAACTGGAGCTGTGTTCACACTACAGCACTGTTCAAACTACAGTGGTGATACAATAGTACACCCTACTGGTCGAAATAAGGAAAAGCTTACTGCACCGGGTATTCCCAGGCGGTCACCCATCCAAGTACTAACCCGGCCCGACTCTGCTTAGCTTCCGAGATCGGACGAGATCGGGCGTGCTCAGCGTGGTATGGCCGTAAGCGAAGGAACCAGCCCTCTGCACTCTGTATATAAAGTCGAGGAAAGGAGACGCCCGCCACTTGACAACACAAACAATACTGCAGTTGATACGCAGAAGGCAGGGAGTTATCTGGGGGGGACAAAACACCAAAACTGCAATTGACATTGCTTTACCACTCCACGGCTCATAGTTCATAGTTGTCAGTCTAGAATCGAGCTCAAGAGAAGGCTGAGTGAGTCACCAATTCTTAGCAGGTGGTTTTGGAGCAAACTGTATAAACTGTTCAAAACAGCAATATGAAACTGGAGCTGTGTTCACACTACAGCACTGTTCAAACTACAGTGGTGATACAATAGTACACCCTACTGGTCGAAATAAGGAAAAGCTTACTGCACCGGGTATTCCCAGGCGGTCACCCATCCAAGTACTAACCCGGCCCGACTCTGCTTAGCTTCCGAGATCGGACGAGATCGGGCGTGCTCAGCGTGGTATGGCCGTAAGCGAAGGAACCAGCCCTCTGCACTGTATATAAAGTCGAGGAAAGGAGACGCCCGCCACTTGACAACACAAACAATACTGCAGTTGATACGCAGAAGGCAGGGAGTTATCTGGGGGGGACAAAACACCAAAACTGCAATTGACATTGCTTTACCACTCCACGGCTCATAGTTCATAGTTGTCAGTCTAGAATCGAGCTCAAGAGAAGGCTGAGTGAGTCACCAATTCTTAGCAGGTGGTTTTGGAGCAAACTGTATAAACTGTTCAAAACAGCAATATGAAACTGGAGCTGTGTTCACACTACAGCACTGTTCAAACTACAGTGGTGATACAATAGTACACCCTACTGGTCGAAATAAGGAAAAGCTTACTGCACCGGGTATTCCCAGGCGGTCACCCATCCAAGTACTAACCCGGCCCGACTCTGCTTAGCTTCCGAGATCGGACGAGATCGGGCGTGCTCAGCGTGGTATGGCCGTAAGCGAAGGAACCAGCCCTCTGCACTGTATATAAAGTCGAGGAAAGGAGACGCCCGCCACTTGACAACACAAACAATACTGCAGTTGATACGCAGAAGGCAGGGAGTTATCTGGGGGGGACAAAACACCAAAACTGCAATTGACATTGCTTTACCACTCCACGGCTCATAGTTCATAGTTGTCAGTCTAGAATCGAGCTCAAGAGAAGGCTGAGTGAGTCACCAATTCTTAGCAGGTGGTTTTGGAGCAAACTGTATAAACTGTTCAAAACAGCAATATGAAACTGGAGCTGTGTTCACACTACAGCACTGTTCAAACTACAGTGGTGATACAATAGTACACCCTACTGGTCGAAATAAGGAAAAGCTTACTGCACCGGGTATTCCCAGGCGGTCACCCATCCAAGTACTAACCCGGCCCGACTCTGCTTAGCTTCCGAGATCGGACGAGATCGGGCGTGCTCAGCGTGGTATGGCCGTAAGCGAAGGAACCAGCCCTCTGCACTGTATATAAAGTCGAGGAAAGGAGACGCCCGCCACTTGACAACACAAACAATACTGCAGTTGATACGCAGAAGGCAGGGAGTTATCTGGGGGGGACAAAACACCAAAACTGCAATTGACATTGCTTTACCACTCCACGGCTCATAGTTCATAGTTGTCAGTCTAGAATCGAGCTCAAGAGAAGGCTGAGTGAGTCACCAATTCTTAGCAGGTGGTTTTGGAGCAAACTGTATAAACTGTTCAAAACAGCAATATGAAACTGGAGCTGTGTTCACACTACAGCACTGTTCAAACTACAGTGGTGATACAATAGTACACCCTACTGGTCGAAATAAGGAAAAGCTTACTGCACCGGGTATTCCCAGGCGGTCACCCATCCAAGTACTAACCCGGCCCGACTCTGCTTAGCTTCCGAGATCGGACGAGATCGGGCGTGCTCAGCGTGGTATGGCCGTAAGCGAAGGAACCAGCCCTCTGCACTGTATATAAAGTCGAGGAAAGGAGACGCCCGCCACTTGACAACACAAACAATACTGCAGTTGATACGCAGAAGGCAGGGAGTTATCTGGGGGGGACAAAACACCAAAACTGCAATTGACATTGCTTTACCACTCCACGGCTCATAGTTCATAGTTGTCAGTCTAGAATCGAGCTCAAGAGAAGGCTGAGTGAGTCACCAATTCTTAGCAGGTGGTTTTGGAGCAAACTGTATAAACTGTTCAAAACAGCAATATGAAACTGGAGCTGTGTTCACACTACAGCACTGTTCAAACTACAGTGGTGATACAATAGTACACCCTACTGGTCGAAATAAGGAAAAGCTTACTGCACCGGGTATTCCCAGGCGGTCACCCATCCAAGTACTAACCCGGCCCGACTCTGCTTAGCTTCCGAGATCGGACGAGATCGGGCGTGCTCAGCGTGGTATGGCCGTAAGCGAAGGAACCAGCCCTCTGCACTGTATATAAAGTCGAGGAAAGGAGACGCCCGCCACTTGACAACACAAACAATACTGCAGTTGATACGCAGAAGGCAGGGAGTTATCTGGGGGGGACAAAACACCAAAACTGCAATTGACATTGCTTTACCACTCCACGGCTCATAGTTCATAGT
Source organism: Argentina silus (assembly GCF_951799395.1). Lineage (NCBI taxonomy): Eukaryota > Metazoa > Chordata > Actinopteri > Argentiniformes > Argentinidae > Argentina > Argentina silus. The sequence goes on along the minus strand of NW_028152565.1, from coordinate 273,350 downwards.
TGTCAGTCTAGAATCGAGCTCAAGAGAAGGCTGAGTGAGTCACCAATTCTTAGCAGGTGGTTTTGGAGCAAACTGTATAAACTGTTCAAAACAGCAATATGAAACTGGAGCTGTGTTCACACTACAGCACTGTTCAAACTACAGTGGTGATACAATAGTACACCCTACTGGTCGAAATAAGGAAAAGCTTACTGCACCGGGTATTCCCAGGCGGTCACCCATCCAAGTACTAACCCGGCCCGACTCTGCTTAGCTTCCGAGATCGGACGAGATCGGGCGTGCTCAGCGTGGTATGGCCGTAAGCGAAGGAACCAGCCCTCTGCACTGTATATAAAGTCGAGGAAAGGAGACGCCCGCCACTTGACAACACAAACAATACTGCAGTTGATACGCAGAAGGCAGGGAGTTATCTGGGGGGGACAAAACACCAAAACTGCAATTGACATTGCTTTACCACTCCACGGCTCATAGTTCATAGTTGTCAGTCTAGAATCGAGCTCAAGAGAAGGCTGAGTGAGTCACCAATTCTTAGCAGGTGGTTTTGGAGCAAACTGTATAAACTGTTCAAAACAGCAATATGAAACTGGAGCTGTGTTCACACTACAGCACTGTTCAAACTACAGTGGTGATACAATAGTACACCCTACTGGTCGAAATAAGGAAAAGCTTACTGCACCGGGTATTCCCAGGCGGTCTCTATCAAGCTACTATCCCGGCCCCCCATCCTAGTACTAACCCGGCCCGACCCTGCTTAGCTTCTGAGATCGGACGTGTTCAGGGTGGTATGGCCACAAGTGAAAGTCCCAGCCCTCTGTACTGTATATAAAGTCAAGGAAAGGAGACGCCCTCCACTTGACAACACAAACAATACTGTAGAGGCCTTTACGGAGTGCTTGCTACAGTGTAGCGTAGCGCGAACCGCGTACTAGTCGCACAAGTGACGCAGAAGCATGTAGAGGCCTTAAGTGTGCTCATCCATCACTCACTAGTTAACAACATGGCTTCGCTACTTTTCACAAAAGTATAAAGAAAAGGAGGAAATGAAATGAAATATATGTAGTCGGTCGTTCTTTTGCAAGGGGGCAATGGGTGGGGCACGGGTATGCAAGTAGCAAGCCCCTTACCTTGACTATGACAAAGTAATTAATGCTAATGTAAAAATATATGAAACATTCGCCAATTTAATTAATTTAGATGGTCACCCCTCACCAAACCACTGCTGCTCCAGATGGTTTGACGTTATCTCAAACTTCCTTCACTCAGTTTTTTCTGTATTATTTACAATATTGCTGTGAAAAGTGTATGCTTGTTATGTTAAGCAATAAAAGCAATGCCAGTTATGTTCTTAAGAATTGTCTTCTTTCCTCCAAAAAGTATAGATAATGTTATCAATATAATATAATAATCTACTCCTTAAGCAGTATCGATAATGGTATAGAATCGATAAAATCCTAACGATACCCATCCCTAGTTATGAATAGCCTAATTCATAACCACTTATAAAAATGCGTTTTGCATAAATTGTCTGCCAGGCAATTAAAAGGGACAGGCATATTTGAAACTTTGCAGCTGCTTTAATCATAATGATTAGTCAGGCTGCTCAGTATTATTGCAGATTGGGACCTACATAAATCTACTGCATATGTATGCATGTATGCTTGTTTTGGCTTACATCTCTTACATAACTTTCCAGGTATACTTACGAAATATCTGGGACAGCCCACCAATGCACAACCCGGGGGCCCTGCTATTGGGAAAGGAGTCAAGGTACAGACCCTCCATCTGCATAACAGCCTGCAACAGGTGGGTCGAGTCAAGTTTATTTATTTACTGTGAAATTGTGTGTTGAGTTATTATTATTGCATATTACAGTTGCACTTTTATTACCAATAACTACATTGATTTTGCCTGCAGGTGAATGGACACCAATCATACCAGCAGCCCCATGTTTAAGTACAACACAACCTATAGATGGAGAGACATCCACCCCATCTACCTCCACTGAAACACAGCCTGCACCACGTGAGCCCTGTGAATTGCACAATGCATTAGCACTTTTATTACCAATATATAAGTTATATGTCTAAGCAACACACACACAATGGGTATATAACTATATACATCTGTGTTTGACTTTACCTGCAAGTGAAAGGACACCTATCATAACACCAGCCCCATGTTTATGTACAACCATCCACTCCATCTACCTCCACTGAAACATAGCTTACAGCAAAGTCCTCTAGGACTCTAGTAAGTCCTCTAAGGCAGCACCTATAGTTCCTGCTGACTGGCCAGCCCTGTCTGATAAGGTGAGAACAGAGTTTGTAAGCAGAAGACCCTATCAAATAAAATCTGAATTAACTTTTCCGAAAAGAGAGAATGGAAGAAGTTGCCACCACCACAACTTTTACAGCACACTAGTAAATGGGGGAAAAATCATGAAAAGCTGTCTGGAAATATAATAAAGAAAATGTTTGTTCTAAAGCAAGTGTGGTTTGTGTTTTTGCTATCATGTTTAGATTTGAATGGATTACTGTATGTTTGTAGTGGGAAGGGGGTGCGGGGTTGATGAGATAGTGAGGTGGCAGCATCAGAGGGCAGGTTGGAGGAGTTTGGGTGGTAAGATATGCAGTGTGCAGGGAGTGTGGTATGCACACATAAGGAATTTTGTGGCATACGCGCACAGAGGGGCCTCTGGTATGCAGCGTGTAATGTGTAAGGAACTTCAGCGCACGCTGAGGGGGGGCGAGGCTACATATCTCGCCTATGACTCCAAAAAGGAAACCCCATGTGAAAAAAACAATACACTAAAGCATATTAGAAACACATGAATGTGTTTCTGTACGGTTTTGGGGATTGTTTATGGTAATTCTACATATCTATTTTGCTTTTGGCCTGTAAGGATTGGGATGGATATGTTACACTCGAACATCAGCGGAACCAAATGACGGCGCTCAGAGATGGTGGGGGGTTTAGCCCGAAGGCGTATTTAATAATAGAGGGGGAAAAGGGGTAGGGGAGAGAAGGATAATCCAAAAGAGTAATCGTGGGTCGGTCCAGGGTTCGGCAGGCAGGCGGGTAGTCGGACGAGCAGGGGTGTTCGGCAGGCAGGCGGGTAGTCAGACGAGCAGGGGTTCGGCAGGCAGGCGGGTAGTCAGACGAGCAGATGTTCGGGAAGGCGGGAGGTCCAGTAGTCGGGGAGGGGGCTAGGTCCGTGGAGGGGTCGACGAGGGGAAACACCAGGGAGGACGGAGTATCTGGATAAGCTGTTTTGGGATCAATGTTTGGGGGCAACTTTCTACCAGGAGTGCCTTGACATAGTGCATCCATTCATGTCATGCACTTATCGAGAGTGGTTGTTGGGGAGGGAGTGGGAACCCAACAAATCCCACACTTTACAGTAATTCTTGTGCTTTAATTATTTAAGTATTATTAGGTTTATAAAAAGAGCAATTGAAGTAACAAGCTTGTTATGGGAGTTATTGTAAATTATCCTAAGTGTTGACATGTCAATTAGATAGGAATAAAACAGTATGTCATATTTTTTGTCTTTTATTTATCTATCTGTGATTAGCTGGGGGATGTTGTAGTAGATGTAGATTGTGTGATCTTCAGTATCAAGGGTCAAAACACAGTATGTAAAACATATATCTTGTACTATTTTGCAGTACCTCGTCTAAAGCGGGCATTATCTTTAATATACAAATGTTTATAAATGACCTGCTACAAAGATTCAGTCCAGATTAGTAGTGCCATGTTTTATAAGCCCCATTACATTAGCCTAGTTTGTATTTGCATGTCTCCAACACAGGAAAGGTAGACCAAAAACGTTTTGCTACATTTTGTCATTGTAGAGGTGGGCTATCGCAAATAGTTTAGAGGCAAGAGCTGTGAAGGATGTTTGAAAATACCCATCCTTCTGTGGTTGAAATTAATGACAGCGCTGACATTTGTGTTCCCTCCTTGTAACAAACTAATCACTCAAATTAAAATTGTTTGTGATTGCAGAGCTTCGCATAATCAGCGTGCTAGATAGACTTATACATATTACAGAATATCTCCTAAATGTAACAGTTTATTAGATAGCAGGTTAGATCATGAATTACAGGGAGATGAAGAGTGGAAATTGTTTAAATATCATGTTATCTTAACAGGGACCAACTTGTGTTTTTACAATATCCTTGTCCACCGTCACACTTTTTGTAATAGTCATCAAGCATTCTCTCATATGCACAGCAGCAACGCACAACAGTGTGGAGAAACGGGGGAAATATTTTAGTTGTAATTTGGCTTTGATAATGCAACCTATGGATTATAGAATAAAGTTATGAATGTTCATGCAATATAGGCTGGGTAGAGAAGATACAATTTTCTGTCCCATGCCTCTACTGTATGGTTGTGACAGAGACGCTTATATGAGAGTAGTCTAATGTCCCGCTTCAGGTTTTTACCACCAAGCCTACTTGTATTTCAATTTGAATACATTTACTGAAATTTCTAAAAACCTGTTTTCACTGTCATTCTGGGGTATTGTGTGTGGATTGATGGCAAATTCTTTTAATTTAATCAATTTTGGAAAAAGTAAAGGGGTCTGAATACTTTCCGAAGGCACTGTAGTGTGTTTGTCAGTGGCAGAGCTGGTGCATATCCAGTATCAGTGTGGGTCACATGTTGAAAGTGTAAAGCATGATTCCAGTGGATGCAAGTCTATGACTATGATAACTTTGCTCTGTTATTTCCTGGGGTAAACCACCAAATTAACAACAACAAAAGTCTAGGAATCGTGCAATGATAAAAAGGATCTTTGCAGGCTGAAACAACCATATGTAGATAGTTCTGGTGAGCAAACATATCAATGTGCTGTGGCGCCCGCCCCGTGCCAAAGCCCATGCGCGAGTGTGGGAAGGTGGTAAATGGAGTGTATATCTCGCCTCGCTTTGTCTCTGCTGTTTCTGCTGTCCCTCTCTTGCCCCGTGTTGTCTTTGGCAGGACCATGTATGGAGTTCCTGCGCCCCAAGGGGCCACAGCTGCAACCCGTGGAGATAATCACCGTATGCCCATACATGGAGTTCCTGCTCGTCAAGGCACAGCTGAAGGGCATCAGCAGGAGCAGCAGAGACCGTACAAAAGGAGCCAACGGAGCACCCAGTGGAGGGAGTTGCTACGGTGAACCAAGGAGCAGTTGATGAGAGAGAGAATAAGCCAAGTCACCATTGTCCAGTGTATGACCCCTGACCATAGGAGAGCCCCCTTTGAAGCCCGAGAACGTCCGAGAGCCCGCTACGTTGCCAACCTTCGCCTGTCTGACTACCCCGCTGCCGCCCCGACCTGGAACGTAAGAGGACCACCCACCGTGTACCGAACCCCCTTGCTATCTTCACGACACGACGCCTTCTCACCCCCACCCTCTCTCTATCACTTCCCTCTCCCCGCTAACCGAATAAATATCTTTGATTATAATTCTGGTGTGGACCTCTCTGCTTACACTGTGTTTGGGTCTGTGACGCGCCCGCACACCCCGGCGGCCGTCACAGTGCATATCTTATTTTTTTGGCATTGGTTCATATTCATATTTGGATTGGGTAATACAAGACCCACCACATATTTCACTGGGGGATTCCTAGGCCTCCCCTCGCATACCAAAGGCCTAGGAATCCAAGGGAACAAAAAAGGATTTGTGACTTGGGGATTTTCTCAGAGAGAGGGATTGCTTAGCAGTGTTAAGATGGGGAAAGTAGTAGCATGCCGGTTTGCCTCTGGTTGAAGAACATCAGTGTCTCATCTAATCTAATCTAATCATCTCAGGTATGTAGGTATTGATAAACATTTTTTTATGAAGAAGAACTGCAATGATGGCTCAGTAACTTTACGTCATGTTTTTATTACTGTACCAAACTTAAAGGTTTATGATCGCTTTCCCTGTTATTGGTTATTATCACTAAAACCTATAGTTTTTTAAAACTGGTGTACTGTTTGAGCCAGTTATCGTGTTCTCGCGTAACCAATCACACACTCCCAAAGACCAAAAAATCTAGTGTCCTAAACAACAATTTTCAAATGCAATGCTTTTTTTCGTTTCACACGGTTTTGTTTATTTAAGTTGATGGACTTTTGCATTAGACATCACTTCCCCTCGGTGTGTGTCAAGATGGTTTTGTTCACATTGTAAATTTCCATTATCACCCAGTTACCTCAACTTGAAATCCTCAAGGAAATGCTACAAGATACCAAAAACGTTTTATTATTATTTTTTTTAATCTTTGCTTTCAAGCACATAATGTACGTTGATGTATTTCCACTGTGCACATTTTCTACTTTGCACAATTTGTACAGCTGTAATGAAACTGTTGTAAGTGTGCAAATAGAAATGTTCCACATTGTGTGGACAATAAAGTATTTATGTACTATACTATTTCTATTCTATTAACACATGAACCCAACCCTAACCGCACCCCCGGATTTTTCCCGGAAACCTTGTTACCGTTACTAGGTCTGATTGAATATGTATCCAGTAAAGTTTGTCTCTTTGTGGGTATGGAGTGTCCCTTTGTACTAAAAGTATCTGCTCACTGCACACACCAGCAGTGGGACCAGTGCGGGCAGAGGTTGCAGCACACCTCTTCTTGTGGGGGTTATGCTCCCCACAGAGACTACAAACTGTGGTTTTGGCAGAGGAGGAAGTGGCTTGCCTGTGGTCTAATAGAAAAAAAGAGAAAAAACAACTTATTTAATTTAAAAGCAAATCATTAAGTACACGAAGGTGATGCCATGGGTGGTGCAGCAGAGGCAGAAGGAGATGATCTTTTATTCTCGGTTGCAGAGGGGAAAGGTTAACTCATGTTAAACAGAGCAAGTTAGGCAAAAAGCATACATGACAACCACTTTTTACTTGTACATGAATAAGTGTAGAGTACACCTTGCTACAAATGTCTACTTTTCCACCTTACCTTTGGAGGAAGCTACCGAGGTGGACTTCCTAGTGGTCTGGGCTAAAAATGTTAAAATTGTTAGACATAATTTATTACATAAACAGATGAATGATAACTTCATTATACAATGTCATGTGGTTACCTTTGAAGGTTTCTGTACCTTCACAGGAGGTAGGATTCATGCCGGAAGAGACAGTGACAGTGGCATGGACACAGGAGGTGGGAGAGGCAGTGGTCCCAGAGGAGTTTAGACATAGTTGGTGGTGTCTTCCTAGGTGGTGGTGGTGTGAAGAGTCACCGATGGTGGCTTGGAGGAGTTGGTGGTACCAATGGAGTTAAGGGGTGTTGATGGCATGACCTGGGAAGTAGGCACATAGCCTGCTACTGCAGCTGGGTGCCCCTATGGTTGTTACACAGAAGGTCTGAGGAACCAAACGACGGCACACAGAGAGCCCGAAGGCGTATTTAATAATGGTAATAGTGAACGGGGACAAGTGGATAATCCAAAGAGAGTAGTCGAAGTTCGGTCCAGGGGTCTGCAGGAGAGCGGGCAGTCAGACAGGCAGGAGGTCGGGCAGGTAGACGGGTAGTCGGACAGGCAGGCGGTCAGGCAGGCAGACGGGTAGTCGGACAGGCAGATGGTTGGGCAGGCAGACGGTCGGGAGGCAGGGAGGTCCAGTAGTCGGTAAGGGGGCTAGGTCCGTGGAAGGGTCGACGAGGGAAAAACCAGGGAGGACGAGGTATCATGGACACAGTACGATCTGGCACTGGAGTGGAGTTCAGGCAGGGTTCTTATAGGGCGGTGATTGCAGATGGTTTGCAGGTGTGCTGAGGGGAGACAGGAAACAAGTGCGCTGTCGACTGGGAGCTGGACGCTCCAGCGATAATCGTCTGGGCCTCAAGGTGGCGCCAGAGGGATGGTTAGGAGGGGGAACCATAACAGTGGTGTTGCCATTGTCAGGGTCCCAGCAGAGGCAATGACGGCATCTATGGTTTGGTCGATGGCAGCCCTCTCCTGCCCCCTCTCTCTTGTGAGGGCTGCCCACTGCTACTTGCCCTTTCCAGGATAAGTTCTGTTTATTCCTCGTCAGTGATGGCTCTGGCAGTCACAGGATACCTTCTGAGATCCCTCTGCCATGGTTAGTGAATGGCAGTGAGGGTCTTCGCCAGGACCTCTGGGATCAACCCTGCTGCCACTAGCGGGTGCTGCCAGACAGGTGATGGGACGAAAGGTCTGTGACTGCAGATGAGGACAAGCTGGTGGATGGCTCTTGGCTGTCTCCTGGAGAGGCGGTGGTGGTGGCACGGGGCCCTGACAGGAACCAAGACGGCATCAAACGTGACCCGAGCTGATGGGTCAAAAGGAAAGATGCCACACTTCTTAAAACCTTCCACCACAACACGCCGGTCCTTGCACTGCTGGTACGGGTAGCGGAATACCTGCTAATCAAGTTTGAGTTCTTGAAATGGCTGAGGTGTCCGGTTACCTTGGAGAACTCCTTCAGCGGCCCAAAGACTGACATTTTCAGCGGTTGCAACACATAGGTGCAATGTGGTGGAAGGCAAAGAAGTATAAGCCCTTCCCTTTTAGCCGCCACAATCACCTCCAGGAGACTTTTCTGTGTGTCAAAGACCAGAAGGAGAGGGCTCTGCGTGACCACATGTTTCAAAATGCTGGAACCACTTCCTGAACATCTCCTTGTCGATGTACCCTGATGGTGACTTTCCATACAGGGCACTGGGGGGACCTCCCTGTGTGTAGGGGTCGCTGGCGAATTATTTTGCAAATATTATAAATGGCGGAATGTCATCCCCAGCTGTGTTTAAGCAGGCCATGACAGAGATGTGGTCTCTGGTCCCCGGTGACTGGTGATAGGGATGTCTACAGCCCTCAGGGACCAGTACTCTGTGCCTGCTCCTGTCCAACTGAAACCCTGACTCATCGCAGTTATAGACTTGTCTGTGTTTCTCCCTCAAACCGCTCTCCTCCAAGGTCTTCTCCAAGAGCTGGAAGTAGGTGTCCACCATCGGCTGCGTGGTGTACTCTGCTCTCCACCTGATTAAGATATGCTGAGCCTGTCTTCATGCCCGCCTCATGCTGAGCCTGTCTTCATGCCTCTCCCTGAACATTTCCCACCACTTCTTCCTGAGTGGTGGGATTCTCTCCCCTGGGTGCCTCTTCTGGTGTATGGCCACTCCATGGACCTATGCAGAAAATAGGAAATTAATAGTGTGCATATATATATATATATATATATATATATATATATATATATATATATATATATATAAATTCTCTCTCTCTCTCTCTATATATATATATATATATATATATATATATATATAAATATATATTATATATATATGAAATGTAATTTGTGGTATGTTAGTGTGATGACAATTTATCATTATGATAATTGGTTTCACAAACTGAAAGCAATACCCACCTTTCTATGATGAAATGTGATTTTTATCTGTAACAGAGGTTGACTAAATAGTAACTAAAAAAAGTTGTCGCAAATGTCACATTTTAAGATTCGCAGCAAGTCCCGCATTACTTTAAAACATGATATATTTTAAAACTCACAACTTAGCTAAATGTTAATGAATTGTTATGAGAGTTGGTAATCAGATACCTTGGGGTTATGCAGGAGAGAATTTACCGTTATTTTTCTGGTCTTTTTCAAATGAATGTAAACAGTGAATGAAAACAGCTGATCGTGGGCATAACTGATAATAGGGGGTTAGCTAACTGCAGGTGCAGTTAGAGAGGAATAGAAAAAAAGCCATGCAACACTGCTTACCTGCACACTCTGAAGGTCTTGACCGAAACATCTGTGATTAAATGCAATGATTTTTTTAGTTTTTCTTTACAGTATGGATAGTGCCAACAGAGAGAATCCATGTGAGACTGACCAAACAAAAATTGGCCTGGTGGAATAGAGGAGTGGGCAGAGTATGATCATCCAGTCATGAGGTTAGGGGCAAGTGAGTATAAGTAGACTAATTAGACTAATACTATAATTAAACGGGCAATCCGGAATACAAACAACAACACAGTGGTCTTCCCACCACTTTTTTGGTAAAAAGCTGAGGGATGGGGTTCGAGAAAGGTAACCACTCTCAATTATATGGTAAATTTAAAGACAATTGCAGGGTTAGCAATCCCACACCCAGTGAAGAGATCAAAGGACAACAGATAGTCTTAAAATATTTGAAGAGTGCAATAAAAGAGGGGTCCTCGCACCTAGAGGGTGTGAATACAATGAATACAATAAGTACAATGGATTAGCAGCCAGGGATAGATGAATAATTAACACAGTTGTAAACAGCCAGGACAGATGGCTTGTGTAAACAGCCTGGGCCAATTGATCTTTCAACAGACTGACCGATGCCAGGTCAGGTGGGAGTAGCTCCCTGGATGACGAAATGTAGTTCTTGAATGTTATTGGTGTATGTAGACAGGAACGGGTGTTCAACTTTGCAAATCTGAACCGGCTTCTTTCTCTGTGAATAAAGTCTCTGAATGAATCAACAGCTCTGGTTAACGGTATTTTATTTCAAAATACTATTATTTAAATTCTACGACAATTACATAGACATATATGACAGCTATGGATGCAAGGACTGACCATCCATGAGATCAAAATGATAGTTTTAACCATGTTTTGAAGCTATACAGTTTTACAATTGCATTGTTTACATACAATGGAGTAAAACTAATTTATATTTTGGGTTCTGATGGGGTAAAATAGTTGAACTAAGGGTTAAGGTTAGGGTTAGGGTCATGAGTGATTTATACATTTCATCCCAGATTGCCCCTTTAAAAGTACACTATGGAAGGTTAATTGTTAAACGATTAACCTCAGACTTTGAGCCTTGGCTTTACGGTTATCATACTCCTATGATATAATACAAATAAATATATTGCCTCATTAAACCAGACAATCCTTCGTTTTAGGCTAAAAACTTTAGAAAGAAAGGCTGATGCTCATGGACATTGCAAGGTGTGGCCCTTTCGGTAAATATTTAGCTTGAAAACATTTTTAACCTTGGGGAGAAACATCCACCGTAAATTCAGGGTGATTCTACTAACAGAGTTAATTTGTGACCTGTAATATTTACATGGCAAACTTAACCTTGGGGGCAAAATACAAGTGAATGACGAAATACAGTATATAGCTTGAAAACGTTGTTATTCTTGTGGCGAAACAGTCCTCTTAGAATAGTAATAGACATGTTTACCATTAATTATTTATCAGTCCGGCCTGTCTCCAAAATGGACAAGAGTGTCTCCAGTTATGTTTACATTCTGCAGTTTATGACACTTGAATGATTTGATGACGAATTTGACACTTGATACTACTCCAGGAAGCAAACTTAGACTTTCTGTTAGGCGATCTATGAGGCTACCAGGTTGCCAGTTAGGGGGATGAGTTTGTTATTGTGTAATGACCTGGCTGGGGTGCATGTTTGTGTGACTCCGAGGGTGAGAATCTGAGGCCGTGGAGAAGGAATATCTCTAGCCGATGTGGTTGCTCCCTCTCAGATGCCAGTCAAAGAGAGTCAGGAGAGGGTCAAGGAGATGGCAGTGGGGTCATACATACAGGAGGAGGTCAATTATGTGGTTAGCCCTCCAGGCCAAAGGCATGACCCTTTTGGCTGAAGAGCATTCTCAGTTGCAAAATCTTCCATAACATACTATCATGTGTTGAAACTTTCATACTCTTATGAAAGTTTATAATAAAATAAAAAGAAAGTTTATAAGTTTAAAATATAAAGTTTCAACACTTTAAAGTATTTGTACGTATGCGTTTGCTCAAAACCATTTTCTCAGTGCATGTTAATCATTTATCAGGGGGGAGTTTACATTCCATAATCTTTCACTGTCAGAATGTTGAAAGGCTCAGTGGCAAGTTCTCTCAGTGTGTCAGCCCCTGGATAGTCTTTTCGTGGGTGAGTTAACTCATTAATATGTCAAATTTCCTTCTTTGTGCCAATGAAGAGTATGTATTTAGATTCAAAGCCCTAACAGTTGCGTGGAGACTATTTGTTTTCAATTTGATCCCCTACTCTAAGGAGGTGTTTGACCAGTAAAATGTCTTAAGTGTTGAATTGTCTGTTGGACATGTGGTTTGTTGTGGGAACTGTAATAATCTGGATATGCCAGTGCATGAATATAGTTTTGGTTATTTAGTCTCTGAATAGTCTAGACTTGTTAATTGGGTTGATTATTAAGTGTTGTGTATTAAATTAAATATTTGAATTTAATTTTTTTCATACTTTTGTTTTGTTTGTATTTAAAGTTATCAATATAATATTCTCTTCTCTATGCTCAGAAGTTGGATGTACTTTTTGAGTCATGAGTAAAGTTACTAGTGTAGTAAGTGTCTTACAAGGTGTGATTTTATTTTATTTATTGATTTGCACACACACAATTACAAATGAACGACAAAATGAAAAGCCTCCTCTATAAAGTAGTAAAAAAAAGAAAAAACAAATTTGAGGTGTGCACAAAGTACAGGCAAATGATAATTTTTAGATGTGATTTTATTTTTGGCCTTTTAATAATGAATACACTATGAATGGGATTTTCTTCGGTGAGACAATCACATACAAATCTGCATTTATAGACTCACTTTGCTGTACGTCTTGTGTTGATTTAATTTCCAGCCTTTTAGCCTGTGGCTTACCGCACAGCAGGGTTGCCAGGTCTGGCTAAAAGTTATTCCCCATTAAAAACCTCTAATGTTGCGAAATCGCTCCATACATATTTTTATAGTGTGTGTGAGTGTAATTGTGTTGTGTAATCATGAGCAGTACACAGCATTCCAGGACCATATACTATTATTTCTAAATCATAAAGCGCTTCTATTGTATGTTACGTAATGCTAATTGATCACATGTATGCTATCTAAGGCTGGAACACCAGCAGTCAAACGCTGTTCAATGAAACCAGCACTGTAGGAAACCCACAGTGCAAAGAAATCCTGTCCATCCAAAACCACATGTTCATTTGGTCTTGGCAGTTTGCAGAGTGGAAAATGTTTCTTTCCATAGTGCAGGTTTGAATGAGTTTGCGGTTCCCAGTGCACATTTGATAGAAGTTTAATTCGATCATGGACCAGAGTAAGCAGTTGTCACATGCGTGATCATTTCAAATGACAACACACTCAATCTTTCATTCTAGCTGCATGTGCACGTATAATTATTCCCACTGAATAAGGGCTAACATTTCCAAACCATAACACACTCTTATTCTATGTTATTGGTCGTAGGGATATAAACATTTACACTGTTCAGTTTTCTTGGAGCATGACATTGAGAGAGGAATTGGCCATGCAGGCCACCAAAGCAAGTTGACTAATAGCTTGGTTAGTCACATAGTTGCCCCTGGCTACACTAACTGTCCCCTAAGCTAATAGATCTCATGCCTAATCTTCATTCATTTCTTTGTCAGGCTAGAACAATAAGGTAAAACATTATAGTAAAACATAGAAATAATACAAACAGTCATTCACCACACTCTATCCTGTCCATGGTGTAACAGATGGCTTAAGGTGGACCCAAGTGTAGAGAGACAGGACTCAAGAGTTACCAAACTCAAATGTAGCTTTACTTTAAACCGTCACAGGACGGACGGACGGACGGACGGACGGACACACACACACAGGTACAGGTACATCCATGGAACATTAGTTCACGACTGATCGACAGGTGAAGCAAAAAAACAGGCTTATAAGCTTGCAGAATAACAAGACACAGGTGAGGACAATTAACTAAAAGAGAAGAATAAGGAAAACAATGAGTAGGGGAAGCAGCAGGATGAGGAGGACTCCTCACACATGGACAATTACCTACATATCATCACATTACAATCACAATTTATGTGTTACACAATGATCTCAAACCATTGATTTTCTCATGGAATCCCTATAAAATGTGGCCTCTTCTTGTTGTTCCAATAACAATGTTTAATGGGTTGCAGTGTTCCGTTGTTGCATGGTAGATCAGAATTAATGGGCTTGCTTCAGCAAGTCAAACTATTGTTATTGCTCATACTTATTATTATTATTATTAGTGGGCTTGCTTCATGGTTGGGCCTCTCCCTGGTAGAGAGCAAGCTGCCTTCGTCTTCAGTTGTGCAGAGCTGGTTACTGCTCTGTTGTTAAAATTGAGCAAAAACTCCTCATGCCTTTCTCCTGTCATCAGGAGGGTGGGTGTGTTTGAAATGTGTGCTGGTCCCAATGTAAGGCCTGTGCTGGCCATTTGGCACCTTCTGATGCCATTGTTTAGGGTCTATTGAGGGGTATGCTGACTGCCAAACATAGGACCTCAAAGACATATTCATCAGAGCTGTGGTTGTGTGCCAGGGTTTACAACACACACACACATCCTATAGATACCCCTAACACTTTCTATGAGACACACACATATAATGCATTATCATTTATTATAAAATAAATATATTTTAAAAGTACAGAGAGCATTAGTTTACCATTTTTTCATTGTACTGTGGTCGTCAGGTGATCAAATGACTCTAGTTACTATTACATATTATCAATAGCCATGCCACAATTTCCTAGACATTGCACTGTAGAATGCATTTGTGTATCTATCCCAAAAGTCAGAATTGTGTTTGCACAATAAATTAAATTAATTTATTGTAAATTAAATAATACATTAAAACCACACATATGGCAGACACATTAACAGTTCATATACTGACAATAGTGTTGCTTCACCATTAAAAGCTTCGATTCTATTTTCCATAGAACCAAAGTTCAACAGTCAGTGCAAGCTCTGCTTTTTGTGCCTTGTATTATATTACAGTTTGTGTTTCAATGACGAGGGGACTTATAGAAGTTAAACGTATTGGTCCTATAATAATATTACTACTCTTCTACTTAGAGTTTGCTGAGATTGTAAACTATCCTAGGTCTACAGCTGTCGCTCCTGTCTCTGGATGTGCTTGCCCAATGTAGTTTATCTTCAGAACAAATGGCAAAACAATTCTTCTTTAGGAGTTTAGGTGCACAATGTTTCTAGTATGCTTTTCAGATTTTGACCATGCATGCGTACCTGCATACTGCTTATGTGAACCCCTCTTAATTTGTAATATTTATACTATATTGTATTGATATTGCAGACCTAAATCATATTTTTTCACATTATAAAAAGTATCACATTAGCTTCAGTGATGACTTCTTTGCACTGGTGTTTTGTCTTGGAATATACTAGTATATATATAG
This sequence comes from Argentina silus, assembly GCF_951799395.1. Lineage (NCBI taxonomy): Eukaryota > Metazoa > Chordata > Actinopteri > Argentiniformes > Argentinidae > Argentina > Argentina silus. The sequence continues at coordinate 258,169 of NW_028152565.1, read as the reverse complement.
TAGTTTGTATAGTGCTATTTTTTCACAATCTTGTACCTTTAACATTTTTATGATAAGATAATATCATTGTGTGCTGTCCTGTAACATGGATATGTCATTAACACGAGTCGTCAGAGGTCCACGGGGTAGTATGTCAGAGTTTAAAAGCTTCGCGCGACGACTATTTACCATGTTTTATTTCAGGTAATTAACCTTGGCAAAACATCCACCAGGAGGCATCGTTGAGGAGGAATTTGAATGGATATGCTTACAGTGTGTTTTCGAGGCCTTTCTGTGTTTACAAACATTGCCGCCTGATGAATTATGTGAAGAGTAGCTTTTGAGTTATTGTTTCAATTTGGAAAAGGGCATATTATTGTCTGGTCGGAGAAATTATGTCCTTGGATAAACCTTAATTTTGAATAAATCGATCAACTCTTCATCAAATGTGAAGACATGAAATATATGTGGCAGTGTGTCTGCGAAATTGCATATTAATTAACTCATAGCGATATAATGTTTCTCAGTTGATTCCGCGCATTTCTATAGGCTATATGGACACAGCACGCTCACAAAGCAAAGAGCGCAGTTTGTGACATTAATTTTCCACTCTGGCACTGCAAGTTCACGTTGAACATATTTCACATGATTGAAATGAGAGCTTTTATGAATCAATCAAAAATGTTTACATGCCATTTACAATGATGAGAATAAATCTGAGAAGTCAAGGGATAATGTCGAACAGGCAGGTGAGGGACATTAAGCTGTCATGTTGACATGCTTTTATTCATATTATTCTGTAGGCTATAGCCTTATATATAAAACTCACAACTGTTAATCTGTTAACAAATTACATTCACTGTTTTACTGCCCATATCCAACAAGTCATTTGTAGTTGCCTACTGTCTGTATTTGGCTGTTCTTTTTCGACCCTGTCCATCATATCATGTATCATAATTGGCTACAAACTATGTGTGCTTCCTTGAGCTCCGTTTACAACAAGCTCAAATCGTTTCCCAAACAAAACAAATGTGTGACAATTTACCTAGCCACTAGACAGTCTTTGAGAGACACAATTTGAATGCTGAGTACAGTAATGTTCTTCATTTAACAAATTCTGTTAGTTCATAGAAGATTGACATGCAAACATTGATTTTACTGTAGGCAAAATTATGCATATTTTAGAAAACAGGTAATCAATTCCATTTTACATCACGGAAATAATAAAATGGTTGTGTTCATTTATGGATTTCAAATTATTTTTAGGTTACCCAGCTTGGAAGCATGGGTTTTAGGAGTAGTCTAACCAGTGTGATATCAAAGCGCAAGTTGCTATCGGTATATTAAGGAGTGAGCTAAGACAGAAAGACTTGTGTTCTCTATGACAACTGCATCGTAATATGGCAACAAACGTGGGCTAACATTAGACAGATCACAGAAGCATGACAAACATCTCTGCTGCCATAAGTGGGGCAATCAGGATGATGGGGGTTCTGTAATTTATACTGACAGAACAAACTGTCTTTTAAAATTTCGGTGATGGGCAGTGGATTACAAAATAGGGGGGGAAGGTGGAGTGGGGGAAGGTGAGCGAATTTGTCTGTTGGAAAATTCATACAGTCGCCATACGTTCGCAACAAAGTAATGTCTGCTAGTTGAGAGAGCCATCCGCTTGGCCAGCTCGCAAGTTTCTTTCCATGTAATGTTAGGGAGGCCTACTGCAATCCCTTACTGTTAGCTGGTTTAGGCAGCTAGCGGTGGTGCATCTCTCTGCTGTTTGACAGACGACTAGTCAAAAAGTATAAAAAATTAACTTCAACTGTCAATAGTGGATTTGTCAGTTATCAATGGCTGGTACATTTTTATTTAATATCCGCCAAATATTAAATCATGATGCCAGTTATGATAAATGTTTGAAATGTAGTATCTTTGAGTATTATGAAAAGCGCTATACAAAATAATTGCATTATTATTATTATTATTGTTATTGTTATTATTGTTATTACATTGAGTGGACGAGAGAAGGCTGCCCTTGCTGAAAATTCACATAGTATTATGATGTTTTTAATGATAACAACTGTTTCAACAACAATTTTTCTATCCAGTCTCAATCCCACTGAAACCCAAAATCTTTACTCCTGTCTGGCATGAAAATCCCTAACTTCATTATTAACCCATTTGTGCCGGATGCTGCGCTACGCAGCATTGCATCTACCGCCGGATGCTGCGTTGCGCACATTTGAATTTACCGCCAGTTTCTGCGTAGCGCAGCATTTTTGATTTGTCGTAATTTTCACGAGTGCAGCATATAATGCACTGTCATTGGTTCAAATACACGAGGTGGGTCTTGTTGATTTTTTAAAACCACGTGAGCACCCAAATGTCGTGTGGTTCGCCGAACGCACTTGTATGTCTGATTGATTTTCGGCGAACATTTGGCCGCTCACGTGGTTTTAAAAAATCAACAAGACCCACCTCATGTGTATTTGAACCAATGACAGTGCATTATATGCTGCACTCATGAAAATTACGACAAATCAAAAATGGCGGTAGATTCAAATGCGGTAGATGTCGCGCAGCATTCGGCACAAATGGGTTAAAGTCGACTCAGGCTTATTCATGTCAGATTGCGCTAAAACTTGTCTGTGCTGAAAGAGAATGTGTGACAATGTTATGAGTGGATAGGAGTTTGTCCCATTGCTTGGTCCTCATTAAAATAACCTGATATTTTAACCATTTCGACTCTGTAATTCATGAGCTGCTAAAAAAACATCCTTCAAAGCTCTTGTCACCGCCTTGTGGTGGCTTTCGGCAGCACTTCAAACCTTGTGTCTCCTCCAGCAGCGCCATTGAGGTAGACCACCGCTGGGATAGTGGCGTGAACCGATTAACCACTGGCCCACTGTATAATAAAATAAGTCATTGTGAAACCCATGTCCCACTCCTTCCCTGACTTACCCTGTTTTTAACATAATACCGTTGTTACAATTTCAAAATGGTCCTTACAATGGCCAAAATGGCCCACCCAAAATGTGGTCCTCTGTGGCTCAGTTGGTAGAGCATGGTGCTAACAATGCTTAGGTTGTGGGTTTGATTCCTGCTGGGACCATATATACTGAAATGTATGCACTCACTGCAATGTAAGTCGCTTTTGGATAAAAGCGTCAGCTAAATGGCACTGTTATGAACAGTTTACCCATTTCAGCCTATTAGACCTTATTGTTCCCCACCTGTGTGTGTACAGTATATGGGCTACAGAAAAGGGCACGAGATCCATGCGCGTGGAGATGGACAAATTTGTCACGATTACAGACATTTGGAACACTTTTGCATATAACTCAATTGCTTGTTATAACCAAGCAGAAAACATCAATATTTGTTTTGAATGTGGTTTGCATGGTGGAGTATAAGAGCTGCTGGATTTGTCTGTGGACAGACACATTTGCGTAAAGGCGCATAGCCAATGAAAGAAGAAGCGATTTTGTTCTTTTTTTTACACTAGCAAATTGTACAAACCTTCTTGCACATGTCATTATTGCTTCAGATTTGTGTTCTGCTTTACTTGTTATCAAGTATTGGTGCTTCACATTTTACTGTGTTATTTGTACTGTACAGTTACACCAATTATATCTGTCGATAAGTTATATTCAATATGTAAGCTTTTATTTGCTCTTTAAAATACAAAATGTGGTATTCCAATGATTCTTAAGTGCTGACTAAACTACTGACTACTTTTGATCTGTCCCATGACCACCAGGAACAAGACAGATGAGTGCAGATGAGGTCGAGCTATCACCTCAACTCCAAACTAACCCTGAAATGCTTAGGCTCAATGGGATTCCTCTCAAGTAGACCTAATGTTAAAATAAAGCAAGGTTGATACTGAATTAAACAGGCTGAGCCATGGGCTACGAATATAGTAATGTCCCTCACACAAACAGTGCTCTCATCATGACTACCATATTACCCAAAACTGTGGGCTGATTTCAAATAATGCTATTAAAGCAAGGTTAAATCACTACATCCACACAAATCAAAGAATCAGTCATGTAAATCATCAAAGCTTTATAGGGCACGTAATGTGGGTTAACTGGACGCCAGACTCTGTAGGACAGATGACCAATAGCTCCTTCGGTTTACAAAAATAATATACATTGATTGATGCTTGAATACTATCCCTGGGCTCCTAATGAATCAAATAAACACAACAACATGGCCTTCAAGAGGCAACAACCCCTCGATAGCAAGAGACGGGATGGGACAGGAGAGAAAATCTTATTTTGGAAACAAAACTTTTCTGTAAGCACATTTTCCCCATGGCACTGAGTACTAGGCGTGATTCGAACAGTATAGGCAGACAGACAAACTATGCGCCTCTCATTCTCCCGTTTATCATGACTTCAAACTGGCTCCCAACCTACCCAAATATGTGGGCTTCATTTAAATAAGTATATACAGTGCCCTCCATAAGTATTGGAAGGAGGAAGCATTTTGTCTTCTTTTAGCTCTATATTCCAGTTTTTATACAACAGTTTGGATTTTAAATCAAACAATTACTACTACTACGGTCAAAGTAGAGATTCTCAGCTTTAATTCAATTTAAACATAGTCCCCCTATTTCAGGGCTTCAAAAGTATTGGAAAAATCATATAATGTCCAATAAATATTCAATTGGATTTAAATCTGAAGATTTACTTGGCCAGTCAAGAACTTTCCGCTTTTTGGCCCTGAAGACCTCCCTATTTGCTATGGCAGTATGTTTGGGGTCATTGTCTTACTGTATGATGAAGTGCCATCCAATGAATTTTAGAGCCATTTGTTTGTACTCGAGCAGACAATATGTTTCTTTACACTTCAGAATACATTCTGCTGCTGCTGTAACACCATCAATTAAGACAAGTTAGCCAGTTCTTGTGGCAACTATACATGCCCAAACCATAGCACCATGGCTCACAGATTAGGTGGTATGCTGAAAATCTTGCAATTGCTGAGCTCACCAGTGCTTTCATTCTTTGTTAATGAAGTTACAAACTGTTGATTATGGTAAGTCTAAGGTTTTGGCTATGTTTACAGATTTTTTCATTGACGTCTCTTTGGTCCTCATGTTGACAGACAGCAATAGCAGACTTCAAAGACAAATGCAAGCCGAGAATCAAGACTAGACATTGACAGCTCTCTTATGCCTGCACAAATTATGTGACGGAACACACCTGACTAACCAGAAACACCTGTCAAGCCAATTAATACTTTTGGTGCCCTGAAATAGGGGGACTATGCATAAAAGGGTTGTCATTTCTAAATGGTCAAACCAATCTTAAAAAATTAAACATTGAATTAATGTTTCAAATCCAAACTGTTGGAGTATAGAATACTAAAAGAAGACAAATGCTTCCTCTCTCCAATACTTAATGGAGGGCACTGTATATATAAGTGTAGCGCCCCTTTGCTGGTCTGAGCAATTAATAGGGGTGGCTAACCTGAATTCTTTAAATAAAATGTAATCTCTAACTATTATTGTATTTTTACTTTGTCTGTTCACATTAACACAGTCCCACCAATTACATGTCTTTTGTTATTTTATTCAAATCAGTCTTCTTTCACTGATATTAAATCCCCAAAATAGATTGCATGAAATGAAATACAGTAACACTTAACGTGCACACACAAATATCCAAATGTAAATGGTAAACACTGTAAACCTCAATGAAAAGAAATAAAACCTATTCTAAAGCCGGCAATGATAACTATGATAACTATACCAAAGTCCAGTGCGTTGCAGGCCTGGCGCGTGTAGCTTGCGTGCGTTGTAGCTCACCTAAAATGGCGGCTCCTTCACTCTCACGAGCTAGACGACCAACACCAAACTCCCAGTTCCTTAAGCCGGCAGCCTCGCGAAGCTCCTCTCTCGGCAACCGGGGTAGTTTTCTCAAACGGCAGGAATCTTTGGTGCTACTGTCTCTCCCGGTGGCTATCGACGTTTTGAACTCCCGTGTTGGTCGAACACACAGCCCATAAGCCTCCGAAGAAAAACTAGCTATCTCACTTTTGAGCTAGGCTAGGCTAAGCCAGGTGGTTGACCGTCGGAACGGTTACTCCTCTGCAGAGAAATTGTTCCAAAACAGGTCATACGTCGAACGTAATAACTTATAAGATGCACGGGTTGTGCACTCGCATTATTACCTTGTTCTAAACACAGAAATAAGTGGGCTACCTATTTCCACAATATTAACCTTACTCAGCACAGCAGCATATTCCATGCATTCTCTTCGTTCGCCATCCCGAATCTAACTTCTCCTTCTCATCCACCTGACACCTGACCTTCATCTCACTTTTTCATTGGCTCATGAAAATAAACAAAATGCACAAACTTTACATTTGAATCTTTTCTCACAGAAATCAAAAATAAATTCCTTTACAACGGAAAGAACACAGTATTTAAGAAAACAAAATACATTTTACATCAGGTAAATAATTCAATACATGAACTTAACCCATGAAACTCTATTCAATATCAAACATAGTAATAGTTTTACCCTTTTTAAGTCCTATGTATTCTATTAATGAACTTATTCTATTTATACTATTTATTAGTTCCTATTTATTAATCAAAGAACTTTTAATAGTTAGGCCTAATTTTCCATAGGGCTACAAATTGGAGACACATGTGCTTACAGGGGCGTCGAACCGGCGGCTCCCCTTGATGGAGCAAAGTTGTTACATTGACAAAGACAAGCTCCGCGCTCATGGGCAATTTATAGGGGGCAACTGTGCTGCGAGTATCTAAGCAGTCGTATTGACTGGATGAAATGCAATGTTTCAAACAGATCTGATGAATTCACCTGCTTTGAAAAAGTGTGCGTCAGGGAGTGCTTTTGACACGAAGCAAAAATCTACAGTCAAGCGTCCTTCAGCAGACAGCCGTGTTCTTTAGTCATGAGACTTGTCAAAACGGCAGAAAAAAATGGTCACAAACGAAATATTGTTTCTACACTTAAAATGAACAAAGAAAAAATTAGCTAGCCTGATATAACTCATGTTCATGACGATGCAAATGTAAAGAGATTTCGAACTGTTCTGTTGCACACGTTGTGACTCATTTTATTTTTCTACAAGAATCATTTACCATGACGGGAATCGAACCCGGGCCGCCCTGCGTTAAAAGGCAGATTCCTATCCGCTAGACCATTTGGGAAGACTTGATATGTACACCCTAAGATATCTATGTGTCACTTCGATGAGGTCTGTAGCCAAGGCCATAGAGCAGGGGTGGCCAACACGCGGCTCGCGAGCCGCATGCGGCTCTTTGCTCATTAATGTGCGGCTCTTCTTTTTAAAAATTATTTTCTATTTAAAAACATAAATAATAATAAAATAAAAATAAAAAATGGAATACACATTACATCTTACATTAACTTGTATTTGTCATATTTTTACTCATTTTAATTTGGGAGTTATACGTTTAAATCTGCATCCCACTGCCGAATGTGTGAATTAGTTGAGTAACGTTAACTTATTGCTGTAGCAGCGGAACCAATCCACTGAACTAGCGAACCAATCACATACCTTGAAATTGAAAAAAAAAGTGCTTCAGCTCGGGTTCATGATTTTGCTGGTGAGGTCTTTGCATGACATGTCTGAATTGTTTGGCTAGTAATCATCGTTCAAAATGGCAGGAAAAAGTGAAACCAAACGAAAATATGAAGAAGAACACCGAACGTTTTTAGAGGATTGGGAGAGTTTGTATTTTTTTTAGACCAGGAATTCCCAAAAGGTACAGTACTCCGCACGCAAAAGCTGAACATGTTGAAAGGTCAGTCCGAAAAACAAACGCAGTTGTTTCGCAAATTCGCCAAACACGCTGATATCGTTACAATGGCCAGCTATCAGGTCGCGTGGAACATTGCCCGTGCGAAAAAGCCATATAACGAAGGAGAGTTTGTAAAGAAATGCATCGGCGAAGTTGTTGCAATCTTATCCCCAGAAAATGAAAATATGAAAAAAATGGTTTCAGACATACAACTCTCTCGCCACACAGTTTTTTTTACATTTATAGGGGGGGGGGGGGAAACATTATAATTATGAAAAAGTTATTTAATTGCAAGGTGTGTGTGTGTGTGTGTGTGTGTGTGTGTGTGTGTGTGTGTGTGTGTGTGTGTGTGTGTGTGTGTGTGTGTGTGTGTGTGTGTGTGTGTGTGCGCGTGTGTGTGTGCGTGCGCACTATGTGGCTCTTTGCAGTAGCCATGGCAATTTTTTTGGCTCATAGTCTCAGACTGGTTGGCCACCCCTGCCATAGAGCATACCAAACAAATAATCAGGTGTTTAAATATCCTTGTCATTTTGAAAAATGACCATTGTCACCTGCACAGGAATGCCATGCGGCCACCATTGAAGAAATGTGCTTCTCAAATCTGTCATTATAGTAAATTTAAAGACAAATACTAGCCTTAGTAATCCCACACCTAGGGGAAAAGGTCACAAGGACACCAGATGGTCCTGGAACATCTCAGAGGGGTGAGATCACTTAGGTGGGGGCTGACTAGGGGGTATGGATGCTTTGAAGTAGAGTGGTATACAGCTGTGTAAACATCATCAGGTGATCTGGGGACAGGATGGATGGGTGATAAACACAGTTGTAAACAGCCAAGACAAAAGGGCTTTAGAAAACAGCCTAGGTCAATTGATCTCTACAGTAGACTGATCGGCGCCAAGCCAAAGGGGGCATAGCCCCGGCATGACGAAATGTAGTTCTTGAATATTATTGGTGTATGTAAACAGGAAGTAGACGTTTGTTGAATGAAGGTTGTTGACCTATGTGAAGTCTATAAAAAGACAGGTAACGGAAGTGAAAAGTGTGTTCAACTTTGCAAACCTGACCCGGCTTTGTTCTCTGTGAATAAAGTCTCTGAATGAATCAACAGCTCTGGTTAACGGTATGTTATTTCAAAATACCATGATTTAAATTCCACTACATATTTGGCGTCACGAACAGGATGGATAAATAAGGCTCGCATCGTGAACTATCGTTGAGAAGGGGACCGGACAATTTATACAAATTTAATGAGCTCAAAAACAAAGTAAGCAGAATTCGTGCTTTTTTTATAGAAAATTTGTATAGATCGCCCTGGACCTTTGGCCTCCGCGGTGGAACACGTACATGAGTCTTACCCATAAAGACATAGACACATACACATAATTATACCAATATAGACACATACTCATTCATACATTGTCATACATACAACCACATTCTCAAACACATATACATACATGCAAGTATATAAGTTGTTGGTTATATCTATATTTGATTCCCAAGGTGTAAGACACCAATTGTGATTAGGATATCTCAAGTTGAGTCCAAAGTGGTTGCCTAACATATTTCTTTAATTATACAGTAGAATCCTAGATAACCAATAATACAATATTGTTCTCTTTTGAAAAATTACAGAAAAGAGTGAAAAGTAAGACATTTTACAATAACCCTAAAAAATAATTACTGCAAAAGGAAAAATGGAGAAAGGGATTACCCTGGTAACTCCAGTAGAAATATTAGAGAATAAAAACCCTCTTTTAAATAACCAAATAAAAGAGCTGTCAGAAAAATGGGAAAAACTAACCAGTAAGAATTATACTAAGTGGCCAAAAGAAGGGACATTTGATGTTGCAGTGGGTAAGGAAATGGGAACACTGATAAGAAACCCCAAAACTCGAGTAAAGTCAAGAAAGAGAGAAATAGATATGTTAAAATTGTTCAAAACAGAAGGAGAAGCAATGTTAAAAGAAGAGAAGGGAAGTGAAGTGAGAAGGGGATCTAGAAGCCCCATAGAGCTGGATTGTTATGCAAAATTAGAAAAAGGTGTGTGGAGGTCAGAGTCAAGGCAAGAGAAGAGGACTAAACCATTGGAAGCCGGAGTAAGAGAGAAATATTAGGAGAAGACATGAGGAAAGATCCAGGAATACTGAACGAGAGTTGAGGAATAGGTAAAAGATAGGTCACCCAGATAGATATCATTGCCCCATCCTGATAAAAGGAAATCAAGGACACTATGTGCCCTGGGGTATGCAGGATGTGCAGGGAATAGTTAGCGGATTACTTAACATACATGATGGAGCAGGTAAAGGGATTAGAAGCCTTGAGGAAGAGACTGCAGGGAAACTGCTGGCGGTGGGAGACCTCATAGCCCTGTTGGCCAAGGTACTGGGGGAGGCAAAGATGGAAGACGTTCTCATAAGCTGTGGACTGAAAGAAGCAAAGGACAATACCAGAGCCGATGGGATGTCATTTGACCAGACCAGAAATGAGAGGTGGACAACCCTGAGAGAAGAATATCCACAAAGGATGGATATTAAGACCCTGAAGGGAGACCCACTGGAAGAGACTGAGGATCCTGCCACATACCTGCACCAGCAACCAAAGAAGTGGAAACTAGAGACTGAAGTAGACCCAGAGGGAGACCCACTGATGACAACTCTGTTCAGAACCGCAGTGGTAGATGCCATGTCCCCTCCGGTGAAAAGCAGGTTAGAGGATGTGGTGGGACTCACGTCCAAAACACACAAGGATGAGTCAAGGCTAAAGGAGCAAGAAAAGGGGGACCAGAGAAGGTTAACACAGCTCCAGCTGGGGGAACTCACAAAACGAAAACAAGGCGTAATGGGCGCCGAAACCAAGAAACCAGTTCCATACAGAGCCATACCAGAACCACTTCCAGTGCTGAGACCTCAGGGACAAGAGCAACCCACCGTACTTGTAGTTCAGGTGCATACGCAGCAGCCCCAGCAGTTTAAGCCAGGGAAGGGCAGAAAGAGACCCCAAGGACGGTTCCAAAGAACAAACCCAAAAGGTCCATCTGACATGTGCTGGACATTTCCAAAGGGATTGTACTAATCCGAAATCGAGGGAGAATAGTAAACAGGGCTATAGTCAGCAACAGCAGAGGCCTCCACAAGGACCGGCCAATCCATATAGGGGACTAAATTATGGTTACTAGCTTCCAGTATTAACCACAGAAGCTGATCAAGAACCAATGCTGTAGGTTCAAATAGAAGATAGGAGATAGAGCCACAACCCTGCCCATACTGATCTCTGACCGGACTCCGGTGAATCTCTTGGGGAGGGATGCAATATGCATGCTGGGGATGAAAATATGGTGTTCCCCAGAAGGTGTATATGTAGATAATATGGTAATAAAGATACAAGAAATACCAATAACTGCAAGCGCAAATGTTTACTGGTTAAGGGAAATAAATGATGAAATAGAGCAAAATTGGTTAAGATGGAGAAAATTTATTGAAGCCCAATTGCCAGATGCAAGGAGACCACGATTTGACTTAAATTGCAACTCCTGCCAAGAACAAATCTGGCAGGAGCAAACCAAAAATCTGGTTGTCCCATTAATGTCACAATATATTATAGGGGAAAACAGGGAGCAGCTATACAAATAGATGAATTAGAATTCGTACAAAAGTGGTATAATAGACCTAATGCTGCTCATCATGGGTCATAAATGGTAAATAAAGGGTATAGAGCAAGAGTCTTGGGACCAATGATGAGAACCACATTAAAAAGTATTTGGAAAGAAACAAGTAACCCATTGGTAAAACATTTTGCGGATAAGGAATTCATAAAAATAATATATACCACAGGAAGTAGCCATATTGGTTGAACAACAGGTTCAGATGAAAGAAAAGTCAGATAATCAATTAAATAGAACCAATAACGCAACTAGAGGATATGATACGCATGCATCGGATTGCAGGGCCATTTGAGCAATCCATGTGGCTCTGAAGGGGGGCGAAGGTGGACTCTACAGGATTGTGGAGATCATATGAGGGTACTATAGTAGCGCCTACTGGGCTACTGGGGATTTTTGATCACTGGTGCGCATGGTTTTGACCATTGCGCAAGGGGGGAAGTTGTGAGAAAGATAAAAATCCAAGGGTATTGGGCACCCTATGTACAGGCAATGGTAGAAAATGCATTTAAACTTATAGGTTAATTTATTAAAAACATTTAAATTACAAATTTGGTAATGGAATATGGAGACATGATAAAAAAGGTAATTGGGAAGAGATACATGCTTGTTGATATAGATAGATTCAGAAGATGGGCAGAAGCAGGGAACAGGGGTTACATTTCTAACAAGAGAAGAAATACCCAGATTTGGAATAACTAATGAGATTAGCTCAGATAATGGTGCAGTATTTATTCAGAAAACTGTGAAACAAGTCATACAGCAGTTAAGAATAATGCAAAGATTGGGTTGTGTCTACCATTCACAATCACAAGGAATGGTAGAATGAATAAATGGTACCCTCAAAACAAAGCTGAATAAGATATGTGCCAGCGCAAAGCTTAATTGTGTAAATGGCTTGCCACTTGTATTAATGAACTATCGCATGCAGACTAACAGAAACACGAATTTAACGCTGCATGAAATGCTTACGGGTCGACCCATGCCATTGCCATGCAACAATAAGAGGACCTTACAAAGGACCACCGCTTGAACAACGCCAGATAGAATTGATACAATATATGAATTGATTAACTGAGATACACAAAGTTATATGTTCACAGGAAAAAGACAAGCAGCTGGAGCCGGAGACACCCCTGCCCAATCCGAGAACTCCAGGAGACCAGGTGTACATCAAAGTCTTCAGAAGGAAGTGGAACGAGCCAAGGAGAGAGGGACTGTACGAGGTAGTGAGAGCCACCCCCACTGCAATACAAGATCGAGGGAGCCTAACCTGGTACCACTAGAACCACAGCACCAGGGTCCCGAGGCAAGAACTCAGGCAAACCAGAGAAGAAGACGAAGGAATGGGTGAGATTGTACAGGAGCACAGAAGGAATGAGGGCACAGACTTTGGGAAATTAGACTGGTTTGACAACATCCTAGGATCATGGGGAGGAATGTTGGCGAAAATGGGAATAATGGTTGTGATAGTGATTGTAGTGTTAGGACTGTTATTTTGTTGTATAATGCCTGTTTTGAGATCCTTTTTTATACAGAGCACAATTAAGCAGATGAGTGTAACCAGAGGGATAGCTCCAATGGCACTCAACAGAATGGGAGGCCAACTAGACCTATATCCTGTTCTCGACTGGGGAGGCAGCAGTGAGTCTTCTGCCCCCTCATCCGATGATGACGAGATCGTCTACACTCCCAGCCAGGACTAGCCAGCGCTAACAGCTACACCTACATGGGAGAAGCATTGCTACAATCCTCAAGAAAGACGAAACCCTGGCCATACAAGGACTATATTCCCTTTGGGAATATTGACAATTTGAATGGACATTGACGTGTTTTAAAGTCTTATGTGTGACAATTATTGTGTGTAGTACTGATAGAATGACCATGTTGAATGTATGCATAGAGACACAATGGGATGGCTATGGATCAGAGACAGGGGATGGTCCCCTGTGTTGGACATAAAGTCCCATTATAGGTTGATGTGTTGTGTGTTGTTTTATTTTTATTAACAATTTGTGTAATCATTTAAATGTAGTTTAGTTGTTGCTCATGGGGACGGGTGCTCGTTTGCAGACCTGTAAAGTGGTTGCTCAATGATTGGATATGGTGAGAACCGTGGGGGAATTTTCCATAATGAAAGAATGGGTTTTTCGCCCCCACCTGTAAAGGAGGCGTGTCCCCAGGAGCTAATAGAATGTCATGCTGTTGATGTCATACAGGTTATGTTTACTTCTGTGAGTCGCCTATGTATGTTGTCTTGAAATCACTTATATGTTTTATTGCTGTGTCATTGATGTGGGACTATTAAGTCCCAAAGGGGGGAATATATAGTAAATTTAAAGACAAATACTAGCCTTAGTAATCCCACACCTAGGGGAAAAGGTCACAAGGACACCAGATGGTCCTGGAACATCTCAGAGGGGTGAGATCACTTAGGTGGGGGCTGACTAGGGGGTATGGATGCTTTGAAGTAGAGTGGTATACAGCTGTGTAAACATGATCAGGTGATCTGGGGACAGGATGGATGGGTGATAAACACAGTTGTAAACAGCCAAGACAAAAGGGCTTTAGAAAACAGCCTAGATCAATTGATCTCTACAGTAGACTGATCGGCGCCAAGCCAAAGGGGGCGTAGCCCCGGGATGACGAAATGTAGTTCTTGAATATTATTGGTGTATGTAAACAGGAAGTAGACGTTTGTTGAATGAAGGTTGTTGACCTATGTGAAGTCTATAAAAAGACAGGTAACGGAAGTGAAAAGTGTGTTCAACTTTGCAAACCTGACCCGGCTTTGTTCTCTGTGAATAAAGTCTCTGAATGAATCAACAGCTCTGGTTAACGGTATGTTATTTCAAAATACCATGATTTAAATTCCACTACATCATTAACGACTGTTTTCCACACGCTTTTTTCATTGCATTGCCAGATAATCAATTGGTCATTGATGCGTCACGAATAACGACAATGCGTCGAAAATTAAAGAAATGTAAACATGAATTATGTCATTACTGTCTAAGCATCACAAAGCTGTATGCGTAAAGGCGTCAGGAAGACATTCTCGAGATTGCACCTGTAGTGTGTTCACTGTATGTCCACAGGAGTGTAAAGAGGATCAGGCTGCCCTGATGATGGAGGCAGCAGGACCGGCAGCTTTCGCAGCCTACACCCCACTCCCACAGAGGACATCAAGACGGGCCAGGCACACGGAAGAGAAGGAGGGTTGGAGGAGGGAGATGGAGGAGAGAGCGGAAGAGGTGGAGGGAGCCCAAAACCTTCTGCATAAGGTGAAGGAGCACACCGATGCAGAGAAGGAGAGGCTGAAGGAGGAGAGAGAGAGGGTGGACAAGGACAGAGAAATGGTGGACAAGGACAGAGAAATGGTGGAGAGGAAGAGAAAGATAGTCAACCATCTTAAAGATAATATGGAGAGGAAGAGGAAAGTGTTGGATAGAGACACTGAGAAAGTGAATGAATGCAATGCAATACTCAGTCGCATTCAAAAGACGCAGGAAAATAACAAAAAGGATTTGGAGGAGAGGATTGTCCAGTTGGAAATAAAGGCGAAAGAGGTGGAGGAGGTGGAGAAAGTGACAAAGGAGATGGAGGAGACTTTCCAGAGGGATATGGAAAAAACAAGAAATGAGATGAAGAGGAGAGAGAAGGAGGTGGAGGAGAGAGAGAGGGTGGTGCAGGAGAGAGAGAAGGAGGTAAAGAAGAGCGAAGAGAGATTAAAGATGAGTGAGAAGGAGACCGAAACAATGGAGGTGATGAAGAGAAGGGTAGAAGAGGTCGACAGAGAGATGGAGAGAATCCTAGAGGAGAAAGAAATGGAGGTGAAACAAGTGAAAGAGAGGATGGAGGTGATGAAATGGGCAGAGGAGGAGAGAGAAAAAGACAGGAATGAGAAGAAGAAAGAAAAGGATATTGAATGGATGAGAAAGGAGTTGGAGGCGATGAAGAGAGTAGAAGAGGTGGAGAGAGAGAAGGAGAAAATCCTGGAGGAGAAAGAATGCGACGTTAAACGTGTGAGAGAAGAGATGGATGTGATGATAAAGAATATGGTGGAAAGGAGGGAGAGGGAAGTGAAAGAGGAGATGAGGATGAAGACAGAGATGGAGAGAGAGAGGGAGAAGATTGAAAAGGAGAAAGAAAAGGTTATTGAATGGATGAGAGAGAATATAGTATACACTTTGTGACAAAAAGTGATGACGTCACATAAATTTAATCATCGAAAATAATACTTGAAAATTATAAGTCCCGCCCCTATGGGGGCGGACGCCCCTTTGGAGGCGTACGCCCCTTTGGGGGCGGATGTGGTGGGCTGATGAGGGTGGCCCAATGAGACGCGTGTTTCCCGGGCATAAGGTGTATGTATATATATATGAGCAAGGGTGAGATCTGTAGTAGTTGAGGCTATATGACAGTGTCTAAAATGGCGTCTACAAGTATGATGTGGGAATTGATGGATGGTAGTGTAGTGTATGTAGAGTATGCATCTGGAGGTGCACACCCCTATGCGGACATATACGCTTTCGAAAAAGAATCAGAGAATCGTCTGAGAATCTATTCATCAGAATTCGATACATTGAAGGCTTACATCTTGGAATTCATCCGCTACATGCAATCTGTGCACGACACACAAAGTGTGCCCCTGGAGGGTATGAAAGCTTCTATAGAGATGGGCGTGGATCTTAGAGTACCGTGCCGTAACCCGCAGGAAGCTTTTCTTGTTGACTGTTCAAGATCTCACATATGGCTGTTGGTGCGATTCCAGACAGAGGCAGAGTCTTCTGAAAGACCAAAGACGGTGATGGAGAAAGAGCGCTACTGGCCTATTAAACTGGCGTTCAAAGTGGTAGACTTCTCAACCTTGAGAAATCTCCTGAAATCTATCACTGGGTTTTTCAAGCTGGAAAGTCAGAGACAGAGACTCCTCCAGCTGGCAAAAAGTCTGAACACGTGCTCAGGTAAACGGATCTCAGGCCCTTCCAGGCGTTTAACCCCTAGATCTCGGTCTGACTTAGAGTTATGCAGTCGTAATCTTTTTCCTGAAGACACGCTTGAAACAGATGGTGTTGAATCATAGTAAATCGTGCTAGACACCTCTACTATCCAGTCCTACTAGACACGCCTACTAGACACATGCCCCTTACCCCGCCCCCTCACCTACAATCTATATAAGAAGTTTGGAAAAACGAGTTTGTGCGACAATACTTATTACTTCAACATGGCTGATTTTTTCACAGTCAACGATTTGCCATCCTCAAGTGAAGACGAAGGCTACTCTACAGGTGGGGAATGTAAACCCTTAGAATCTCAAGATGAAGAGTCTAAGCTTCTCAGCTATCTTCCGAGCCTTTCTCAGGAATCTAGCGGCTACGCTGATTTGTATAAACCGGTTCTTGAAGACTACCGGAATGCCCAGACGGACGACCTCACAAGGTGGAAAGCCCTAGAGCCTCAGAGCGATTCCGAGGAGCCTATTACCCCGGTCACCTACTCACCCGTCTCACCCGACAGCGACGCGTCAAATACTCTGTTCGAGACTCTTGAATTCCCCGTCAGAAGATATAGGCCGTATACCGGCAGGCCAACATTTGACAAAGGACCCGGTCTATACACCCCCGGAGGTCAGGCTTCAGATTTTGCAGCCCCTGTGGCAGAAGATCATGCTGTCCTCAACGGCCATCAGACACCTCCGACTTCGCCTAGCCTGCAAGTACCAGGGTCCGCTGGGTCTCAGAACGAACCCTCTGCGGAAGCTAGCATCACTGCCCAGGGGACACCTCAGAACCCTCCCTTGGTTGATCCGATGGTTGTAGAGGTTAAAGAAATTCTAGAGAACCGGCTTCAATCTCAGCGTCAGGATGTTGATGTTTTTCTGGACACGGTGAAGGCCGGCGTAGCCATGGTGTTAACAATGGTGATAGACGTTCAGATGAAAAACGAATGTTATGGGTGTAAAACCGGTCATCCAAGCCAACGACGACATGCTTGTCTGTACCCTCTAGAGAGTGATTACTTTTACCACAACTTTGAGGCGCTGATGACCGCCCTGTGGACGTGGAAATTTCTCCCGACTCTTATGGTTGCTCTGGAGACGGTTGGATTAGGGGGAATAGCAACCGGCCGTGTTCAAGGAGCAGCCGAGGCCTTTCTATACGGTCTGAAGTATGAAGAAAACATCCAGGGGAAACTTAAAGAAATCATTGATGCGTATGTGGGGGTTAACAGGGACCGGGATCATATGATAGATGAACTCGTATCCTACTGGAATAGTGTTGAAATAGTTCACACCCTCTTTTGAACAAGTCTAAACTGTTCAAAAATGGGGAATGCTTTCAGACTATTCTTTAACTTTTTAAATTCCGCTTCAGGTCATCCTGGGGTCAGCTCTCTTGTAAAACGGGCTATTGCTAATCGGGTTAATGATGAATCTTTATTTCAAACATGTAGCGATGTTGACATTGAACAAGTTGTCCGTTTTGAGAGGTCATTGGAAATTGTGAGAGATTGTGTGTCTTTTAACCGTTGGAAGGAATTGGTGTATATTGGTTCAAATGCCTCCGATGCGGAGAAATTTGAAAAAACATTAGATGGAATTATTAGAGAAGTGTCTATGCATAGCTTCAAATTTAGTCATTTCATGGTGTTGTATACCTATATAATTGATGTAGCAACATATCGCTTTAAGAATGGTCTAGCATTTGATGTTGATAGGGCCCTAAATGTCTTACACACTTCTGTGGGGATGTATTAAAAACTTGTATTAATCATTCAAATGTAATGACATGTAATCATTCAGATGTAATGACTTGTAATCAATAAATAATTATGCAAAATTGACATTGTACTCAGATCTCGCTTGATTGCTAGTCGTCATGACCTCGAAAAAGGCCGAGCGTGTAATGAAGAGAATATATTATGACCCGGCACACCCGGGATCTTTTGGAGGGGTAGAAAAACTTCAAAAAGCCGTCGAAGAGCAGACGGCTGAAAAAGTTAGCGGTGATCAAGTACGAGAGTGGCTGTCTGGTCAAGAGGCGTATACCTTACACAAAACGGCTAGAAAAACCTATGCTAGAAATCGTGTTTTTGCGCCACGTCCTATGTATCAATTTCAAGCGGATCTTTGCGATATGGGTGCACTGTCTGAAGACAATGATAATTTTAAATTTCTGCTTACAGTAATAGATGTATTTTCAAAAAAAGCTTATGCACGCTCTTTAAAAAACAAGACGGCCGTCGTAGTTGCGGAGGCCTTTGCAGCAGTCTTAGAAGAGAGCGGTATACCAGTTAAAATCCAAACGGATGCTGGAAAAGAATTTTTTAACCGTATCTTTGAAAAACTAATGAAGAAACATAATATTCAACACTTTGCAACGGGTAGTGATTTGAAGGCGTCAGTCGTGGAACGTTTTAACCGTACGCTGAAGACAAAGATGTGGAGGTTTTTCACAGCTAAGAACACCCGCAGATATATTGATGTGATTCGGGATTTGCTTGATAGCTATAATAATAGTTATCATAGCAGTATCAAAATGAAACCTGTTGAGGTAACATCCTCCAATAGCATGCAAGTCTTTGAGAATTTATACGGGACTTTACCTCTGAACAGTATGACCCCTGTGTTTAAATTCAAAGAGGGTGACATTGTGCGGGTTTCCAAATACAGGGGGATATTCGATAAAATGTACGAACAATCATTCACTGATGAATACTTTATCGTTAACGAATGTATCCCTAGACTCCCGCCCGTTTATAAATTAAGGGATATAAAAGGTGAAATTCTTACTGGCACGTTCTATGAAGCAGAACTGCAGAAGGTGAGAATCACCTCTGACACAGTCTTTCGGGTAGAAAGGATTTTAGACAAGAAAATTCAAAAGGGCCGGAAGATGGTTTTAGTCCACTGGCAAGGTTGGCCTAGTCAGTTTGACTCATGGCTCCCGGCTAAAGAGGTCATGGAGCTCGGGAGGAAGAAAAACAAGAAGCCAAACTAGAAGAAGCAAGGATGGAGGAGCGAGAATCTTTCTATGTGACTCTCCCTTCAAATGCATGTCACAGCGTTTACCCTAGCAATAACAGTTCAAATTATACGATAACGCTGTCTCACCCTATAGAGTTACATGGACCTTATGAGGTGGCGTTAGCAGAGATAATGTACTGTCATACCTGGAATAATATTTTAAGTTTAGAAGATACCTATGACCTGAAAGACCATTCGAGACCGCGGGACCCTCCATTCTACCAGAAAATCCCTACAGGCTATTATGACAGTGTCGATGCGATAGTGAAGGAGATAAATGCCGTATTTAAGAAACAAAAAACAGATCTACTTTTATATTACAGTTCTATACATAAAAGAATTTCTATATTAGGACCTGACAAATATTCTCTCAGGTTCAAGGCTCCACTAGCCTACATGCTAGGGTTTGAACCCGACGCTTGGACACGGTCGGGTGGAAAACCGATGAGTAAATATCCCAGCGATATTAATGCGGGGCAGTATAATTTTTTCGTCTATACGAATATCGTGGAAGCACAGCATATTGGTGACTATGCGGTTCCTCTTCTAAGAATCGTTAAAAAAGAAGGATCTTACGGGGATGTAATCACTCTCTCCTACAGCAGGCTACACTACGTTACTGTTAATAAACAGCGCATTCAGGATATACAGATTGAGCTAAAAACGGATTTAAACAAGCCGATTCGATTCACATACGGGAAGACAATTTGCAAGCTGCACTTTAAACCCAAGTCTCTCATCTGAATCTATAGAACAAAGCAAAAACAGCAGCAAAAAAAAAAAAAAAAAATGGATTCACAAAGATTTGTGAATTATTACGTAAACCAAACAGGGCGCGGCAGTCTAAGTGGGTTTGTAGGTACTCCTGTGCAATATGGTCGAGGGTTAGGGTCTATCTTAAGTAGGGCGTTCAGATTTGTCCTACCGTTTCTTAAGCGCGGCGCATATATAGTTAAACCGCATTTGAAAACAGCAGCGAAGGGGATAGCATCTGACGTTGTGGGGGCCGTAACCCGTCATATCGCCGATCGCGCCAGCAGGTCTCAGGAAGGATCTGGAATAGGACGCCTTGCCAGAGGAAGAAGAAGAAAAAGATCTGTGGCATTGTTAGAGCATCGCACCTCTAAGAAACGCATATCAAAAAAACCCAGAAAGTCTAAAAAACAAACTGACGGAAATATATTCTAAAAATAATAAGAATAAGAATAAGAAGAATGTCTCTTGTACATCATCTCTCAGCAGAGTGCACCAAATCGGAACTTGACCTTTTTGCACCGCCCATGACCCAATTGTCTATAGAACAAAGCGGTTACGTGGAGATCCATCCTCTAAACTCTATTGTGGATCAAGAGGTTCTGGATTTTCAGATATCAGGAAGTGGAAGTGCATATCTAGATCTAAACTCAACATTGCTATATCTACGACTCAAGATTACCAAGGCTGATGGAACAGATCTGGGGGGCGGTGATAATTGTGGAATAATACAATACCCCTTAAATACTATATTCTCCCAGGTAGATGTTAGTCTAAATGATGTTCTCATTAGCTCATCGTCCGCTACACATCCTTACAGATCTATTATTGAAACTCTGCTCAACTTTTCAAAAGAAACCTTGGAGAGTCAGTTTTCCGCGGGTCTATGGTACAAAGATGAAGGTGTAGATTTGGACTCTGTATCTATTGCCGCTGATGGTCCTAACACAGGACTTGTTAAGCGCGCGAGCTTCTGTCGAGATTCACGCGCATTCGAAGTAATGGGACCTCTACACAGTGACATATTTTTCTCCGAAAGACTCTTGTTAAACAATGTCGATGTTCGTTTGAAACTGGTGAAAGCCAAAAGTGCTTTTACACTGGTGTCAGCTGCTGACCAGGAGTATGCATTAAAAATCCTATCTGCAAGTATTTTTGCGAAAAAAGTACAGGTTTCACCCGATGTCATGTTAGGACATTCGGCTGCTCTGATGAAATCCAATGCGTTATACCCTATAAGCCGGGTAGTCGTTAAGAATTATACAATCCCTAGAGGCTCCCGGGTGTGCGCGCAAGACAATTTATATTTAGGGAGGCTCCCTAAATATATAGTAGCGGGATTAGTTGATCATCGAGCTTTCGTAGGCGCAAGAGATAAGAACCCTTTCAAATTCCATCACTCGGATCTTGAATATCTCAGTCTCAGTGTAAATTCACGCTATATTCCCGCAAAACCCTACCAACCCCACTTTGACACCCATCAGAGTGTTCGAGAATTTTACAACTTATATGTGGGTACAAACCGACATATCAGAGACTCTCCGCTCTGCATCAACCGTGACAACTTTGAAAATGGATACTCGCTGTTCCTGTTCAATTTGTCAAGGGATGATGAATTAGACAGCGAGGCTCTCTCACCCTCGGTGCATGGCACATGTCGTCTGGATTTAAGATTCAGAATAGCCCTCCCTCAGACAATGACCCTGATAGTGTACGCCTGCTACGACAGTAATCCTTTAAACCTGGAAACCTTTAAACCTGATAAAAGGATGGATAACCATCAGCTGGAGTCTATATTAAAGCCAATTTTAGGTGATGCTTTTGCCGGTGTTTGGCCTAGTGATTTACTACCCTCCAAGATAGCTAGACGCCCCAGCTATCTAGTCGTTAACACGCACGATCAGAACCGAGAAGGCGAACATTGGGTGGGTATGATTATCGAAGCTGAACCAGACAAGGCAACATTTTTTGATTCATATGCAAATCCTCCAGATCACAGATTCTACCCTGAAGCGTTTATGCGTTTTCTATCAAGGAATGCTCAAGAAATACTCTATAACAAACAGAAGGTTCAAGATGATTATTCAACGACTTGTGGAGCCCATGTAGTATTCTACCTATGTCATCGATTTAAAGGACTCTCCTTTCAAGAAACAATGCGATTGTATTCAGATCATTTAAAAAAGAATGATGTTATGGTCAGCAAGTTTGTCAAGAAATATGCTAAATGTATTTCACGGATGAAGACTGTTAAAATGTATAATCAGAATGCCTGCTCTTTAAAACTGTTTAATGAGTGTTATAATTGTCATGAATGAATACTCTTTTCGAACATATATTAATTTCAATAAATCATTTTATTGATTAAAACATCATACAGTCTGTTTGAATTCATTTTTTTCGATTGAAATCTAACCATCTAGAATGGATGGGTGTAGAGAGTTGCCATTCGGTGGGCGTTGACCATTCAGAGTCTGCAGGTGTAGCCATCTGTAACATGTCCATTGGGTTTTTTTTAGAAGGGGTCATGGCGTAAGACATGTCTAATAATAATGATGTTGACAATGGAGATTTTTTTTTTTTTTCTCCACGGTTTCTCTTGCTATGACGTATCTGAGGAATTGATTCACTCGCGGTTTTGGAGGGTTTAAGGCGTAATTGCTGGCGAGCGTGTGTGTTCGTAACCGTTGTGATTGGAATATTTAATTCGGAAATTGTATTTAAAAAAACATCCCAGCCTCGCGGTAGAGTTCCGGAATGGAACCGACGGTTTGACAACGTCTTCATCAAATCGAAAATATGAGATCCTTTAATAGGGCTATCCTGGACAATTATCTCGCCTGAACGATTCCAACTTAGAAGGTTTGATTGACGAAGCTTCTGCAGAATGTAGGCGGCGTTTTTTCGATTGCGAGAACCTATATTCTCCAAAATCTCCTCCTCCAGGGTGTCTGAAGCTTCTTCCTCCTCCCCCACTCTTATGTAGCCCTCATCGGCTTCACCTGATTTCTCAGAGGGTTTGTCAGGTAGTTTAAAAACGATTTCGCGATCTTGAGTCGCCCCCTTGCGGTGCAAGGTTAGATATTTATCGAGTAAATCATTGAACTGCTTGGCTTTAGTATGCGAGTCAACACTTGTCTGTTTCAGAACTCGTTCCATATTGTTTTGCAAGACATGTTGGGCTCGCTCGCCAATGCTCTGTGAACTCTTTTGGGTTAAATTATCCAGCTGTTGTGGAGAAATCATGTACATTTTATTAAACGCAGACATGCCCAGAATGTCTCTGACTATCTCTGCCGAGAGAACAGACTAGTTATAAAGGGTAGGGCTGTCGCTAATAAGGGCAATAGGAAGCCCCCCGATTGCGTCAGCACTTTCCGCTTGTGTTTAAATCCGGTTTTACGCTGGGCAAAAAGCTTGATAAATTTTTTCTGTTTTTTTAATTTAGTGAACTGTCCAGGGGTGAGAGGTATGTTTCCCTTCAATATGTTTAAAGCAATCTCACACAGGGCTAGTATGAGATCTTCCGACCCCCTACATAGAAAACTTCTTCTCTCCGAGGGTTTTAGAGCGAGCAAAGCTTTTAAAATGGGAAGGTTTCTTTTCATCCGTTGAGACATGGTTTATTTATTTATTTAAAAAGTCTCTTGTCACTTTTTAGTTTGATAGACCACCGGCCACTCTCCAGGGAGTATTCCACTCCTCAGTCTTAGGGGTTCTGGACAATTAGGACGCAGGTCAACGATTAAATATGTATACGGTTCCCTTGTAGCATCTTCATAACTTTCTAAAAAGAATTTTTTCAGGCCGGGATACATTTGTTGAGCTAAAACCCGGATCTGCATTTTATCACGTGGTGATTTAAACAGCACCATGTAATTAGTGTTTAAACTAATCGTGCGCGAATGTTTCCCTTGATTAAACAAATTCTGAAGCAGATAAAATACGCTCAATTTTTTATGATGGCGATATTCTGTGAACGCTTTCATTAATTCTTCATGATTGCCCCCCACATCCATGGAGTCATCTACCACTAAAAGATTGTGTTGGTTCCGGGGGAATAGATTTTCATCATTAAAGTTTGCGGGAATACCTTCTACAAATTCGATATTGACATTTTGACTGAGCTCGTCATACATTGGCTGATATGAAGAGTATGCCCAGATTATACGAGCCGGCACTTTTGAAAATGTACTCTCCATGTTTTCAAGTAATTGTTTTACAAAAAAAGTTTTACCTGAGCCACTAGGCCCCACTATTAGCATGCTACATGGCATTTGGAATGCCAGATCGACAGTCACATCCATTCTTACAACTGTACTAAAACAGACTAACCGCATGGTTAACGATGAACCCTGATTATATCCAGCCCAGAATATGTAAAAAACGACGAGGTGGGGTGACGTATGAATAAGAATTTAATGAGATATACATTTTTCAAATACAATAAAACAGCATTAGGATACTTCGTAGAACACATTGTAGAATACATTGTAGAATACATTTTTCAAACACGATAAAACAACATTAGGATACTTCGTAGAATACATTGCAGAATACATTGCAGAATACATTTTTCAAACACAATAAAACCCTCATTAGGACACTTTGTAGAATACAATGCAGAATACATTTTTCAAACACAATAAAACACCATTAGGACACTTTGTAGAATACACTGTAGAATACATTTTTTCAAATACTATAAAACATCATTAGGATACATTGTGAACACAGGCTATTGTGAACCCAGGTAATAACAGATGATAACCGGTAATAACAACTCAGTAACCAAACGGCAATGTTCTACCCGAGGGGAGAAGGCGTCTCTTATCAAAAACAACAGAAAAGTTGATAACTTGATGTTTATTAGCGAGCGAAAAAGCTTTGATATCACGTTTAATTCTATTGTAACGGGCAGGGATCTCGCGTCGCGTGTTAGGATCTATAATATAGTCTTCTACCAGAGCAGTCAAATTATTAAAGTTAAGTTTTTTACAATTTTCATAATTCTGGATAAAACCTTTGACTTTCAAACACACCTTTCCTTGCAGGGTGAGAAAGCCGTAGGATTTCGGACCCGCTGCGGTCCACTCACAAATATAATCATCAGCCGCTAATTCCGATGTCAAATCACCTAGATAATTGCCTGTCGGAGGGGTGTAAAGATCTTCAGGGCTGGAGAGGTAAACAATTGAGTCGGTGTCATAGTATAGTACTCGCTCTTGCAATAAATGTAACTGTTTGTATAATACACCTCTTGCATATGCTGTCGTAAACGCCGCTAAAAAAATATTTGAGTCACCGGGTGGTAAGACACACTTGGAATTATGACGCCATTGAATGATTGCAATATCATTATTTATGAAATGGAACTGGCTTATATCATACTTACTGCTAAAGAGGTACTGAAAAAACTCTTTGGGTTCTTTCACGATACTGGTTGTAAGTTGATTAGATCTTTGAGCCATTTTTCCCCAGAAGGAATTAAGTAAAAGTTTTGCGATCTGACGCTTTGCAGCATTGTACACAATTTTATGCGGGTCAAGTTGGATACCTTGATTCTCTCTATAATCGTTTATATAAGCCTGTTTACTAACCTCGTCTGTGGCATCCTCAGGATACCCCGAGGCCTCCTGCTTCTGCTTAAGGAATGTATGGATGTAATCTTTAAACAATTTATCGGATCTCTGTTCAAAATGCCAGACCTCATAAATTTCAGCTATAATGTAACCTCTTTTTTGAGCTTCTAATAACTCAATGCTAACCCATACGCCTTGAAGCGATCTCTCATCCAGAGAATGCAAACAATTCGAATTCTGATTATTTTCAATCCCACATGTTCGACAGAGTGTAAAAAGCAATTTACCTTCGTCATTTTTCATAGGTAGCACAGGGAAAAACAAACCCCTCGGCGGGTGAACTTTAGCATGTATAAAGCCAAAGTAATTTTCAACCGGTTTAAAATCTTTCCTGATTATAACCGGGTGACCAATTGGATAATCAAACTCTGCATTACAATACGGGTATAAGCTGGTAAAATCGACATATTGGATGGTCTGCCCTTGTTCAATTTTGCGTCTTAAGACAATAGCCTCAGTCCTGCCTCCAAATAGCGCGGCCCTAGGATTTAAAGGGCTAGGCTCCCGGTATCTCTCTAGGAATAATTTAACAGAAGGTTGCTGTTGTTTCATCGAATTCCATGTATGTTCCCATATAACCTCTGTTTTCAGCTTAAACTCTGTTTCTAACCGAGTTAGCCTTTTCAGAGTGTTAGAGTACATCACGCCAAACTCTATTCCTGTAAGCGGCGATATGTCGTGAGGGTTATAACAAGTCGGACAACCATGAAAATAACATCCATAGAATTCTAATGCTGTTTTCACACCTTTTATCACAGCATACCCATCGACATGAAGAGGGCCGAAACAACGTTCACCCTGAGGTGTTAATGCGTGTTCAATGTCTATGCAGCGTGAAAACGCTAGATACTCAAGCCACTGTATCGAAGCATGGGAATTGGCCTTGAATTGTCGTCTGTAGTTGTTAGCATCTGGTAATGCGATTGTGTTTTTGATTAAGAAATTGGTTTGAAAAACAGCTAAAGCTGCTGACGCAATTGTCACGCTCGCAAAAGGATCGCATTGAGTTGTCTTTATAAATTCATTGCGGAAATTGCTGGCACCTTCGGCTAAAATCTCCACATCATTCTGACAATAAGCCTTTAACTCGGTTAAAAAGTCAAATTCCTGATCTTTTACTGTGTTATACCACTTAAAGAAACTGTTTCTCTGTTCTATCGACATTTCATCACATCCGTACATTTCTGCTTCTGGATAGCGCCCCTTGTACTTATTTAACATTTTTGAATAATCTGTCATTTTATGAGGGAAATATCCCTTTTTCGATTCAGTTTTACATCCTAGCGCTTTTGGAAACTGTCTTAAGGGGATGGGGATGAAGGAATATGTGTCAATGAATTTGAGCCGGAATTGTTTATCAATAATGAGTATGATTTTACTCCCATGGGCTATGACGAACGGTGTTATCCCCTGTTTTACATATGCCTCTAAAATTAGATAACTGTCATAACCTTTGCTATAATGGGCTAAGAACACCGTGCCTTTGAATTGGTTTTGCCGGTAATGCAATAAAAACTCTAGAGCACAATTAGGACCCTGCGCACACCATCGAGCCCCTTGCAGGGATTGTGTAGCCACATAGACAGGGATATGTGTTCCAGTTGTCTGGCTTGATTCAAAATCATAAAATACCAGCTTCTGATTAATCCTCTCCTCTGCTACACGAGGTTTAGATTGCATGTAACATTGATGAATATCCACGCACTCTGACACTTCTTCAGAAGTCTGAACAGCTGACAAAGATGGGGGTTTAACGGGCTGAAGGAATTGTTTACAGATGTGACAAACTTTAATTGAACAGACATGGGGTTTAGAGTCTATGAGGTTTATACGGTATGTAAATCCACATTTAAGACATTTCTTATTTATTTGACAATTGCTAGCCATCTTTTTAGCTTTTGGGTGCCATCTGCACACCTTATGCAGCCTATAACACACACTATTTGAACAGTTACGATTGCAATCATTACAATGGACTTTTTGAAATGCAGCTTGTTGTTTACAGTCTGAAAGACAGACGTTGCAAGCTTTTTCGCAATAGTGTCCTCCTTCTCGACTATACCCCGTGTAACAATGAATACAGAAAAATGCACAGCCAAGGAATCCTTTAACATTTTTTATCCCGTAAAAATGATTGTCATGCAAAAGCATGTAACGGATTGTCTCTGACTCTGTTTCAGTATGGAACGTAATCAGATTAACTCTATCTGAGGCTCTGTAAAAAATAACGATTTTACAGTTTAACAGCTGTTCAAATTTGATCACATCTTCAAATGTGGTCCTATCATTAGCCCCGAGCCCGGCTTCGACATGAATATTGTAACCCTCCCTCCCTGCCTCTTCAACGGTTAAACCGGGATTTGCAAGTAGAGCTAGGTTTATTCCGAAGCATGCATGGTTCAGATTTGGAATTACAAATAAATGTTTGCTTTTTTTTTTTAGGATCTCCGTGATAAATAATGTATTAATTTTCCGCCTACCTGAACCGCCCGGAGGCCTGACAATGTTCACGGAAAGATGTATTCCAGAACCACTGAAAATAGCCATGTTAGACTGAACAAGACGGTCAAGAATTTGGTTGAAATCTGTTAGCCTACCTTCACCGTAACGCACAGTCATTGAGACGTCATCTTGTAAGCTATCAGCTCGTAAATTGAGCTGGATAATATCGCGAGGGTTTACCCCAACTCTTTCGATTATCGCAGACATTCGGTTCTGAAAACCATTTACTACAGCGTGGTAAAACTCTCCAAAATTAGGGTTGGTAAGTGCCCTATCTGGCATTGGGAAATTTAAAAATGATCTCACCTCAACATTATTGAAGCTATCTCTGTTTATTACCTGCATGCCATCAAGCGTGTCAATAGAGCCTCGGTCAATTTCCATACGCTCCGCAAAATCCTCCCCGTTACCTCCATTACAGGACGGTACAGACACTCCGGCTTCACCCTCCTCTGGTAATTGCTGGTTGTTATTACCCATTACATTATCATTAATTTCTCCATCTCCAACACCTCCACCGCTCCCGTGTTGAGTTTCAACATCGTTGAGGGCTTGACAACATACATTATCAGCGGGACTCCAGGGGGTCTCATAGTCAGTTATCTGGGAAAGGGGTATTGGAGTCCAGGGGGGCTCACAGTCAGTTATCTGGGAAAGGGGTATTGGAGTCCAGGGGGACTCATAGTCAGTTATCTGGGAAAGGGGTATAGGACTCCAATCCATGTCCATATCACGACTGGGATCCATAACATCCTCTGTCGAATCAGACCCATCCTCCATACAGGTAGACGACGGAAGCGTGTCAGATAAAGGATATCTATAAGCGGCGAGTATATCATCTAACGCCTCCTCGGTCGGGAGGAAGTAGTGCTCCTGAGGCCTGTTTACAGGGACATCGGGAAGCATCTGATGTAATGGACGGTCTACAGGTTCAAACTCTCTAACAACACTAGACGTATTAAGATCATTGACCATTTGCCTGAGGTCATGTGGAATATCATGATGATTAACCCTGTCTGATTCAGCCATTTTTTTTTTTTTTTTCTTTTTTTTTTTTTTTATATTATTAATTTGAATGAAACTGTGACTTTTTAAACAGTAAACAGACGTCTTGCGATACGTTTCAATACGCCTGTACGCTTTCGTATATGTCTAAGCCTACTACGGCGATCAACAGGTTGTGCTATATTTCTGGATCTCACCCGTAACAACCGGGCCGTATGCAATCTCATTTCAATACTGATCAAACTCTGTTCAAAATCTAGACTATTCACAGAATCGGTCTCTGAATCCTCATCTTCATCAGACACTTCTGCTAGAGCCAGACCTTCATTAAGACCTTCATAATAAGCTGAGAGAACCGCATCAGGGCGACCATCATCGTCATGCGCATCTTGACTGGGGACGGGAGACAGTTGAACATCATCATCATTATTATAAAAACCTTGGCGATTCTCCTCAAGATGGTTCAGTCCAGGCAGCTGCGCATCCTCGCTGTGGAGAGAAGCTTGTGGTGACGTCGGCAAATACGCCTCACTGTCGCTCTCAGCCGATAGGAACTGCCTGAATGTATCAAGGGGTCCAGAATCTTCAACGTTGTAACCCTCTGCTTCCATTGTAAAAAGAAGAGAAGCAGGTTACAGATTGTTTTTATTTAATTATGTATTTAATAATTTGTTGATTTATTTATTTATTTATTTAACATACCTACAGCATCCCTCCAGGGACGATATGGAGAAACACGTGCTATTTGACGTTCACGATGAGGTGACGATTGAAGACTTGTAGAGTCAATTGTTTGATCTGGAAAGATTAAAGATTACCTCTCTTACAGAAACCCTCCCTTACACCCTCTGGATGGGAAACCCCTTAGGAAAAACGTACGTACATCTTCCATGGCTGAGAGAGTGAGAGATTGGTCAGATTCAGCAGTCCCAAGTCTTCGGCCCTTTGTGACCAGCTCTCAGGGTCCCATATATATACATCTTTTTGTCAGGGAAACACATGCTCTTATCAGAGGCAAACTTCGGTCGGTCGGTCTTCAGACAGTTCAGGGCCCTGTGATTCCCCCCTAATCCAACCAATCCATTCTCACGGTTCTACATCCTACGGGGGTGACCCCTTCCTCATAAAAATGTCAAGATGCTACAACTAATTTTACAAACAACAGAACACCTTAGCCTCACACCCTTGTCTCATGGATCAATAAACACCCTTCCATTTCCCCCATCCTCCTTGTAGACGCCATTTTAGACAATGTCATACAGCCACAACTACTTACTACTACAGTTCCCACCCATGGGTCATATATATACACCTTTTTTGCCCGGGAAACACGTGATCTTATCAACGTC
This sequence comes from Argentina silus, assembly GCF_951799395.1. NCBI lineage: Eukaryota > Metazoa > Chordata > Actinopteri > Argentiniformes > Argentinidae > Argentina > Argentina silus. Next base: position 227,439 of record NW_028152565.1, on the reverse strand, counting down.
ACGTCCGAGGCACGGGTCAGACCCACGTTTGAAACTAAACATTTTTAAAAATTGAACCTTTTTTTTTTTTAAGCCCCCCCCCCCCCCCCCCTTTTACCAACCCTATCCCTTCATTATTGAACACAATACTAGCACTAGAGTAGCAGCCTAGCCATTTTTTAATTGCTCATTTTAACCCCCAGTATTGAAGTTTTATTTTAAGCCTCACATGCAATTTTGACATAGAGGCCTGTATGCAGCATAAAGTCATCATCATCATCATCATCACACCCCAACACCCCTTATCAGTGACAAACTTTAGCTGAACCCCCTATGGTTCTTCAGACAGTTCAGAGCCCCCATGGGGGCCCCCTCCCCTCCCCCCTATTCCATCCAATCCATTCTCACGGTTCTATAGCGCACGAGGGTGACCATATCCTCATAAAAATGTCATGTTCCGACAAACCCCAGAACACCTTAGACTCTCACCCATGTCTCATAGGGCAATAAACACCCTTCCCAACACCCCTTATCAGTGACAAACTTTAGCTGAACCCCCTATGGTTCTTCAGGCAGTTCAGGGCCCCCCATGGGGGCCCCCTCCACATCCCCTACCCTCCCCTCCCCTCCCCTCCCCCCTAACCCATACATTCCATTCTCACGGATCTACATCCTATGGGGGGTGACCACAGCCTCATAAAAATGTCAAGTTCCGACAAACACCAGAACACCTTTAGCCTCTCCCCCCACGTCTCATTGGACCAGCATCAACAGCACACCACATCCGCCCTCAAAGGGGGCGGGACTTATAATTTTCAAGTATTATTTTCGATGATTAAATTTATGTGACGTCATCACTTTTTGTCACAAAGTGTATACTATATTCTCTGATGAGAAAGGAGATGGAGGCGGGTATGAAGAGAGAAGAAGAGATGGAGAGAGAGATGGAGAGAATCCTGGAGGAGAAAGAAAGGGAGGTGAAACAAGTGAAAGAGAGGATGGAGGTGATGAAATGGGCAGAGGAGGAGAGAGAGAGAAACAGGAGTGAGAAGGAGAAAGAAAAGGATTTTGAATGGATGAGAAAGGAGTTGGAGGCGATGAAGAGAGTCGAAGATATGGAGAGAGAGATGGAGAGAATCTTGGAGGAGAAAGAATGTGACGTTAAACACATGAGAGAAGAGATGGATGTGATAAAGAATATGTTGGAAAGGAGGGAGAGTGAAGTGGAAGAGGAGATGAGAAAGATTACAGAAGATGTCGTGAAGTGGATGAAGACAGAGATGGAGAGGGAGATGGAGAAGATTGAGAAGGAGAAAGAAAACGATATTGAATGGATGAGAAAGGAGATGGAGGCGGGTATGAAGACAGTAGAAGAGATGGAGAGAATCCTGGAGGAGAAAGAAATGGAGGTGAAACAAGTGAAAAAGAGGATGGAGGTGATGAAATGGGCAGAGGAGGAGAGAGAGAGAGACAGGAGTGAGAAGGAGAAAGAAAAGGATTTTGAATGGATGAGAAAGGAGTTGGAGGCGATGAAGAGAGTAGAGGAGGCCGAGAAAGAGATGGAGAGAATCCTGGAGGAGAAAGAAATGGAGGTGAAACAAGTGAAAGAGAGGATGGAGGTGATGAAATGGGCAGAGGAGGAGAGACAGAGAAACAGGAATGAACAGGAGAAAGAAAAGGATATTGAATGGGTGAAAAAGGAATTGGAGGCAATGAAGAGAGTAGAAGTGGTCGAGAAAGAGATGGAGAAAATCCTGAAGGAGAAAGAAGATGACGTTAAACGCATGAGAGAAGAGATGGATGGGATGATAAATAATATGGTGGAAAGGAGGGAGAGGGAAGTGAAAGAGTTGATGACAAAGATTACAGAAGATGTCATGAAGAGGATGAAGACAGAAATGGAGAGAGAGAAGGAGAAGACTGAAAAGAAAAGAGTAATGGCGGCGAACCTGGAGTTTGCCAGAGAGAGCATGGAGAGGGCTTTCCATAAAGGGAAACAAAATACAGGTATGCCCTCCATTATCTGCTTACAGTGCATTCTAAGCATGATCATTTTGGCTTCTCAAATCACCTCAAAATAATTTAGATTTTATCTATACAAATGATAAGACAATTTTTCTCTTTCAGATATTTCAACACAGAGACAATTCTGGAAATCCACAACTATCCCAAACTTACTACCACAATAACTACCCTGCATACTACCACTATAACTACACTTGCCGTTTCAATTCTCTTTCATTAAAGTCATATTCAAAGGCAAACTGTGTGTCATGTTTGAAATGCTGTATTTTACAAGTTGCATAGCTGTAAACTATGTTGAGTGATGATGAGTTTAGGAAGAAAAGGTATGTAAAAAAATGAATACTCCTGCACACACGATTGTTCCCTCTGCTTATTTATTGTGTCGACGTTTCGGTTTATGACCTTTATCAAAACATTTTTATCTGTGAGGTCTGTATTCCTAACACCACAAAAAGACAAAGTGGTGGTGTTTGTGTTTTTTACATTTACAAGTTGAGGAAGAAAAAACATGGCACATGTATGCACATGGGTTAGATTAGAAACAATCTGGGTAAACCTTAATTTGAAGAGGTATGCATGAGGTCTGTTATGTTTTTCTCTATATCCCATAATATTGATTACAATGATCAACATATTTGTACCCTGAAAAGAACCCAAACTGAACAAGTTCCCCATTATAAGTACCTGGGCATTTAGATAGATGATACACTTTTAAAATACATGTTGAAAAAGTGATCAACAGTTTGCGAGTTAGACTTGTACTTGTTTTGTAAAGAAATGTCTTGCTTCACCTTTGATAATAGGAGGAAGATTGTCTTGGCAACGCTCCTCCCTGTTCGTGATTATGGTGACACAATTTAAAATCACACGACAGCCTCAATTCTTAAACCACTAGACCCGATTTATCACTCTGCTCTGCAGTTCATTTGTAGGCATGTTTTCTGTACCCACCATTGTCTTTTGTATCTGTCTGTGGGTTGGGATTCTTTGACGTTGAGAAGGGCTTATCATTGGATTTCATCTGTATATAAAGCAGTTCTTTTAAAACTCCCATTTTACCTCACATCATTGCTTTTATGGCGACTTATTGGCGATCAAACTTGCAGCTTGTTACTATTTAATGTGCTACAAGTGATTACAGAATTGAGAAGAACGTTTTAGCTGCTGTGCTCCTCAGATATGGAATGATCTTCAGGCTAGACTGAGGTTGGAGCACTTGGTCCCTTACACTTGTACCATCATCTGCTTTTTAGTGGACAATATATGCAATAAATACCTTTTTTACACATCTTGAATCAGAATGGGTCAGCCTCTTACACAAACAGGGTCACAGTCAATGGGTACAAAACTGGAGCAAACGTGTGTATACCAAGATACTGTACCTCGACTCCTTTCCATTCCAAAAGAAATGTGTCCCTTTCCCTTCACTCAAATGTTGTGGATGACATGTACATAAAGCCACACACTGATGCAGGTGTGATGTTATGAGAGCTTTAGCATTTAGCATTTCCTGTGTTCAGGCATTCTATTCACTTCTAATAGGACAAATGAAGGTACACTTGCCTCATAAGGCTCATTCTTGTTTCATTTGTCCTATTAGCTCCTACTGATCTCACTTTACACAGACACAGAGGAGGAGAGACTCAAACTCATTAGAAGTTTATTACTGGATCAGTTTACAAAACAAAACAAAACTGCATGGAGCGTACAGTACAGCAGAGCTTGGAGTACCAGACATGAACACACACATCGGAGCTGTCACAGTGGTATACCTTGGATCACACACAGACACACACACACACACACACACACACACACACACACACACACACACACACACACACACACACACACACACACACACTCACTCTCTCTCAGGGCTGCATGCGGATAGCTCCATCCAGTTTGATCTCCATTGATCATGGGGTTCTCAGCCAGTGATGTCACCAGGTGGGCAAACTCTGCAGGGTCTCCCAGGCGCGAGGGGAAGAGCACTTGGCGGGCCAGGAATGAACGCACCTTCTCAGGTAAACCCACCAGGAGAGGAGTGGAGAACAGACCTAAGGAGAGGGAGAGAGAGGTTGTCTGATATGGAGAGGAAGGGGGTGGGGGGGGAGTGTGTGAAAGAGTGCGTATGTATGTGTGTGTGTTTACTGACTGGGTGCGATGGTGACCACACGGATGTCCATGGGTGCCAGGTCTCGGGCGATTGGTAGAGTCATCCCAACAATACCCCCCTTAGAGGCTGAATACGCAGCCTGACCCACCTACAAAGAGAGACAGTGAGAGTGAAGGAAGGGGCTGTTGAGACAGTGTTTGTGTGTGTGTGTGTGTGTGTGTGTGTGTGTGTGTGTGTGTCTGTGTGTGATCCAAGGTATACCACTGTGACAGCTCCGATGTGTGTGTTCATGTCTGGTACTCCAAGCTCTGCTGTACTGTACGCTCCATGCAGTTTTGTTTTGTTTTGTAAAAACTTTACTCATCACTCTGATCGTAGTGTAAGAAGTTTTAATAAAAAATATTATTTGTTAGTTAGTTAGTTGTGATAATACATACAAATGATAGTATTGATAATTACAGTTATCTAACAGTTTCAATGATACCTATGACTTGATCGTTTTGCTTTTGTTTCAAGTCAGATTGTTGATTTATATTTGTTCTGACCAGGTATGGATACTGGCCATATGGAATATTAAAAAAACTAGGCATTCCTTGTCTCAAACCCATCCCTTTCCTCGGGACGATGATGGGATATAAGAAGGTTTGTAGAGATAAAGCCCATAAACAACAACATTGTAGACTCATCCATGATGTGTGTTGTTGTGGTGAAAGCCATGGGAGCTGAATATGAATTGTTTTACCCAGAAAAATGGGCAATAAAGCTTTTGAACGAAAACGAAAAGAGAGGAGTGGGAGCCGGTCTGTAGTGGAAAAGGGCCATCATAAACTAAGCCACAGTTCAGGTTTATGACAAGCATTTATGATCTGGCTATTTTTTTGTTTTGTTTTTTGTTCCCAGGGTGGTTTCACCAATTTTGACACAGAGAGCTTCCAGAAATATGGGAAACTGTAGGGGTGATTCTGCTAAACTGATCCTGGTTATTGTTAACTATGATGGATATATATATCTCTCAGTGTCTACAGTATACACTCTTAAACCAGGCGGACACTGTGCGATTTTCACAAACACAGACGATCCAACCGACGAAATGGTCTCATACACCAAGACAAATGATCTGTCTTGATGCAAGTACACTGCCCAAGCAACAATTTCATGCTTCCACATTAATAATTTGAATCTGTTATTGAGCGATTTAAGTTTTAAGCTTTTAAGTATTCTGTAGTATGGTCCCAAACACAACTTGTGCGTTGCCAATGTTTGACAACATCCTGGATTCTCATTGGTTGAGGCTCCTATATTGCCTCTGAGCACGTCTCAAACTGCATGAATAAAGAGGAGCCACGACATGTCAGAATTCAAATCGGAAGTGATTGTGTCTTCCCTCCATGTCATTGAAAGGGCAAAAATGTAATTAAAAAAATAAAGAAAAAAAGGGTTCTAAAAGGATTCTTTGGTTGAATAACTCTTATGGGTTCCATTTGCAGTGCCCTGCGTAAGTAATGGGACAAGCATTTTTTCTTCTTTTGCATTATGCAAATGTCCAAATTAAGCACTCGTATTTGTATGCAAAAGTGCAAAAGTCTGTGACCCATTGACCCAACCAGACGCTGGGTATCTTCTCTGGTAATGCTCTGCCAGACCTATATTGCAGCGATTGTTGTTTGTTTTTTTAGGATGTTTTGCCCTCCTCTTCAGCAAATTAAATGCATGTTCTATAGGATTCTATTGGATTCACTTTTTGGCCCTGAATAATTTCCTAGTTGCTATGGCAGTATGTTTTGGGTCATTGTCCTGCTGTATGGTGAAATGCCGTCCAATGAGTTTGGAGCAATTAAGCAATTAAGTTGTACTTGGACTGACAAGATGTTTCTGAACACTTCTGAATTCATCTTCATCAAAGGAGACAAGTGAGCCAGTTACAGTGGAAGCCATACATGCCCAAGCCATAACACCCCCTCCCCCATATTTCACAGATGATGTGGGATGCTGTGGATATTGGGCAGTTCCTTTTTTTCTCCACACTTTACACTTGCCATCACTCTGGTACATGTTTTTCCAGAACTCTGCAGGCTCTTTTAGGTACTTTTTAGCAAACCGTAACCTGGCCAGCCTGTTTTTGTGGCTAAGTAGTGGTTTGCACCTTGCAGTGTAGCCTCTGTAGTTCTGCTGGTGAAGTCTTCTGCGGATGGTAGTCTCTGACTCATTGACGCCTACCTCCTGGAGAGTGTTCCTAATCTATGGGGCAGTTTTTTTTAGTTGTTTTTTTTAATTATGGTGAGCATTCTTTGGTTATCCACTGGAAGTCTTCCTTGCCATTTGCGATTTCTTAGCTCACCAGTGCTTTCTTTCCTTTTAATGAAGTTCCAAACTGTTGATTTTGGTAGGTTTAAGGTTTTGGCTATGTTTCATTTTTTTCTGATATTTCAGCATCATAATGGCTTCCCTGACTTTCAATAACATCTCTTTGGTCCTCATGTTGACAAGACACCAATAGCAGACTGCACAAATTATGTGATGGAACACACCTGACGAACACACCTGTCAAGCCAATTGTCCCATCACTTTAGTGTAGCCTGAAATAGGGGGATTATGCATAAAAATGTTGTAATTTCTGAATGATAAACCAATATGTACACAAATAACATCAAATAAAAGATGAGAATCTCTACGTTCTCATTTCAACTCCAAAAAGAAGAAAAAATGCTTCACTGTCCCATTACTTTCGCACGGTACTGTATAACCTTCTGTGGAAAAGGGTTCTACATGGAACCCAAAAGGTTTCTTCAAAGGGAGAGTAGAAGAAGAACCCTTTTTGGTTCTAGGTAGCACTTTTTTTCTAAGAGTGCAGGATCTGTGATGGGTCTGTCTGTCTCTATCTACGGTATATATCCGCTTGAATGCCACAGCCTATTTGAGTATTGTTGCTGACCATGTGCATCCCTTCATGGCCACAATTGACCCATCTTCTAATGGCTACTTCCAGCATGATAATGCACCATGTCACAAAGCAAAAGTTGTCTTAAACTGGTTTCATGAACATGACAATGAGTTCAGTGTTCTTCAGTGGCCTTCCCAGGATCTGAATCCAATAGAACACCTTTGGGATGTGGTAGAACGGGAGATTCACATCTTGAAAGTGAACCTGAAAAATCTGCAGGAATTGAGTGATGCAATCATGTCATCATGGACCAGAATCTCAAAGGAATGTTTCCAACATCTTGTGGAATCAATGCCACGAAGAATTGAGGCTGTTTTGAGAGCAAAGGGAGGCCCTACCCAGTATTAGTATAGTGTTCCTCATGAAGTGCTCTGTGAGTGTATATCTAACTATCTTTGTTTTTGCTGGTCTGTAGGATCTATGATGGCCGTCAGCCCATCCTGTGTATCATGGACACAGCCATGATCAAAACCATCCTCATCAAGGAATGCTACTCCCTTTTCACTAACAGGAGGGTAATACGCTAAATTGAAGTTGTTGTATGGGGAAAAAAACATAAGGGCTCCTTAAATAGATAATATCATTGTTATTATAGCATTATTAATATTAGGTTAATCTTGCAGTATATAATAATAATAATTTTTCTAGAATATCTATCTCAACGGGCCTCTGTATGACGCCGTGTTTATCGCTGAGGATGATGCATGGAGACGGATCCGCAGTGTCCTGTCTCCCTCCTTCACCAGTGGGCGGATCAAAGAGGTACAGTCCCATCTCTCCTCTCCTTCTTTCATTCATTCCTTTATACAACACAAATAAATGAATGACTAACAACTCTGACGCGTGTGTGTGTGTGTGTGTGTGTGTGTGTGTGTGTGTGTGTGTGTGTGTGTGTGTGTGTGTGTGTGTGAGAGTGTGTGAGAGTGTGTGTGTGATTTGTACTATGTGTATAGTGTGTATTCATTGTTGTTTGTTGTTGTGTGAAGCAGCAACTTTAATTAATTAATCCAAGACAAATTTTCATCCGGGACAATAAAGTATATTTGATCTTATCTTCGATAAGTTCAGTGGTCAGATGACAGAGTGTAGAATAATAGTTCATCTTTGGAGTCACTTATTCTTTGACTATATACATAATGTATCCTGTATGGATGTATATTCTCAGGCTATATAAACATTAAAATAATTCCTGTTTCAAACATGATATTAATATATGTTTTGCACATATTAATCCACGTATCAATCATGATATTTTTCCATGTATCCTTCCCAACTCAGATGCTCAGGATCATGAAGCAGCACTCTGGTAACTTGGTCAGCAATCTGAAGAAGACGGCTGATAACGATGAGCCCATTGAACTAAAGGAGTGAGTATTTATCTCCGAGACGATAAGGTGAATTTGTAATTTCAGTGAACTCCCCCTTTAATTTTGTGGTTGTGGTTCTGGTGGTCAGAGATTGTGTGGTTGTGTTCCAGGTTCTTTGGACCATACAGTATGGATGTGGTCGTCAGTACTTCATTCAGTGTCGACATCGACTCCCTCCACAACCCCTCCGACCCCTTTGTGACCAACATCAAGAAAATGCTCAAGTTTGACATCTTCAGCCCACTGTTCCTCACAGTCGGTACAACTGCCCCCATATAGCTTTCAGTCATTTTGTGCTTAATAAATGAAGCTATTGATTTCATTGATTAGACTGACATAAACCACACTGCCAATGGTTTGCGCTCTACTCATTTGATAAACACATGGGCCGTGTCCAGAACCAACCTCTAGTTCCTAAATGCTGGACACTTGGAGATCTGAGTGGATTGGATACAGAAGTGTCTAGGGATAGAGCCTAGGAGTTGTTTCTGGACAGGGCTGTGCATTGAATAGGATTGGAGTCACGTATCATGGTATTTCCTGTTCCTGTTTGTAACCGTGGCATTTCCTGTCCGTCCAGCATTCTTCCCCTTCATGGGTCCTGTTATGGCAAACATGGAGGTATCCCTATTCCCTGCCTCGGTCACAGATTTCTTCTACGCTGTCTTTCAGAAGATCAAGTCCAATCGCGTGGCTAGCACCAGGAAGGTATGTAAATATAACTGATCAAATATACGATCTTCAGCCAGTATTGTGTAATACAATTGTAGAGATTTGGTAGCATCTGGTAGTTCTCATGTGATTTTGATCTGACGTAAGCCTGCTTCCAGAGTCGGGTAGATTTCCTGCAGCTGATGATAGACTCACAGAAAGACAGCAACTCAAAGGGAGAGGAGCAGAGTAAAGGTGCCTGCCTTAAACACACACACACACACACACACACACACACACACACACACACACACACACACACCTGCCTCAAACACCTATACCTACAAACACACCGTGGAAATACTCTACTTCGTCCCTTTCTCACACCTACCACCCCATTTCTCCCACTCTCCCTCTCCTCCCTCTCATTCTCCCCCTCTCTCCATCATCATAGGATTGAGTGACCATGAGATCTTGTCCCAGGCAATGATGTTCATCTTTGCTGGCTATGAGACCACCAGTAGCTCTCTGTCCTTCCTGGCCTACAATCTGGCAACCAACCCTCACATCATGACCAAGCTGCAGGAGGAGATAGACACTGTGTTTCCCAACAAGGTAACCCCTCTGCAGACTCCTATATAGTACTATTCATGTGGAACAGGAAATATGATAGTGACAGTGTTTTAGAGGGTACTGATGAGTGTGTAACCCCTGTGCACTGCAGACTCCTACAGATGGTTAGATAGGTGACAGTATTTTGCAGTGTGCTAATGTGTCTGTAGCATCCCTGTGCAGACTTCTGCCCAGTATTATTCATTTGAAACAGGAAGTAGATAGGTGTTGTTGGAATCTTCAGAATACTTAAAAGGCCAGTACCTGAGGACCTGAGGGATCTACAGGGTATATACCTTAAAAGCATGTCTGACATGCAGTGGTGTGCATGACCATAGAGTGATTTCTAAACTAATGCAATCATCTTAAAATAAATTATAAAACTAACAGGTAATCAGTGCAGAGACTTGTGTGATATGTGCTCTCCATCTGACTCGTGCTGCTGCATTTTGTATCATTTGCCAAGAGCTTTCTTTGGTCGACCAGACAGGAGAGTGTTACAGTAATCAAGGCTGCTAGTAATACAAGCATGCATTCGTCTCTCAGTGTCAGCCTGGGAGAGGAAAGGTTGCACCTTTACAGCTGTGTTCTGTAAAGGTCCATGTAATATTCAAGCTTTCTAAAAGCTTCCTAACGGTTGTAATGACTATCTTTAATCGGTAGCGATCAGGGAACAAGATCCCTTATAATAAATCCCTTATGAATAAATATTTCATTTACGAACGCTGTTTTGGTTCGGAAAACACGCTTTTTAAAATGCAGTGTCCTACCTGACATTCGGTTTGCATATAAACATGTTGTGAGTGCCAGGGGTGTTCTAGGGGAGTAGACTGACCTTTCTCTGGTGGCTGCCTCTCCCAATCGTGTGCGCATGCAGAAAAACAACAGCTAATGTCCAACACTGCAAGTTCATTTCGGGGGGATATATTATTATTAGGGAGGATGTTGTTGTTTGGAAAACTTCAGACAGAATTTCTCCACGATGGCAGATTTCCGGCAAACTTACTTACTCTTCTTTAAGTGATACAAATATGTTTTAGTCACATTCTTGATATGGGTTTCAAAATTAAGATCTGAGTCAATGGTAACACCTTGTTTTTTTGCCTGGTGCTTAGTGTTACTGTAAGTAGTGTCTTTAAGTGTGCAGACAGTTTGACCAGGACAAGGACAAAGAGCATTTTGGCATCAGCATTAATTAATTAATTCTAAGGTCATTAAGAACCTAGTTAATAACTTAACAACATAGTGCTATCTCAGTGCTATGATCGGCACAAAAGCCAGATTGGAACATGTCAAATGGGAATAAGGAGATTATTTAACAGTTTGAACACCTTTTTTTCAAGAATTATTATTTTTTTGCTTAAAAAGGGAAGGTTGGAGATTGGCCTAAAATCGCTAAGGACTGAAGAGTCTAAGTTACTTTTCTTCAGGAGGGGTTTCACCATGGTAGTTTTAGGTGCAGATGAACAGACCCCCACTTTGCTGAGCATTTCTGTATGACCACTGCAAAAGAGTTCATAGTGCTTCCGTGTGGTGGAAGGTGGGGTAACAAGTCATCAAACACATCTTCAGGTCTTGCCTGAGTGATCCTCCTCACCTAATATTGGTTCTCTTATCTCAGAAGTATGTTGCAAATTCCTCACATTTGTAGGTGGAAAGCAGATCACCAGGTGTCTTGTGGGTGGGATTTATAAGGCTGTCAATCGTTGAAAAGAGCACTGTTTGAGTTGTTATGATTCATTATCAATTTTGAGAAATGATCCCGTCTGTCTTGGCGTTTTTTTATTGCCTTATTAAAAGCAGAAAGATGCTCTCGAAGAATATCAAGGTGGACCTGCAGTTTTTGTCCGCTCAGACTTTCTGCAAATTCTTTTAAATTTGGCCACAGCCTTTTTCAGTTTGACTGGTGCTACAGAGTCGATAGTTGCCCTTAGTTTGGTGTTGAAGCTGGTTGCTAAATCATTATCACAGGAGGAAGCTGTTGATGGTGTACTATTCATATTCATATTCATCATGAAATTCTCATCTGCTCAGCGACATGGCTAGATAAATAATAGAGTGAAAATATATTTTTCCCCACTTCTTATAGACTGACATGCATTCATGTTTAGCCAGGTTTCAGATAAAAACATTACAGTGCAGCTTTCGCTCTGAGATAAGATCAATAAAGGTTTTGCCAGATAGGGACCTAATATTCAAAAGCACCATGGTAATGTTCTCTGGGCTGTTCGGTGCTGCCCGGCCACAGTTAATGGAATGGATACCAAGTTATTCACATTTGAACCACCTGACAGTTTTCTTGTAGTCTGTCGACTGTGATAGGAAATAATAGACTATAGCACATTCAGTATTCCAAGCAGTCAATCCACTAAAAGCAGCCCAGTTTAGTGGCATTTTGACTTCTGATTGATCCTTGTGTACATCTATCATTTACATTGTTCAGTGGAATCTAAATGTATTTTCTTCTAACTATCAAGATAACATTATTTAGCGATTTTTTTGTTTATTCATGTATAACAAAAAAGCAAGACACTATTACACATGTACATTGAAAGTAATGGCGTTCTGTATGCGGGTGTCATGAAATTAGGCTATGCAGATTAGAATAAGTATAGTACTGTGTTCATTTCCCCGCAAAAAAACACAAAAAACTAACAGCTCTTCAGATTTGCGACGAAAAAGAGTTAGTTCTGGGCTACGGCTACGTGAACGACCAATCACTAGTGCTCATGTGAGTGTAATATCCCTGTGCAGGCTCCTATCCAGTACGAGGCTCTGATGCAGATGGACTATCTAGACAGCGTTATCAACGAGTCTCTCAGGTCGTACCCCATCGACTTGAAAGAGTCGCCAAGAAATCTGTTGAGATCTGCGGCATCACCATCCCCAAGGGTATGGTCATCATGATACCCATCTGGACCTTGCACCGTGACCCCGATGTGTGGGAAGACCCAGAGGAGTTCAAACCAGAGAGGTAATGGGCCACATCTTAACCACAACCACAATATCAATCACAACAGCAACGATAAGAGCAGTGTTCCACAAACAACCATAAAACAAACCTAAATGCGACGACCAAACACAAACAGGTTTCTTCAACCATGTATAACCATCATATTACTGTGATTTAATTGATATGTTCTTTAACCCCTCCTCCTCTGAACTCTCCGTGTGTAGGTTCAGTAAGGAGAACAAGGAGAGCATCGACCCATACACCTACATGCCGTTCGGGTTGGGCCCACGGAACTGTATCGGGATGCGATTCGCTCTGGTATTGATGAAACTGGCGATGGTGGAGATTCTACAGAGGTTCAACTTCACCGTCTGCAAAGAGACAGAGGTGAGACAAAATAATGATACAATGATTGTAAATATAATTTTGTACCTATGACTTTGTTGCGTTTCTATATGTAGCAGAGGTGATTTTGGAATCACACTCGGGTGATGAGGTAGCCCTGCCTGAGACATGTAAACTGAAGTGTCGCCCTCAGACCTTGAGGATGTCCTCTTGGCTTAATAGTAGCGTTTGTGTCTTCCACATGGGAGACCCGGGTTTGAACCCCCATACTACAATTCTGTACTTGCGTACTGCATGAGTATGTACTCCCCATTTAATTTCCCAGATTGCATTTTTCAGTACTAGGCGCCAATCATCCTCAGTATAGGCTACCTACTAAATGATGGAAGTGTGAGATTTAAAAAAAAGCTATTTGTATTTCTGCAAAACTCCCTCGAGACTTCATAGGGCCATTTTAATGTATGTCGACCCAAGAGAGGTTGTCCAGGAGTTTGAGTTTATTTGAATTTATAGTGCAATGCTACCCGAACGTAACAGTGACACTGTATTAGGTAACATTCATAGTGTAACGCTGACATCTGTTTTACTCGTTCCTTCATACTTTAACTGTGTGTCAACTCTCACCAGATCCCCATTGAGATGGACCTACAGAACACTCTGATGCCCATACGGCCCATCAAACTCAAGCTGCTGTTCCGCTGCCAGGAGTCCAACAACAACCAGCTCAAAGCAGACAGCCAGTGATGAGGACCTGCCCTGCTGCAGGTCTCTCAGTTATTATGTTACACATAGATCTAGGATCAGCCCCAACACTGGCTACTTTCAAAAATGGGCTTAAAAAAAAAAAGGGCTTCGCTTTTGCCTTAAATTGAAACTAAATTGGCGCTAATAATTGCACTGTGACCCTAAAATGCACTGTGACTTTTATTATTTTTTTATGTCTTTTATGCGTTTTTATTCAAAAAAAAAATTTCATGCTGTTTCCTTTTTATCTATTTTACGTAAAGCACTTTGAATTGCCTCTGTGTATGAAATGTGCTATATAAATAAACTTGCCTTGCCTTGCCTCGCCTTGCCTCTGGGCTCTGCTGCTACTGTATGCTGCTCTCTTTGTATCTGTCTAATAGTGGAGGTCCAGGACTAGTTGTACAGAGACAGTTGTTGTCTGTCGTCTGCAGGGCAGGGATTTGCATGTGACTTGTGCATGTTTTGTACTCGTCTGGTAGTGGGTCTCTATCATCACGCTAAAAACGTGTGTATAATCACAAACTAAATCATAACATGAGAATGAACAACATGCCATCAAAACATGACAATAAATAGGTGTTAGATTAGATTCAACTTTATTGTCATTGTGCAGAGTACAAGTACAGAGACAACGAAATGCAGTTAGCGTCTAACCAGAAGTGCAAAAAAGCAGAAAAGTGCAATGTGAACAATATATACAGGTAGAGCAGTATAAGCAATATATGAGCAGTATAAGTAGTGCAGTATAAGCAGTATATGAGCAGTATAAGCAGTATATGAGCAGTATAAGTAGTGCAGTATAAGCAATATATGTATTAACAGTAACATTATAAGCAGAATAAATATAGAATGCAGTATGAACAGTATAAGCAGTATATGAGCTGTATAAGTAGTGCAGTTACCAATGTATTGGGTCTATCTATGGGTATCGTAGTGCAGCAGTAGTCAAAATGTACCTGCATTTTATCGGTTGAAGTGCCATCTCATCTGTCATAAGATTTGACTTGTAAAACTGAAAAGTAGGATACAACTAATAGCCTAAATGTATAAACACAGACCACAACCAAAAAACAACATGGGAAAATCGTTTACGCATCCTCTGCAGCAGGAACAGTGCAGAGAAAAAGTATGTACAGTAAACCCCATAACTGAATACACTTCATACGCTTCAGCGCGACACAGAACGCCTATACTGCAACAAAGTAAAAAGATGAGACAGACACGTGTCTTCAATAACTTGCATGTTTAATCAAAATACAAGCATTCCGCACATCGTTAACTTGTAGGAAAGTTTAATCAGGTTTTATCAATTGTATTATTTTAAATGTGAAATAAATATCATCAGTGCAGAGGCTATAACACACTACAAAAGTCACATTAAATCACGGAAAGTAGGCTAGGCTAATTAACGGAACTATATGAATATACAGCCCGAGCCCAGTCCAGGGTTCTGAAAGCGACAAGTAACAAGTGTGCCCATCAACTGTCTAGATATTAGGCCTATACGTAACATTTAGTCCTCCACTTTATATCACAGGTAGTATAACGTTTAAAATGACTACAAAACAAAAGCAATATAGTCTACAGTGAACGGCGCATTGTCCATTTGTCATACATGTCCAAACAGACCTGCTCACTTGAATAGGAAAGTAGCGCGGCGGTTCGTTGCTTCAGCAAACCTCTCGATGACTTTACTGTTGAAATCCATCTGTCCCTGGATCAATGCATTTTCAATGGAAATCATGTCAAGGCCGTTCAGTCGCTGGTGTCTGTTCTGTTCTGACAGATGTATAATGTCTTTGAATCCAGCCGATGCCCAAATAGTCTCCACCAAAAATCATACATGGGAAACAGAACAGCGCATGTTTCGAGGTGGTAGCGGTTAGCCATCTCTTTTTGTCAAACCATTCCTGTTGGCCCTAAACGTTTTATCTCCAACTTCTCTTCCAAAGGCAATGTACTAAACCGCATGGTCAACAAATAATCTACACGATTCATTGTGAAAACTTTAGCTAGCTAGCATTAGCGATAGACGTACAGTAGATGAACTGAATTGCTTTATGATTATTTCCTGTCATGTCAGACCACGTTAACGACATTAGCGTTTAATAGTTTTTCGCCACCTGTTGCTAGGCAGAATTCATACCCAATATAATTTGCGTGAGGTTTTTCCTGCTTACGCCAAACACGCTCACGTTGTTCCCCTCGCAACGATGGGGCAAGAGTGCTCCGCTGCCCCACAGCAGAAAGACGGGACAGGGAGCTCAGTCCGCACACACTAGTAATTACTAGTAATTAGTAATTACTCCAAAAACAGCACTATACGGATTATGAGTCAAGTTTTATATATTTATACACACCAATTTCACCATTTAATCTATTTTGTATTAAATATAAAATACTTATTATTATTACTAATAAAAAATATGACTAATAATTGTTTCGTATTTGTAATGTACTTTATGAGACTTTATGTTTGTAATGTACTTTATAAAGAAAAAAAACCTGTATATCCCCAAATTTGATTCTATGCAATATGTTTTTTCAAATGTTGTATTTGTCTTGTAGGCTACTTTTGTGTAAGCCGTATATTGTGGGTAAAATGCACTATAAATTCAAATGAACTTAAACTTAAATGTGTATTGCAGTGGAATCCGATCCGCGTGTAAATCGAATCAATTTCCCATTGACATGAATGCAAGATTTACGCGCGCGGATTTGGAGTTAGGATTCCACCCAAAATGCGTTGCTATTGGTATCATTATGACGTTGATATGTACACAGAATTGAGAATGTTCTGCAATAATACACAAAGTTCTTGAACTTTTAGTTCAGTGGCATAACGAGCTAAGACGCAACCTGAACCTGTGCAATCAGTATTACCAGAGTGAGATATAAAGAGATTATAACCGGAAGATTCGGCGCTTATACACAGCCTACTGACTGAGGTAGGCTAATGTAGGCCAGAGATGTAGTATAGTTGACATATAGTATAGTTTTATAACACTTGTATTTGTAAATACTTGAGACGGCATAGGCCGACTACCTTTACAGCATTTGGACAAGGGACGCGTAAAAATGTCACTGAGAGATATCTGTCACTAGGAGATGATATTCCCATTAAATCGAATTCAGCGTTGGATATTTCTATATGCCTAAAAACTCACATCTTTAGAAAGGCCTTCCTTTAGGTCCTGTCCTCTTGTTGTTGTTAGTGTTTTGTTTGTGTTTTTGTTCGTGTGTCTATTGCACTCAACTGCACAGGCTTTGAAATTGTCAGCTACAAATGAAAAACACATTCCAAATAAAATATATTTTTTATTATTATTATGAGAGACCTAAATGAACTAACCCAGACCTAACCCATGAATTGAATTAGGGCTATTTTAATTTTGCCGAGGTCTTCTGCTTATTAGCCTATAGGCTCCTACCTGTACCAGGCCGATTCCAGTTAATAAAATGTGCCCATTATATGGCCACTGATATTTGACCTGTTGGCCACAATTGTAGGCTATATTTCAAGGCGTGTCAACAAACATAGCCAGCCAACCCACACTGGAAGCTTTTGCTGACTCTAACATAGGCCTCTGACAGGACCAAGTCACTTCGAACCATTGCATCGAACGCTGATAAGAGTTGTTAGGCAGTGAATTACCATGATAGTCATTCCAAACCCATTATGACGCCAGCCGAACACACATTATAGATAATAACATTTCTTTGCTGCCAATCGGTGTATTGGTATTTGTTGACTGATTCAGGAGGGCAAACTCAAAGATTGTTATCCCATTCTCATTTGGGGAATCTTTCTGACATTCCTGTTGCATTATAGTATGGGTGTGTGGAGATTATTTCAATAATTTTTGTTTGTGTTCTATCTACTGTAGGTGCATAAAAACAATGGAGGTGAAAATATATATGAGTATTGAGGATATCAGGAAGGAGCATGAGAGGATTAAGACAGAGAAGGCAGAGTTTGAGAAAAAGATAGAGGAATATGAGAAACAAAAGAGAAGGGACCAGAAAGTTAGGCAGAGGGAGGAGGAGATCCTGGCCAGAAAGGCAGAAAGACTGCAGGAGGACAGGAATGAGTTCAATAGGGAGAGGGAGGAGATGGACAGTGGGATCAAGATCCTCATGATGGAGATTGAGAAAGAGAAGGAGTCCTCAAAGGAGATACTTAGAAAGGCTGAGAAGGCAGAGGCAGAGTTAAATATGATGAGGAAGGAGAGCGTGAAAATCCAAAGAGACGGGCAGAAGGTGGAGCAAGAAATGCTCAGGATGTGGAAGGAGAAGGAGACATTTCTCAAGGCCAAGAAACAGATGGAGAAAGAGATGGAGAAAAATATGGTGGCAGTCAAGAGGAGAGAGGCCCTGGTGATGGAGGCCGAAGAAAGACTTAAACTGAGCAAGGAAAAAGAGAAGGAAGAGCAGGAGAAGGAGACCTCAAAGGAGATGCTTAGAAAGACAGAGAAGGTCGGAGCAGAGTTGCAAATGATAAAGAAGGAGTGGATGAAAATCAAAAGAGACGGGCAGAAGGTGGAGCAAGAAATGCTCGGGATGTGGAAGGAGAAGGAGACATTTCTCAAGGCCAAGAAACAGATGGAAAAAGAAATGGAGGCAGTCAAGAGGAGAGAGGCCCTGGTGATGGAGGCCGAAGAAAGACTTAAACTGAGCCAGGAAAAGGAGACGCTAGAGCAGGAAAAGGAGACCTCAATAGAGATGCTTAGAAAGACAGAGAAGGTCGGAGCAGAGTTGCAAATGATAAAGAAGGAGTGGATGAAAATCAAAAGAGACGGGCAGGATGTGGAGCGAGAAATGCTCAAGATGTGGAAGGAGAAGGAGACATTTAAAAAGGATAAGAAACAGATGGAGAAAGAGATAGAGGCCATCAAGAGGAGAGAGGCCCTGGTGATGGTGGCTGAAGAAAGAGCGAAACAGAGTCTGGAAAAAGAGAAGCTAGAACAGGAGAGGGAGACATTGAAGAAGGTGAGCATGGTGACGATTAGAGAGATGGTAGAGAACCTATAGACTAAGTAGATGAAGGTGATTGTTGCTAGTTTACTATAGCATTTAGTCCATGACCTTCAACTCTCAGTTGAATTTGTCCAATTCTTGTCTCACCTTGCACTCCCCTCTGATGTTACTTTTTTAATTTCAGATGAACGATGGCTCCAGATATGCCCCAACCCTCATGTTCTCGTTGAGAGCGACTCCTCTGATGGCTCAGCTGGTACACAATCAGGCAAACCAGGGGACGAGCCTTTCTGTCAAAAGCCTTGTTGATGTGGCCCTGGCTGAGAGCGTGTGGGGGTGCAGAGATAAGACAGGGGACTGCACATGCCGACACCGTTAGCCTGGAAACCTCAACACAATTGGCCGCTATTTAGGGATACATAGCAAATCAAGTTATATAGTTGTCTTAAGTTCAATAAATTAAGTTGAACATTAAATTAAATTGACTTCCTTTCTCTACCACTGTGACTGCTTGTGGCATTTATTATTATAGAAAGTCTTACTTGTGATGACCGTGATGTATGTAGCTGAAGATGAATGTAGCTATTTATTTTAAGTCGCTCTGGATAAGAGCTTCTGCTAAATTACTCAAACGTAGGCCTAAAGTACATCCGTAAAATAATGTATCCATTTCCTGTTAACCATCTCTAAACCCTAGATGGCAGTATTTACTCTTACACCAGAAACGTGACCAGTTTCACGTGTGGATGCAGAAGAAATAGCCTCCCAATCTGTTTCTGCAAGGAACTTCTAATTTATGGATTCTGTACATGGATTCTGTCTTGTCAAGTCTGAATATCTTAGAGTTGGGGTTTGTCCTCTACCTCCAAATATAAACGAGGACAATCACTTTGTTTTTCATACAGGTACCACTATTGTATGTATTTCTATAATCTATGTTTCTATTACTTTACCATACTATGAAACTAATTGAATATGTTTTTAAGCGTCCAAAAAGCATTGATACCATTTCCAAGCACTCCAAGAATCATTTTGCGTTGCTGCTGCAGCAGCCGCGCAATGTCAACACTTTAGACACACACTGGTGTAGCATGTAACATTAAAATCCATCAACTTCATATCACACCATTGATGATTGGTGAACTTGTTGGATCAGTTAAGGCCTGTGCCAGAAATCAGTACACACACCAATCACACAATGGGACTATAACAGGCACATACAGTGCATTCTGAAAGTATTCAGACCCCTTCACTTTTTCCGTATTATGTTATGTTACAGCCTTATTCAAAAATAGATGAAATTATTTTTTTTCCTCATTAATCTACACACAATACGCAATAAGGTGCTTCAACAAAAAACGTAAAGGGTCTGAATACGTATGTAAAGGTGATATTTCAGTTTTTTATTTTGAATAAATTAGCAACAATTTCTAAAAACCTGTTTTTGCTTTGTCATTATGGGGTATTGTGTGTAGATTGATGAGGAAAAAGGCTGTAACATCACAAAATGTGGAAAAAGTGAAGGGGTATGAATACTTTCCGAGAGCACTGTATTTACATCTTGATTCACATAATCACACCTCGTACACACTTGCAAGTGATAGCAACGCCTATCACCTGTCCCAATAAAGGGATGCTACAAGCGCGCCATTTCATCCTTTCCACTCTTCACTCTCTGACTGTCTGAAGTGTACTGTAGTTGTGTTGTTGTAGCTGGGTACACCTCAGCCTATGATTCTCATGGGGCGTTAGTTTGAAAAGTGTACTGTAGTTGTGTTGTTGTAGCTGGCTACACCTCAGCCCATGATTCTCATGGGGCATTTGGTTGAAAAGTGTACTGTAGTTGTATTGTTGTAGCTGGCTACACCTCAGCCTATGATTCTCACGGGGCGTTAGATTGTCTCTGATAGAATCTTACGGTTCAGCTCAACGACGATTTTCACCTTCTGAGCACCTGTTAACTCTCTGAGCTAGCAGGCTAACCTGTGAGCTCTCAATTCTTTGTTATTGTTGAACCCTAGCTCGACGATAATTCCTCAGGTTATTATTAGAACTTGCAAGGTCACATGTGTAGGCTACAGCTAGCACTTGGGACGGACGGCTAACTAAGTTACTTGTTGTTTCCGGACAGCTGAGAACCTTGGCTAGCTTTGACAAGGTAATATTGAGAAATATTAGCACCCTGTTTGCAGGAGGGTTGGTCAGCTTGTGTTTGTAGCCCTAGGACTACTGAGCACTTTCTAGTAATTAATAATTTACTAGCTAGTTACCTCGTATAATGATCTGGAACATACCAGTTCTCTCTGGTGTGGGACCAGCACCATATCTAACTATGCGGGTACCAGTTCCCTGTGGTAGCACGTGGGTGTAGCAATGCTGAGGTGTGCTGATATTGTACCTGTTTGTTGCATCGTGCGCTGTATCTAAACTAACCCCACAACTAAGTCAACTAATAAACATGGGTTACGCATATCTTAAACATGCCTGTGTGTGTGTGTGTGTGTGTGTGTGTGTGTGTGTGTGTGCGTGCGTGCGTGCGTGCGTGTGTGCTTGCGTACATGTGTTTTTTCGGGGATGCAGAGAAAGTCTTCCAGCTGTTCCAATGAGTACATACATCCATCCATCCATACATACATAGACCTATGCATTTAATTCTGGTTTGTTTATAACTAAGAGGAAGACACATTTATCATCTGATAGAAATTATTTTTATAAAAACAGTTTATTATTGCTATAATAAAAATACATTACTGCAGTGTGCTAAATTTACTAATGTGATGGCCTGTTGACAAATGAGCGATGGATCAAGCATTAGTCCCATAGTACGTTGAATTAATACATGGAGAGGTTAAGCCAGGTCATCAAGAAAGATGTTGCAACACACGCTTACACAAAGAGCTATAGTGGAATAGTACCAGGCTAGGGAGGATAGGCTAGGGAGGACATACCAGAGTAGGTGTCTTATCTCTTACAGAGTGCTGACTCCGCAGCTGGGATGAATGGTGTGATCAGCCCGTGAACAACAAGGGATGCCAAGTCTAAACCATGGTTCCTCCCCAACCAAATAGCCAATCACAATCATTTTGTATACTGTAAATACTTTGTTTGACTGTTTGAATGCATCCATTTTTGGAGGGTTGGTTACAGATTAACAGCTTGCTGACTGTGATTTTCATCGCCAAAAGTGGTCCTTGTACAAGCCTAGAATTCTGACATGTAAATAAATAGCTAAAAGTAAGAAGTAGTTTGTCTTCTCTTCAAATAAAGAACACGTTTTCTCACACATCAAAAACCACTAGTTATCATCAAAAAGGATGGTCACAGTTTGCTAAAAAAGAGTACCTAAAAAGCCTGCAGAGGTCTCGTAAAAGGTATTGTGGACAGATAAGATGAATATTATCATGGACTAGAGTGACAAAAGTTTGGAGAAAAAAGGATCTGCCCAAGATTTACAGCATACCACCTCATCTGTGAAACATGGTGCAGGGGGTGTTAGATGTGGGCATGTATAGTTGCCATTAGAACTTGCTAACTTGTCTTAATTGATGATTGTACCTGCTGACGGCAGCAGCAGAATGTATTCTGAAGTGCACAGAAACATCTTGTCTGCTTGAGTGCAAGCAAATGCCTCCAAATGCATTGGATGGAGCCACACCATACAATAAAACAATGACCCAAAACACTGCCATAGCAACTAGTGGAAAGATCTTGATTGGCCAAGTCAACCTTCAGATTAAAATTCAATTGAACATGCATTACATTTCCCTAATGATAAGAATTTAGGCAAAAAGACCTCAAAACAAACAACAACTAAAGATGGCTGCAGTACAGGCCTAGCAGAGCATCACCAAAGAAGATGCCCAGCGTCTGGTGGGGTTAGTGGTTTGCAGACTTCAGGCAGTTATTGTCCACTAAATACTAGTGGATTGTCCACTAAATACTAAACATGACTGCTTCATTTGGACATTTGATAAGTCTGTCCCATTACTTTTGGGTACACTGAAATAGGAGGATTATGCATAAAAAGTGGGGTAATTTCTAAATGGTGAAACGAATGTGTATACAAATACCATCAAATAAAAGCTGAGAATCTCTACTTTAACCTTGTAGTAATTGTTTAATTTCAAATCCAAACGTTTGATAAAGTTCTTCATAACCAACATCAGGGAGATGTGACCAGAGAGTGGATCCTGGCTATAAGGGCACACTCTTGCCAACACACATTCTGGTGTGACATGTGGGATGTCTTATTGATCTATGTTGCTTTGGCTGTCTCCATGTGTGGATCATTGTAATCAGGGGTGGGGCTGGCCTTTTAAACACCTGTGCTTTGTTTCATTCAGGGAAAACAAAGAGATTTTTAACATTTCTTTTAAAGAGACAACACACATTTTCTGCCATGCCTCTGTCAATTGATTTGGCTTTAATCAATGGTTTCTTCTTGATGTTGTGTACATGTTTTCATGCCAATGTCACCTTTCAGAGGAAATCAAGGAACCTATCCAGATCTGATGTCGTATTAGATGAGTCAAACCCTGTCAGAACATAGTTTGCTTTTGCTAGATTCTTTTCTTTTCTTTTGTCTAGTATTGGTATACATGGTCGAAATTATGCACTCATATTTAGTATTTGGTCGACAATACTTTGTATGCAATAACCGTCTGGGACCCATTGACCCCACCAGGTGCTGGGTATCTTCTCTGGTGATATTCTGCCAGGCCAGCCATCTTCAGTTTTTGAGGTGTTTTTGCCCAAAATCTTACCATCAGAAAATGAAATGCATGTTCAATAGGATTTAAATCCAAACATTGACATGGCCAGTCAAGAACTTTCCACTTTTTCGCCCTGAAAATCTCCCTAGCTCCAATGGCAGTATGTTTTGGGTCATTGTCTTACTGTATGATGAAGCGCCATCCAATGAATTTGGAAGCATTGCTTTTACTCGACCAGACAAGATATTTCTGTACACTTCAGAATATATTCTGCTGCTGCTGTCAGCAGTAACATCATCAATTATGATAAGTTAGCAAGTTCTAGTGGCAGCTATACATGCCCAAACCATAGCATCCCCTCCACCATGTTTCACAGATGAGATGGTATGCTGTAAACCTTGGGCAGATCCTTTTTTCTCCAAACTTTCCTCTTGCAATCACTCTGATAATATTCATCTTATCTGTCCACAAGACTTTTTTCCACAACTCTGCAGGCTTTTTAGGTACTTCTTAGCAAACTGTAACCTGACTATCCTTTTTAAGAATAACTAGTGGTTTGCATCTTGCAGTGAAGCCTCAGCCATTTGCGATTGCTGAGCTCATCAGTGCTTGATTTTGGCAAGTCTAAGGTTTTGACTATGTTTCAGATTTTTCAGCTTTCACCATTTGTCAATTCCTTTGCTATTGTAATGTATCTCACACCTTGTCCTTTGTTGGGAATGATATTTAAGGAGAGGGACAGCGAGATATTCTTTGAGTTTTGGGTTAGGCCCATCACGGGCATCATTCTCCCGCGTTGTCCTTGACGCACGTTAACGTATGGTTAAAACTTACAGACGTATGTTGTTTTAAATTGTGTTAAATTGGTTATTTTGTTGATACTCTATTCTCATTCTTCCTATGGGCATTAATGTGATGTTGTGCGCTCGATAAAGGTTCTGTTAATCAGGGCTGGCTCTAGCCATTTTGCTGCCCAAGCATTTTTCCCTCTTTTGCATTATCAAATGTCTAAATTAAGCACTCATGTTTAGTATTTGGTCCCCAATCCTTTGTATGCAAAGGTGCAAAAGTCTGTGACCCATTGACCCAACCGGACGCTGGGTATCTTCTCTGGTAATGCTCTGCCAGACCTATGTTGCAGTGACTGTTGTTGTTTTTTTAGGATGTTTTGCCCTAAGTCTCCTCTTGAGCAAATGAAATGCATGTTCTATAGGATTTAAATCTGGAGACTGACTTGGCCAGTCAACAACTTTCCACTTTTTGGCCCTGAAAAATTCCCTAGTTCCTATGGCAGTATGTTTTGGGTCATTGTCCTGCTGTATGATGAAATGCCGTCCAATGAGTTTGGAGCCATTTACTTGTACTTGGACTGACAAGATGTAAATAAATGATTCTCAATTATGGTGAGCATTCTTTGGTTATCCACTGGAAGTCTTCCTTGCCATTTGCGATTTCTTAGCTCACCAGTGCTTTCTTTCCTTTTAATGAAGTTCCAAACTGTTGATTTTGGTAGGTTTAAGGTTTTGGCTATGTTTATTTTTTTTCTGATATTTCAGCATCATAATGGCTTCCCTGACTTTTAATAACATCTCTTTGGTCCTCATGTTGACAAGACACCAATAGCAGACTGCACAAATTATGTGACGGAACACACCTGACGAACACACTTGTCAAGCCAATTGTCCTATCACTTTTGTGTAGCCTGAAATAGGGGGATTATGCATAAAAGTGTTGTAATTTCTGAATGATAAACCAATATGTACATCAAATAAAAAATAAAAATCTCTACGTTTTTATTTCAAATCCAAACAGAAGAAAAAATGCTTCACTGTCCCATTACTTACGCACGGTACTGTATAACCTTCTGTGGAAAGGGTTCTACATGGAACCCAAAAGGTTTCTTCAAAGGGACAGTGGAAGAAGAACCCTTTTTGGTTCTAGGTAGCACTTTTTCAAAGAGTGCAGGATTTGTGATGGGTCTGTCTGTCTCTATCTACGGTATATTTGCTTGAATGCCACAGCCTATTTAAGTATTGTTGCTGACCATTTGCATCCCTTCATGGCCACAATTTACCCACCTTCTAATGGCTACTTCCAGAATGATAATGCACCATGTCACAAAGCAAAAGTCGTCTTAAACTGGTTTCATGAACATGACAATGAGTTCAGTGTTCTTCAGTGGCCTTCCTTGTCACCGGATCTGAATCCAATAGAACACCTTTGGGATGTGGCAAAACGGGAGATTCACATCTTGAAAGTGCACCTGAAAAATGTGCAGGAATTGCGTGATGCAATCATGTCATCATGGACCAGAATCTCAAAGGAATCAATGTCACGAAGAATTGAGGCTGTTTTGAGAGCAAAGGGAGGCTCTACCCAGTATTAGTATAGTGTTCCTAATAAAGTGTTGGGTGAGTGTATATCTAACTATCTTTGTTTTTGCTGGTCTGTAGGATCTATGATGGCCGTCAGCCCGTCCTGTGTATCATGGACACAGCCATGATCAAAACCATCCTCATCAAGGAATGCTACTCCCTTTTCACTAACAGGAGGGTAATACGCTAAATTGAAGTTGTTGTATGGGGAAAAAAACATAAGGGCTTATTAAATAGATAATATCGTTGTTATTATAGCATTATTAATATTCGGTTAATTTTGCAGTATATAATCATTGTTATTTTTCTAGAATTTCTATCTCAACGGGCCTCTGTATGACGCCGTGTTTATCGCTGAGGATGATACATGGAGACGGATCCGCAGTGTCCTGTCTCCCTCCTTCACCAGTGGGCGGATCAAAGAGGTACAGTCCCATCTCTCCTCTCCTTCTTTTATTCATTCCAACAACACAAATAAATGAATGACTAACAACTCTGACGTGTGTGTGTGTGTGTGTTTATGTGATTTGTACTATGTGTATAGTGTGTATTCATTGTTGTTTGTTGTTGTGTGAAGCAGCAACTTTAATTGTCCAAGACAAATTTCCATCCGGGACAATAAAGTATATTTAATCTTATCTTAGATAAGTTCAGTGGTCAGATGACAGACCACATCATGACCAAGCTGCAGGAGGAGATAGACACTGTGTTTCCCAACAAGGTAACCCCTCTGCAGACTCCTATATAGTACTATTCATGTGGAACAGGAAATATGATAGTGACAGTATTTTAGAGGGTACTGATGAGTGTGTAACCCCTGTGCACTGCAGACTCCTACAGTATCTATTACTATTGCTTTGGAACAGATGGTTAGATAGGTGACAGTATTTTGCAGTATGCTAATGTGTCTGTAGCATCCCTGTGCAGACTTCTGCCCAGTGCTATTCATTTGAAACAGGAAGTAGATAGGTGTTGTTGGAATCTTCAGAATAGTTAAAAGGCCAGTACCTGAGGACCTGAGGGATCTACAGGGTATATACCTTAAAAGCATGTCTGACATGCAGTGGTGTGCGTGACCATAGAGTGATTTCTAAACTAATACAATTATCTTAAAATAAATTATAAAACTAACAGGTTATCAGTGCAGAGACTTGTATGATATGTGCTCTCCATCTGACTCGTGCTGCTGCATTCTGTATCATTTGCCAAGAGCTTTCTTTGGTCGACCAGACAGGAGAGTGTTACAGTAATCAAGGCTGCTAGTAATACAAGCATGCATTCGTCTCTCAGTGTCAGCCTGGGAGAGGAAAGGTTGCACCTTTACAGCTGTGTTCTGTAAAGGTCCATGTAATATTCAACCTTTTTAAAAGCTTCCTAAAGGTTGTAATGACTATCTTTAATCGGTAGCGATCAGGGAACGAGATCCCTTGAAATAAATATTTCATTTACAAACGCTGTTTTGGTTCGGAAAACACGCTTTTTAAAATGCAGTGTCCTACCTGGACACTCGGTTTGCATATAAACATGTTGTTACTGCCAGGGGTGTTCTAGGGGAGTGGACTCACCTTTCTGTCTCTGAGGGCTGCCTCTTCCAATCGTGTGCGCATGCAGAAACACAACAGCTAATGTCCAACACTGCAAGTTCATTTCGGGGGGTTATATTATTATAAGGGAGGATGTTGTCGTTTGGACAACTTCAGACAGAATTTCTCCACGATGGCAGATTTCCGACAAACTTACTTACTCTTCTTTAAGTGATACAAATATGTTTTAGTCACATTCTTGATATGGGTTTCAAAATTAAGATCTGAGTCAATGGTGACACCTCTGTTTTTTGCCTGGTGCTTAGTGTTACTGTAAGTAGAAGTGTCTTTAAGTATGCAGACAGTTTCTCTCTTTCGGTTTTTGCTCCAATGACTAGTTCTGTGACATCCATATGTCCGCAATGCATTTCACCAGGAAATCAATCAAACTGTTTGACTGGTGCTACAGAGTCGATAGTTGCCCTTAGTTTGGTGTTGAAGCTGGTTACTAAATCATTATCACAGGAGGAAGCTGTTGATGGTGTACTATTCATATTCATCATCATGAATCTCATCTGCTCAGCGACATGGCTAGATAAAGAGGATGCAACAGGAGTAAGACCCTTTGTAATCACTAGGTCCAGGGTGTGGCAGTGGTTATGGGTGAGCCCAGTAACTCACTGAATAAAGTCCGTAGAATTCAAGAGATTCATCAAATCCATGGCTGTCGAGTCAGTCTCATTGTCCACATGTAGGTTAAAATCACCAATGATAATAATCTTAGCATAATTTGAATGAAAGGTAGATGGGCCTTGGATGAAACCGTGATCTTTACATTTCTCATCCTTGTCATCAGGTGTCTTTATCACTCATTACTGTGCAACAGGAGGCTGATGGAGGTAGAAATGGGAGGACAGCTCATTGTAATTAGAGCTTGACAGATATATCTGATATTGGCCTTAAAGAAATATCTGAAGAGTTATTCACCATGTTATATATAATATAGAGGAAACTGGACAGCACTTATTATGGATCATTTAACACAATTACACATGACACAACTGTGTTAACAGAGACACAATACGTCCTGCTCCTGTCCATGTTTGTATATACTGTACATTTTCCCCTATGTCTGCTAAGGGCTTCACTGCTTTTTCCACTGTTTATGTGGCACATAGGATATTTATATGTAATTGGCCACTTACGTAAATGGGCGATTCTTACTACGGGCACTTTCATGTCCTTTGATCATATTTTATAAAAAAAAAAAAGAAAAAGGGAATATTCACACTTTCATAGTTATCTTTACAATGAAAGTACTTTAGGAACTTTTTACCGGTAGTCTATGATGATTTTTTCACCTTTTTCAACATCGTTATAGATGCAAATATTGCTGTTTTGTGCCTGTCTCACACCCAGACTTCTGATCTTCAATAATGAAAATGAAGTGTAAAAAAATGATTTATCTATTTTTTTTAAAATGTGACTGAATAAAGTATCAGTAAAATAATCAACACATAATTGGGGTATTTAAGGTCAAACAACTATTTATGTGATTTTATATACAAAATGTAGTTGTCCCACAGTATTGCCATCATTTCCACCACAACACTGTAATGTCCCTTTAAAAGGTTTGTGTGAAAGATGGTTTGGGTAGTTTCTATGGAGATGAACAGTTACATCACAGCACATGTCTGATATGGAGGATATTTTGGATTTCTTCACCAACTTTTGAAGAAAACTCAAGGTAAATATTGCTTGAAATGAAAATATTTTTATTGTATGTCATTTCCAAACATGACGTAACATCAATTGAGTTTGTAAATAAATCGATTTTTTAACGTACATAGATGTATTTTGCATGCATGAAATGCTAGGTACCAATTCATAGCTAATCTGTGATGCTAGCTTGGATTTTTTTACAAAATACTGTAAGATTGTCATTTCCACCTCCGTCATTTCCAACACATTACCTTCTTGGGTGGAAATGACAAAGGTGAGGTTGAAATTACATTTATGCTTACAAGGTGCAATTCATAGATTGTGAGGCTACATATGTGTAATTTATTTATTAAAATGTACAATGTTAATGTTTTATTCAAATGCATATTTGTTGAAATGCATTTTCATCTATTTTTAAGATGCCACGGACCTCTCTGCAGAAAGGTCTCAGGCCTATAGGGACAGAATAAAAGAGGACCCTGTCAAATATGAAGAGCGACTGAAAAGAGACAGGGAGAGATACCTGAGGAAAAAAGAAAGAGGGGTTGACCCAGAAATGACCCAGAAATGACCCAGTCATTTCCACCACCTCATACCTTTTTTTAAAAATAGTTACAAAATTCTAATCACTCATTAAAAACTTCTGCATAGTTTATGGGATAATGTTCCACTTAATGTAATAACACAAGTAGTTATTTCCTGAAATGTATCTAACCAATCCAATATTATATTTCAGGTTGTGGTTGATGTAAGCTTTGTGTTTGGTCCTCATCTCAATTAATTTACCTAATCCACAAATGTATGGTAATTGCAATATAGGTATAAACTGGTAAAACTATGTGTGAAAGTGGTCTTACACTGTTGAGAAATTATGTATATCATACTTTTTTAAAATAATAATCAAATGTTTACATATGATGTAAATTACATTTGTTCAATGCGGGTCGGACAATATGTAAAAAAAACATCAATTTGTCTTGTAATGTTAGTGCGTTCTCTTATGGATCATGAAACTAGACTACTTATATTAACCTATTAGACTGTGACAATTTAGATTTGAACATTTTTTTTTCCCTCAAGTTCACAAGGCCAAAAGTGCCTGTAGTTGAAGAATCGCCCAAATGTGTTATTTTATATGTATGCACTTTATCTTGCATGTTTACAGACTCCCCCCATTCAATTTCACGCATTTCTATTTGGAGTATAAAA
Source organism: Argentina silus (assembly GCF_951799395.1). Classification (NCBI taxonomy): domain Eukaryota; kingdom Metazoa; phylum Chordata; class Actinopteri; order Argentiniformes; family Argentinidae; genus Argentina; species Argentina silus. Next base: position 197,182 of record NW_028152565.1, on the reverse strand, counting down.
GGCACTAGATCACCTGCGGGTATATAAGCTGTGGCTTGCGCTGCGTTCTTCAGTTGGCAGTTAATACCTGAACCAGTAAAGACTGAGGACCAGACGACTCACTAGTGTGTTTTCCATTTATTCTTAAGCATAAGCATTAATACAGTTTGTCATTAATGTAGGCTTTCTATTTAGTGTACCGTTAGGCATAGTAGCATATGAAGTTTGTAGTCTGTTAGCGGTAATTGCGCTAGCTTGGTATCCTAAACGAGGACGAGTTAGCACTAGCTTGCCGTTTACGATGAGTGGTTGTTGTCAAATGACACCTGACAAAACATGTCGAAGGGAGTCTGGTGTAACGTTTGCCTGACTCCACTGATACAGATGTATGTGTAGGATTTAATGTTAGAGTGTTTTGTAGTTTACATTTTCTTTGTTTTTCTTCGTTTTCTCCTAACGGTTAAGAGAAGGTAGACGGTTAGAGCCAGAGTCCGAACCGCTGATGAACAGCGCTGTAGTTTACCGTTGCCAAGGCAACCAGGCAGCTCACAGGTTGTACCATATTTCTAAATCATTATTTTGATATAATACTGAAATGTTGATATTATATTGTTATTGTTTTACATTGTAATTTGTATTGTTCCAACTAAGTTCAGTTGGCAGTTAATACCTGAACCACGAGTATGTTTTCCATTTATCCCCCCCCCCTCCCCCTATACTAACCCTAACCCCAACCCCACCCAGAGACCTCTTCATCCCCGCTACCCCCCTTGTACAAGTTCTCTCCTGCTAATACAAATAAAATGAAATAGCCGACTGCCTATGGCCCCTGGTGTGAGCATTGATTACTTTGTCTTATGATGACTGTTGGATAGATGATTCAATTACTTAAACAAATGTATTGTTGTAAGTCGCTTTGGATAAAGGCGTCTGCTAAATGCCATGAATGTAAATGTAAATTACAATGGAGGGCCATGTCCAGAAACGACCCCGAGCCCCTAGCACTGATCTATATACCTATATCTATGTCTGTGTTTTGTCTATTAATTAATAATATGATGATGATTAATCCCAACGACGTATATTTTCCAAGAAACAACATGAGCATATCTGTAATCAAATAAATATCTCCTGCGTCATAATGCTGTTGTCTTGATGACGCTGCTAGCAATGACGTAAATTTATGTAAAAGTCACTTTGGTCACTTGAACCTCCAGTTGTTGTCAAATAGCCTTTGCTGATTGTCATTTGTAATGTGGTACGCTCATTAGTGGAAATAGATTCAATTACATTTCAACACAATGGAGAAAAACTGGTGGGACCCGCCGCAGGTAAGTTTGCCTTGCTCTATTTTAGTTTAAATAAACGGGAATACTTTACATTAAATTGCCCCAATACTTGGGCCAAATGTCCAAGGACGTAGGATGTATCTTTAGAGAGGGGGTGCTGCCTAAATGTTGTGTAAAGGGCTGTGCCATGGCTGCTGGTGGGCCGGTCGATCTGTGGGCTGCGGGGCCGGTGAGCGACACGATGTGTGGGCTTCGCGCAGATCCCCCCTACCTTAATCGAATAAGCACTAGGCCGACAAGCTCCTGTATATTTTCAGAAGCAGGGCTGAAAATTAATCAAATTTAATCAAATCAAGCTCTATCATCCGTGGTGACAACATGTTACTGTACACTTGTTTGTATTCGTATGTTATCGTCCAGTCAAAGTAGCCTACAATTCAAAGCAACATTTCCCCCACAATCAGGACCTAGACCTACTGCAAAGAAATACCCTTAATTGGCTACTCTTTGTTGTTAGATCTCTGGGAAGTAATTCATCCGACTCGGCAGACAGTTTGATCCCAACATCAAGTCAAATCGCGGTAATTTCGGTGAGCGCGCAATTCCAAAAACAGCTGTTTGTCAGTGAAAGAGCAGCGTAACAGCCTAAAAAGTGAAACGGGACGAGCTCAATCGTTGTTACAGAGAGAAATGTGGCTGCAAAATCAACCATTTTAAAGATCAACATTAAAACGAGACAGCTTTATAAATAACCTATAGAGGATGGACTATCGAAGAAAGATGATTGACAGAACAATATCAAAATGGTTAATTTGATGTTTTCAGGTAGGCCCTATCTAAAATATAACCAAACATAGTTGGCACTAATAGGTCTTAATCGACAGGACCTTTCCTTAAGTAAGTCGTAAGTTGACTTTGCAAAGGGCCTACAATTACTTACTGTACAGGCCTACATGATTTGCAATATAAATTGTGTCGGATATGTTGAATAAAAGGTAGATGTAGGCCTTTTTTAAAGGCAAAACTAGAGAGCCCCTTTTGGGAAATTGGGAACGCAACAGCCTATTCTTGAGAACATTGTGAGGTACTGCAATCTCTTTGCGAGGGAAGCCTGTTATCTAACGCAATCATATTTCTTGACGTTTCCCTGTCATTGTGTCTGTCATCTCCATCAGGAAGTTTCAAAGCCCTATGCTACTGTATTTGATAACTACCCACTCACCCCATTCAGGATGGCTAAACATAGACAATATGTAAAGATCACTGGAGACAATTGAATGGTTTTATACTCAGAAAAGACAAATACATTCATAGAGACATTCTCGAGACTGCACCTGTAGTGTGTTCACTGTATGTCCACAGGAGTGTAAAGAGGATCAGGCTGCCCTGATGATGGAGGCAGCAGGACCGGCAGCTTTCGCAGCCTACACCCCACTCCCACAGAGGACATCAAGACGGGCCAGGCACACGAGAGAGAGGGCCAGAGTGGCTAAAGAAAGAAAGGAAGAGAAGGAGGGTTGGAGGAGGGAGATGGAGGAGAGAGCGGAAGAGGTGGAGGGAGCCCAAAACCTTCTGCATAAGGTGAAGGAGCACACCGATGCAGAGAAGGAGAGGCTGAAGGAGGAGAGAGAGAGGGTGGACAAGGACAGAGAAATGGTGGACAAGGACAGAGAAATGGTGGAGAGGAAGAGGAAGATAGTCAACCATCTTAAAGATAATATGGAGAGGAAGAGGAAAGTGTTGGATAGAGACACTGAGAAAGTGAATGAATGCAATGCAATACTCAGTCGCATTCAAAAGACGCAGGAAAATAACAAAAAGGATTTGGAGGAGAGGATTGTCCAGTTGGAAATAAAGGCGAAAGAGGTGGAGGAGGTGGAGAAAGTGACAAAGGAGATGGAGGAGACTTTCCAGAGGGAGATGGAAAAAACAAGAAATGAGATGAAGAGGAGAGAGAAGGAGGTGGAGGAGAGAGAGAGGGTGGTGCAGGAGAGAGAGAAGGAGGTAAAGAAGAGCGAAGAGAGATTAAAGATGAGTGAGAAGGAGACCGAAACAATGGAGGTGATGAAGAGAAGGGTAGAAGAGGTTGACAGAGAGATGGAGAGAATCCTAGAGGAGAAAGAAATGGAGGTGAAACAAGTGAAAGAGAGGATGGAGGTGATGAAATGGGCAGAGGAGGAGAGAGAAAAAGACAGGAATGAGAAGAAGAAAGAAAAGGATATTGAATGGATGAGAAAGGAGTTGGAGGTGATGAAGAGAGTAGAGGAGGTGGAGAGAGAGAAGGAGAAAATCCTGGAGGAGAAAGAATGCGACGTTAAACGTGTGAGAGAAGAGATGGATGTGATGATAAAGAATATGGTGGAAAGGAGGGAGAGGGAAGTGAAAGAGGAGATGAGGATGAAGACAGAGATGGAGAGAGAGAGGGAGAAGATTGAAAAGGAGAAAGAAAAGGTTATTGAATGGATGAGAAAGGAGATGGAGGCGGGTATGAAGAGAGAAGAAGAGATGGAGAGAGAGATGGAGAGAATCCTGGAGGAGAAAGAAAGGGAGGTGAAACAAGTGAAAGAGAGGATGGAGGTGATGAAATGGGCAGAGGAGGAGAGAGAGAGAAACAGGAGTGAGAAGGAGAAAGAAAAGGATTTTGAATGGATGAGAAAGGAGTTGGAGGCGATGAAGAGAGTCGAAGATATGGAGAGAGAGATGGAGAGAATCTTGGAGGAGAAAGAATGTGACGTTAAACACGTGAGAGAAGAGATGGATGTGATAAAGAATATGTTGGAAAGGAGGGAGAGTGAAGTGGAAGAGGAGATGAGAAAGATTACAGAAGATGTCGTGAAGTGGATGAAGACAGAGATGGAGAGGGAGATGGAGAAGATTGAGAAGGAGAAAGAAAACGATATTGAATGGATGAGAAAGGAGATGGAGGCGGGTATGAAGACAGTAGAAGAGATGGAGAGAATCCTGGAGGAGAAAGAAATGGAGGTGAAACAAGTGAAAAAGAGGATGGAGATGATGAAATGGGCAGAGGAGGAGAGAGAGAGAGACAGGAGTGAGAAAGAGAAAGAAAAGGATTTTGAATGGATGAGAAAGGAGTTGGAGGCGATGAAGAGAGTAGAGGAGGCCGAGAAAGAGATGGAGAGAATCCTGGAGGAGAAAGAAATGGAGGTGAAACAAGTGAAAGAGAGGATGGAGGTGATGAAATGGGCAGAGGAGGAGAGACAGAGAAACAGGAATGAACAGGAGAAAGAAAAGGATATTGAATGGGTGAAAAAGGAATTGGAGGCAATGAAGAGAGTAGAAGTGGTCGAGAAAGAGATGGAGAAAATCCTGAAGGAGAAAGAAGATGACGTTAAACGCATGAGAGAAGAGATGGATGGGATGATAAATAATATGGTGGAAAGGAGGGAGAGGGAAGTGAAAGAGTTGATGACAAAGATTACAGAAGATGTCATGAAGAGGATGAAGACAGAAATGGAGAGAGAGAAGGAGAAGACTGAAAAGAAAAGAGTAATGGCGGCGAACCTGGAGTTTGCCAGAGAGAGCATGGAGAGGGCTTTCCATAAAGGGAAACAAAATACAGGTATGCCCTCCATTATCTGCTTACAGTGCATTCTAAGCATGATCATTTTGGCTTCTCAAATCACCTCAAAATAATTTAGATTTTATCTATACAAATGATAAGACAATTTTTCTCTTTCAGATATTTCAACACAGAGACAATTCTGGAAATCCACAACTATCCCAAACTTACTACCACAATAACTACCCTGCATACTACCACTATAACTACACTTGCCGTTTCAATTCTCTTTCATTAAAGTCATATTCAAAGGCAAACTGTGTGTCATGTTTGAAATGCTGTATTTTACAAGTTGCATAGCTGTAAACTATGTTGAGTGATGATGAGTTTAGGAAGAAAAGGTATGTAAAAAAATGAATACTCCTGCACACACGATTGTTCCCTCTGCTTATTTATTGTGTCGACGTTTCGGTTTATGACCTTTATCAAAACATTTTTATCTGTGAGGTCTGTATTCCTAACACCACAAAAAGACAAAGTGGTGGTGTTTGTGTTTTTTACATTTACAAGTTGAGGAAGAAAAAACATGGCACATGTATGCACATGGGTTAGATTAGAAACAATCTGGGTAAACCTTAATTTGAAGAGGTATGCATGAGGTCTGTTATGTTTTTCTCTATATCCCATAATATTGATTACAATGATCAACATATTTGTACCCTGAAAAGAACCCAAACTGAACAAGTTCCCCATTATAAGTACCTGGGCATTTAGATAGATGATACACTTTTAAAATACATGTTGAAAAAGTGATCAACAGTTTGCGAGTTAGACTTGTACTTGTTTTGTAAAGAAATGTCTTGCTTCACCTTTGATAATAGGAGGAAGATTGTCTTGGCAACGCTCCTCCCTGTTCGTGATTATGGTGACACAATTTAAAATCACACGACAGCCTCAATTCTTAAACCACTAGACCCGATTTATCACTCTGCTCTGCAGTTCATTTGTAGGCATGTTTTCTGTACCCACCATTGTCTTTTGTATCTGTCTGTGGGTTGGGATTCTTTGACGTTGAGAAGGGCTTATCATTGGATTTCATCTGTATATAAAGCAGTTCTTTTAAAACTCCCATTTTACCTCACATCATTGCTTTTATGGCGACTTATTGGCGATCAAACTTGCAGCTTGTTACTATTTAATGTGCTACAAGTGATTACAGAATTGAGAAGAACGTTTTAGCTGCTGTGCTCCTCAGATATGGAATGATCTTCAGGCTAGACTGAGGTTGGAGCACTTGGTCCCTTACACTTGTACCATCATCTGCTTTTTAGTGGACAATATATGCAATAAATACCTTTTTTACACATCTTGAATCAGAATGGGTCAGCCTCTTACACAAACAGGGTCACAGTCAATGGGTACAAAACTGGAGCAAACGTGTGTATACCAAGATACTGTACCTCGACTCCTTTCCATTCCAAAAGAAATGTGTCCCTTTCCCTTCACTCAAATGTTGTGGATGACATGTACATAAAGCTACACACTGGTGCAGGTGTGATGTTATGAGAGCTTTAGCATTTAGCATTTCCTGTGTCCAGGCGTTCTATTCACTTCTAATAGGACAAATGAAGGTACACTTGCCTCATAAGGCTCATTCTTGTTTCATTTGTCCTATTAGCTCCTACTGACCTCACTTTACACAGACACAGAGGAGGAGAGACTCAGACTCATTAGAAGTTTATTACTGGATCAGTTTACAAAACAAAACAAAACTGCATGGAGCGTACAGTACAGCAGTGCTTGGAGTACCAGACATGAACACACACCTCACATGCACACACACATCGGAGCTGTCACAGTGGTATACCTTGGATCACACACAGACACACACACACACACACACACACACACACTCACTCTCTCTCAGGGCTGCATGCGGATAGCTCCATCCAGTTTGATGACCTCTCCATTGATCATGGGGTTCTCAGCCAGTGATGTCACCAGGTGGGCAAACTCTGCAGGGTCTCCCAGGCGCGAGGGGAAGAGCACTTGGCGGGCCAGGAATGAACGCACCTTCTCAGGTTAACCCACCAGGAGAGGAGTGGAGAACAGAACCTAAGGAGAGGGAGAGAGAGGTTGTCTGATATGGAGAGGAAGGGGGGGGGGAGGAGTGTGTGAAGGAGTGCGTATGTATGTGTGTGTGTTTACTGACTGGGTACGATGGTGACCACACAGATGTCCATGGGTGCCAGGTCTCGGGCGATGGGTAGAGTCATCCCAACAATACCCCCCTTAGAGGCTGAATACGCAGCCTGACCCACCTACAGAGAGAGAGAGTGAGAGTGAAGGAAGGGGCTGTTGAGACAGTGTGTGTGTGTGTGTGTGTGTGTGTGTGTGTGTGTGTGTGTGTGTGTGTGTGTGTGCGTGCGTGCATGGTGCAATGGAGGTCTTGGCGATCTGTTGGTTCTTGTGTGTGATTGGCTGACGGTACTGCAGCATGTTGACCTCTTCCTCACTGCAGGGTCTACTACAGTTGGAGCAGTCAGAGAGCACAGCCTGGGCCCCTGCAACCAAACATACACCCTGAAATATGGTTTGGACAAAGGATCCCAATGTCAAGATAATATTGCTGTAGGGAAGCTACTCTATGACACAATACCATGTGGAAATGTCAATGATTTTCTAAAGATGAGTGGATAGTGGATAGTGGATAGTGGATAGTGGATAGTGCCTGGTGGGGTCGCAGACTTCAGGCAGATTGTTGACCTAATACGAAACATTAGTACTTTATTTGGACATTATATGATACTTTTGAAGCCCTGAAATAGTGGGAGTATGTTTACAAATGTTTTTTTAAAAACCCATTGAATTAAAGTTGAGAATCTCTACTTTGACCCCATAATATTTGTTTGATTTCAAATCCAAGTGTAGAGCTAAAAGAACCGAAAATGCTTCCTCTTTCCAATACTTATGAAGAGCACTGTATTCATGTTAATCAGTTGCTTCATTACTGTAATATGTGATGTGTTTTGAACTAGTATTTTGAAATACTGTTTTTAGGAGCCAATGATATAAAACAAGTGCATACATGTAAAGAACATAACACATTTTTAGAGGAGTTCAAATATGTAAAATTCAGTATTACTCGAAAGAAAATATTTGCCCAAAAATATTTGCCCCATAGTCCTTCTTGAATCAATGGGTCTGCAAACTATTAAAACCCGATAGGGATCAAACAGGCAGCAACTATTAGCAGGATGTTAAGATAAAGGCCGACAATAACATCACTGAGTGTTGCCCTCTGCGCAGGGATCCCCTTTCAATCATTCACTAGCCATGGCTTCAACTTCACCTCTCACATACTCTTTCGCCTGTGTTTCATGATCTGAAACACAGGTGTCATGACGGGATAAAATAATCACTTCAGCAGACGTGTCCGGGGTTACTCAGAAGAAGCGATTGAACCTGTAAAGATGGGTTACCTTCCGTACTTCTCCACCGAGACATGAACTCTCCTTGCCTTACTCATCACTCTGATCGTAGTGTAAGAAGTTTTAATAAAAAATATTATTTGTTAGTTAGTTAGTTGTGATAATACATACAAATGATAGTATTGATAATTACAGTTATCTAACAGTTTCAATGATACCTATGACTTGATCGTTTTGCTTTTGTTTCAAGTCAGATTGTTGATTTATATTTGTTCTGACCAGGTATGGATACTGGCCATATGGAATATTAAAAAAACTAGGCATTCCTTGTCTCAAACCCATCCCTTTCCTCGGGACGATGATGGGATATAAGAAGGTTTGTAGAGATTAAGCCCATAAACAACAACATTGTAGACTCATCCATGATGTGTGTTGTTGTGGTGAAAGCCATGGGAGCTGAATATGAATTGTTTTACCCAGAAAAATGGGCAATAAAGCTTTTGAACGAAAACGAAAAGAGAGGAGTGGGAGCCGGTCTGTAGTGGAAAAGGGCCATCATAAACTAAGCCACAGTTCAGGTTTATGACAAGCATTTATGATCTGGCTATTTTTTTGTTTTGTTTTTTGTTCCCAGGGTGGTTTCACCAATTTTGACACAGAGAGCTTCCAGAAATATGGGAAACTGTGGGGCTGAGTCTGCTAAACTGATCCTGGTTATTGTTAACTATGATGGATATATGTATCTCTCAGTGTCTACAGTATACACTCTTAAACCAGGCGGACACCGTGCGATTTTCACAAACACAGACGATCCAACCGACGAAATGGTCTCGTACACCAAGACAAATGATCTGTCTTGATGCAATGTACACTGCCCAAGCAACAATTTCATGCTTCCACATTAATAATTTGAATCTGTTATTGAGCGATTTAAGTTTTAAGCTTTTAAGTATTCTGTAGTATGGTCCCTGTGGGGGGACATGCAGCGTTCGGCCTGTAGAGGGAGCTACAGGACCGTGGCCAGGGTGACGTCGGCGAGGCTCCGTTGCACACCTGTTGCAAATGAAGCCTCGTTGACTAGATGGTTTAAGATGTGTGTGCCTCGGCGTTCGAGGGAGAAGGAGGGCGACTGGAAAGTCGCCGAGTGGCGTGTTACGAACATTGAAATTATTACGAACATTGGAATTATTACTAACATTTTATGAAAATAAACGGGATACTCCCAGAAAACAGTACCTCGACTCCGCCTCTGTGTCACAGACTTGTTACAGTGGCGCCCAACGTGGGGCACAGCAAAGGCGGAGAAAAAAAGGGAATGGAGGCGTTAAGCGCGGCTATCGGAAGGATGGCCCTTATACTGGAGCAGCAGGCCCACCTCCAGCAGGAGCACCAGACCGCGGTGAGGGAGATGGTGACGGCAAGGGCTGAGGACCGTACCCTCCTCCTGGAGCTCGTCAGGGCCCTGATGATGGAGGAGGGGAGCCGGCCCTTTGCCTACGCCCAGCAGCTGCGGGACAGCGCGCGGCGGTGGCTGGACCCAGGGAACAGCTCGTCGGAGGAGGTCGGGGACCGGGTGGTGTTGGAGCAATTCCCCACAGGGCTCCCGGCCCGGACCGCCGCCTGGGTCCAGTACCACCGGCCCCAGGATCTCGCGGCCGCCGTTACCTTGGTGGAGGACGATCTCTCCTTCCCGCCGCAGGAGCCCCGATGACCAACCCCGGCCCCGCGCCAGGGGGCGGGGGTCCGGTGCCCGGAAGGAGCCATGGTGACGGAGGAGGAGAGACCGGCGCCGGCCCCGAGGACGAGATGGCAGGGGCAGGCATGTCGAGAACCAGCCCTGGCCCCACAGGAAGCACCCCGAGCGACAGGGGGGGTGTGTTGGCGATGCGGACGGCCGGGCCATGTACAGGCGGAGTGCCCAGTGAGGGAGGTGGGGCAGGTCGTCCGCATCGGCGACATACCGGGCCCTCCCCCCGGACCAGGAGCGGCGTATCGTGTTCCGGTAAGGATACAACATGATATGCACCAGGCCTTCTTGGATTCGGGCTGCATGCAGTCCATGATCCAGGAGCGCCTGGTTCGACCGGGGGCATTGTTAAAGGCATCGAGGGTGTTGGTGAAGTGTGTGCATGGGGACATTCACGAATATCCCGTGGTCACGATCAAGATTCATTTTGAAGGGAAAAAGCATAGTGTACAGGCGGCGGTTAGCCCGCGCCTCACGCATCCCCTTATTCTGGGTGTAGATTGGGAGGGGTTTCCTCAAGCGGTAAGCAGGGCTACCGGGGTGCGTGCACGACAGAGAGGGAGGTGTGAGGCGGGTAATGTGTTCTGTGCTGAGGCGGCGCCTCGCGACACTGCCGAGGAGCCGGAGCGGGCGGGGGGGTCTCAACCCGAGATTCCCCCGCCGAACTATCCGTTGCTAGGTGACTTCCCCCTCGAGCAGTCTCGTGACGAGACCCTACGATCGGCCTATGACCAAGTGATAGCGATTGATGGTACTTTGGTACGGCCAGACGCAGTACGCGCCCACCCCTATTTCGCGATTATCAGCGACAGGTTGTACCGAGTAAGTTGTGACTCACATAGCCAGGAGGAAGTAACCCAGTTGTTGGTTCCCCGTAGCCGCTGGGAAATGGTCTTCCAGGCGGCTCATTTCAACCCCATGGCGGGCCATTTAGGTTATGATAAGACACTAAACCGTATAATGGCTCGATTTTATTGGCCGGGAATTCGGGCAGAGGTGCGTAGGTGGTGCGCGAATGTCAGTTGGTAAATCCCATTCCACGGGCCCCCTTGCGGCCCTTACCATTGGTCGAGAACCCATTCGACCGCATTGCGATGGATATTATCGGGCCATTTGATCGGTGTACACAGGGATATCGATTTGTGTTGGTCTTGATAGATTACGCAACCCAATACCCCGAGGCAATACCGCTGCGCAATATCTCTGCCAGGAGTGTAGCGCAGGCATTGTTTCAAGTAATCTCCCACGTGGGAATCCCGAAAGAGATTCTCACCGATCAGGGCACTAATTTTATGTCACGCACCCTCAAGGAACTGTATGGCTTGTTGAACATCAAGGCGATTCGAACCAGTGTTTACCACCCGGCCACTGATGGCCTTTGTGAGCGGTTCAATCGGACCTTGAAGTCAATGATCCGGAAGTTCGTACACGAAGATAGTCGGAATTGGCATAAATGGCTAGATCCCCTGTTGTTTGCGGTACGGGAAGTCCCCCAAGCTTCCACCGGGTTTTCCCCGTTTGAATTACTCTACGGGCGTAAGCCTCGGGGTGTCCTAGACCTTCTTAAAGAAAATTGGGAGGAAGGGTCTTGCGCACAAAGCTCCACGCCCTAGGGGTTATCTCACGCGAGCATTTGCTGCAAGCCCAGGAGCGTCAAAAGTGACTGTACGACAGGGGAACTAACCTGCGAGAATTTACACCGGGAGATAAGGTGCTCGTACTGTTGCCCACCTCCAGCACAAAATTACTAGCGAAGTGGCAAGGGCCGTTTGTGGTCACACGTCGCATGGGGGACGTGGATTACGAGGTAGTACGCTCGGACCAGGGGGATAGCTTGCAGGTGTATCACGTAAATCTCCTAAAAAAATGGAACGACGTGGTCACTGTTGCTCTGGCTACAATAATTCCAGAGAGAGATGAGTTCGGTCCGGAAGTCCCAAAATCAAAAGTTAGCACTCCGGTCGGTATTGATAACCATCTCTCTGCTAGCCAGGCCACGGACGTTGCAGATTTGCAAGCTAAGTTCGCGGACGTGTTCTCTCCCCTGCCCGGTCGGACTACGCTTATCGACCACCACATAGAAACGCAGCCGGGTTTAACGGTGCGCACGCGTCCCTATAGGTTGCCGGTACACAAACGAGACATTGTGTGCAGGGAATTGGAAGCCATGCTGGAGCTGGGTGTGGTCGAGGAGTCCCGCAGTGACTGGTGTAGCCCCATCGTGCTTGTCAACAAGCCGGATGGGGCTATACGGTTCTGTGTGGATTATAGACGGGTTAATGCGGTCTCCAAGTTCGATGCCTACCCGATGCCCCGGGTTGACGAGCTCTTGGACCGGCTTGGCACGGCCAAGTATTTCACGACGTTGGATTTCACGAAGGGATACTGGCAGATTCCACTCTCGCTGGTATCCCGGGAGAAAACTGCATTCTCCACTCCGTCGGGCTATTCCAGTTCACGGTGCTCCCTTTCGGGTTGTTCGGAGCCCCAGCCACTTTTCAGCGCCTCATGGACCCTGAGGTCCCTGAGGCAGGCGGGGCTGACGGCCAACCCGAAGAAGTGCGTGATCGGGCGGAGGGAGATCTGGTATCTGGGGTACCACTTGGGTCGGGGGGAGGTGCGGCCACAGATTGAAAAGACTGCGGCCATCGCAGCCACTCCGCGGCCCAAGACAAAGAAGGAGGTGAGGGCCTTCCTGGGGCTGGCTGGCTATTACCGGCAGTTCGTGCCGGGGTTTTCAGAGCTGGCCAGTCCCTTGACGGACCTCACCCGGAAGGGTGCCCCGGATCCGGTCCAATGGTCGGGCCAGTGCCAGGGGTCGTTCGAGGCCCTTAAGGGAGCTCTTTGTGGAGAAACGGTCCTGTATGCGCCTGATTTTAACCTCCCTTTCTCCCTACAGACGGACGCGTCGGATAGAGGCCTGGGAGCAGTGCTGACCCAGCGGGTGGAGGGGGCTGACCGGCCGGTGCTGTACCTGAGCCGCAAACTATCGGAGAGGGAGGGCCGGTACAGCACTGTGGAGAAGGAGTGCCTGGCCATCAAGTGGGCGGTCGGCGCCCTCCGCTACTATCTGCTGGGTCGCGCTTTCACCCTCTACTCCGACCATGCTCCCCTCCAGTGGCTCCACCGGTGGTATCTCGCCTTCAACTTTTCGGTCGTGCACAGACCGGGGGCGCAGATGGTCGTGGCAGACTTCCTCTCCCGTGCAGGGGGGGGGGGGAGTAGGTTGTCAGCCGTCGTGTCCCCGGCCTGTGTCGGGTGGTGGGGGTATGTGGGGGGACATGCAGCGTTCGGCCTGTAGAGGGAGCTACAGGACCGTGGCCAGGGTGACGTCGGCGAGGCTCCGTTGCACACCTGTTGCAAATGAAGCCTCGTTGACTAGATGGTTTAAGATGTGTGTGCCTCGGCGTTCGAGGGAGAAGGAGGGCGACTGGAAAGTCGCCGAGTGGCGTTGTGTTACGAACATTGAAATTATTACGAACATTGGAATTATTACTAACATTTTATGAAAATAAACGGGATACTCCCAGAAAACAGTACCTCGACTCCGCCTCTGTGTCACGGACTTGTTACAGTCCCAAACACAACTTGTGCGTTGCCAATGTTTGACAACATCCTGGATTCTCATTGGTTGAGGCTCCTATATTGCCTCTGAGCACGTCTCAAACTGCATGAATAAAGAGGAGCCACGACACGTCAGAATTCAAATCGGAAGTGATTGTGTCTTCCCTCCATGTCATTGAAAGGGCAAAAATGTAATTAAAAAAATAAAGAAAAAAAGGGTTCTAAAAGGATTCTTTGGTTGAATAACTCTTATGGGTTCCATTTGCAGTGCCCTGCGTAAGTAATGGGACAAGCATTTTTTCTTCTTTTGCATTATGCAAATGTCCAAATTAAGCACTCATGTTTAGTATTTGGTCCCCAATCCTTTGTATGCAAAAGTGCAAAAGTCTGTGACCCATTGACCCAACCAGACGCTGGGTATCTTCTCTGGTAATGCTCTGCCATTTATTAATACACAGGACAAGATGTTATAATCCCTTGTGCCATGATCCAAGGTAAAACAGATGTAGAAGGCCAAATCAAACCAACAAAGCGAGTGATATATCCACCATTCGATGCAACACCATAGCAAACATCAGGCTACGCCGTCATAGGTCTACGGAGTCATTCCTCAGGTGGTACCATTCACCGGTTACCTACTCTAGCCAACTGAGGTAAGCAGCATGTCATTGGGGTTATCAAGTGGGCACCTTCTGTCACCGGTGTTTCGTTAAGTTAGGCCCACGACACCTCGAGAAGGCTTAACTGTGTAGTCCAGCGTCCTGGAAACACCCCCCTCAACACCACTACCTCAATACTATCTTTAACTTAAACCCTACAACCAACCTATCAGCCTACCCACCCCATCAGTGTGTGTGTGTGATGCCCTATCTAGGGTAAATGTTTTCTGTAAGGTAAGGGAACGGTGTATGTGGGGGCCTAAATAGTGTGTGCATGTGTTTATGTTTATGTCTTTATATAAGTGTAGATGCAGGGATTCAAACCCTAATTTAGGGTAGAGGGAAGGGTTAGAGGTGGGGAAGCCCCCGGGTGGATACGGTCCCGGATTAGGGAAAGGAGGGGTGAGTGTGCCCTTTATTTATGTTGTGGGGGAATGTTTGTGTCCGTGCAACTTCATGGCTAGCCTACACTGGCTAGCAGTACTAACCCCCCCCACCACACTATGACACGATATCCTCTCATAAATATAGCCAAACAATGGCAGTACAAGACCCCTCACCACCACAATATGACACGATGCCTTCTCATTAATATAGCCAAACAATGCCAAGCTATGCTACCTCATGCTCTAGTCAAGTCGCTGTTGCATCTTACCTTTAACGGGAACCCCAGCTACTGATCTTCCGCCTCAGCCACAGCCACTGGCTAGCGCTCTCCGCTGCTACCGACATATTCTTTATCGCCAGTTTCAATTCTCGTCCGCGAATACCCAGCTCCGTTAGCAGTGCATAGGTTGTCTTGGCCACAAATCCTCGACAACCAATTTCCACTGGGCGAACAAAAGCGGTCCACCCACGCTGTGTCGCGTCTGCCGCTAATTCTGCATATTTAGCTTTCTTTCGTTCATAAGCCTCGTCAACCCGGTCTTCCCAAGGGACCGTGAGTTCGATAATATAAACTAGCTTCTGTGCTTCAGACCACAGCAGCATGTCCGGCCGCAAATTAGTGCTAGCAATTTCAGCCGGTACGATTAGCTGTTCAATTAAATCTACCTTTAACTTCCAATCTGCGCCAGTTCGCAACTGTCCCTGCGCGCAGCTGCGCCCTGGCCTCCTTACGCCAGTCTCTCCCTCTCTTATAAATGCAATGTCTTTCCGCTGGCCACTACTAGCTAGCGAGTTTACTTCTAGCCGTTTTCCCTCAACTGCAGCAGCTAAACATTTCAACACTTGATTGTGACGCCACGTGTATCGCCCTTGAGAAAGACTGATTCTACACCCAGTCATTATATGCCTAAGTGTGCATACGCTGGAACATAACGGGCAGGCAGCATCCTCACCCAACCATTGATTAAGATTTTGGGGAGATGGCAGTACGTCATAAGTAGCCCCTACGATAAATTTAATTCTGCTTGCCTCCATGCTCCACAAATCCTTCCACTTCAAGCTTCTCTTCACTACACTCTCCCAGTTTACCCACTGGCCTTGTTTTGCCTGTGCCACCGCCCTTGTACATCTTATCATCTCCTCCTGTCTGTGTATTTCTTCCACTACCAGTTTCCTCCTTTCTACTGCTGTTGCCTTACTCCACACAGGTTTTCCTGCACACAGCCCTAGACCTCCACGTCCATGCTGAACCTGCCCAATGATATCCCTATGGCTAAGGGCTGCCTGTGCCTGTTGCACTGCCTCTTTAGGCTTCCACTTCCTTCCAGACCTATATTGTAGCGATTGTTGTTTGTTTTTTTAGGATGTTTTGTCCTCCTCTTCAGCAAATTAAATGCATGTTCTATAGGATTCTATAGGATTCACTTTTTGGCCCTGAATAATTTCCTAGTTGCTATGGCAGTATGTTTTGGGTCATTGTCCTGCTGTATGGTGAAATGCCGTCCAATGAGTTTGGAGCAATTAACTTGTACTTGGACTGACAAGATGTTTCTGAACACTTCCGAATTCATCCTCATCAAAGGAGACGTGAGCCAGTTCCAGTGGAAGCCATACATGCCCAAGGCATAACACCCCCTCCCCCATATTTCACAGATGATGTGGTATGCTGTGAATATTGGGCAGTTCCTTTTTTTCTCCACACTTTCTCCGGTACATGTTTTTCCAGAACTCTGCAGGCTCTTTTAGGTACTTTTTAGCAAACCGTAACCTGGCCAGCCTGTTTTTGTGGCTGAGTAGTGGTTTGCACCTTGCAGTGTAGCCTCTGTAGTTCTGCTGGTGAAGTCTTCTGCGGATGGTAGTCTCTGACTCATTGACGCCTACCTCCTGGAGAGTGTTCCTAATCTATGGGGCAGTTGTTGTTTTTTTTTGTTTTTTTTATTATGGTGAGCATTCTTTGGTTATCCACTGGAAGTCTTCCTTGCCATTTGCGATTTCTTAGCTCACCAGTGCTTTCTTTCCTTTTAATGAAGTTCCAAACTGTTGATGTTGGTAGGTTTAAGGTTTTAATGTTTCATTTTTTTCTGATATTTCAGCATCATAATGGCTTCCCTGACTTTCAATAACATCTCTTTGGTCCTCATGTTGACAAGACACCAATAGCAGACTGCACAAATTATGTGACGGAACACACCTGACGAACACACCTGTCAAGCCAATTGTCCCATCACTTTTGTGTAGCCTGAAATAGGGGGATTATGCATAAAAGTGTTGTAATTTCTGAATGATAAACCAATATGTACACAAATAACATCAAATAAAAGATGAGAATCTCTACGTTCTCATTTCAACTCCAAAAAGAAGAAAAAATGCTTCACTGTCCCATTACTTTCGCACGGTACTGTATAACCTTCTGTGGAAAAGGGTTCTACATGGAACCCAAAAGGTTTCTTCAAAGGGAGAGTGGAAGAAGAACCCTTTTTGGTTCTAGGTATCACTTTTTTTCTAAGAGTGCAGGATCTGTGATGGGTCTGTCTGTCTCTATCTACGGTATATTCGCTTGAATGCCACAGCCTATTTGAGTATTGTTGCTGACCATGTGCATCCCTTCATGGCCACAATTGACCCATCTTCTAATGGCTACTTCCAGTATGATAATGTCAGCATGATAATGTCACAAAGCAAAAGTTGTCTTAAACTGGTTTCATGAACATGACAATGAGTTCAGTGTTCTTCAGTGGCCTTCCCAGGATCTGAATCCAATAGAACACCTTTGGGATGTGGTAGAACGGGAGATTCACATCTTGAAAGTGAACCTGAAAAATCTGCAGGAATTGAGTGATGCAATCATGTCATCATGGACCAGAATCTCAAAGGAATGTTTCCAACATCTTGTGGAATCAATGCCACGAAGAATTGAGGCTATCTTTGTTTTTGCTGGTCTGTAGGATCTATGATGGCCGTCAGCCCATCCTGTGTATCATGGACACAGCCATGATCAAAACCATCCTCATCAAGGAATGCAACTCCCTTTTCACTAACAGGAGGGTAATACGCTAAATTGAAGTTGTTGTATGGGGAAAAAAACATAAGGGCTCCTTAAATAGATAATATCATTGTTATTATAGCATTATTAATAGTAGGTTAATCTTGCAGTTTATAATTATTATTATTTTTCTAGTATATCTATCTCAACGGGCCTCTGTATGACGCCGTGTTTATCGCTGAGGATGATGCATGGAGACGGATCCGCAGTGTCCTGTCTCCCTCCTTCACCAGTGGGCGGATCAAAGAGGTACAGTCCCATCTCTCCTCTCCTTCTTTCATTCATTCCTTTATACAACACAAATAAATGAATGACAGACAACTCTGACGCGCGCGCGCGTGTGTGTGTGTGTGTGTGTGTGTGAGAGTGTGTGTGTGATTTGTACTATGTGTATAGTGTGTATTCATTGTTGTTTGTTGTTGTGTGAAGCAGCAACTTTAATTAATTAATCCAAGACAAATTTTCATCCGGGACAATAAAGTATATTTGATCTTATCTTCGATAAGTTCAGTGGTCAGATGACAGAGTATAGAATAATAGTTCATCTTTGGAGTCACTTATTTTTTGACTATATACATAATGTATCCTGTATGGATGTATATTCTCAGGCTATATAAACATTAAAATAATTCCTGTTTCAAACATGATATTAATATATGTTTTGCACATATTAATCCACGTATCAATCATGATATTTTTCCATGTATCCTTCCCAACTCAGATGCTCAGGATCATGAAGCAGCACTCTGGTAACTTGGTCAGCAATCTGAAGAAGACGGCTGATAACGATGAGCCCATTGAACTAAAGGAGTGAGTATTTATCTCCGAGACGATAAGGTGAATTTGTAATTTCAGAGATTGTGTGGTTGTGTTCCAGGTTCTTTGGACCATACAGTATGGATGTGGTCGTCAGTACTTCATTCAGTGTCGACATCGACTCCCTCCACAACCCCTCCGACCTCTTTGTGACCAACATCAAGAAAATGCTCAAGTTTGACATCTTCAGCCCACTGTTCCTCACAGTCGGTACAACTGCCCCCATATAGCTTTCAGTCATTTTGTGCTTAATAAATGAAGCTATCGATTTTATTGATTAGACTGACATAAACCACACTGCCAATGGTTTGCGCTCTACTCATTTGACAAACACATGGGCCCTGTCCAGAACCAACCTCTAGTTCCTAAATGCTGGACACTTGGAGATCTGAGTGGACTGGATACAGAAGTGTCTAGGGATAGAGCCTAGGAGTTGTTTCTGGACAGGGCTGTGCATTGAATAGGATTGGAGTCACGTATCATGGTATTTCCTGTTCCTGTTTGTAACCGTGGCATTTCCTGTCCGTCCAGCATTCTTCCCCTTCATGGGTCCTGTTATGGCAAACATGGAGGTATCCCTATTCCCTGCCTCGGTCACAGATTTCTTCTACGCTGTCTTTCAGAAGATCAAGTCCAATCGCGTGGCTAGCACCAGGAAGGTATGTAAATATAACTGATCAAATATACGATCTTCAGCCAGTATTGTGTAATACAATTGTAGAGATTTGGTAGCATCTGGTAGTTCTCATGTGATTTTGATCTGACGTAAGCCTGCTTCCAGAGTCGGGTAGATTTCCTGCAGCTGATGATAGACTCACAGAAAGACAGCAACTCAAAGGGAGAGGAGCAGAGTAAAGGTGCCTGCCTTAAACACACACACACACACACACACACACACACACACACACACACACACACACATACACACTGTATACTAGCATCTAACACACACACATACAGTACCTGCCTCTAACACCTATACCTACAAACACACCGTGGAAATACTCTACTTCGTCCCTTTCTCACACCTATCACCCCATTTCTCCCATCATCATAGGATTGAGTGACCATGAGATCTTATCCCAGGCAATGATGTTCATCTTTGCTGGCTATGAGACCACCAGTAGCTCTCTGTCCTTCCTGGCCTACAATCTGGCAACCAACCCTCACATCATGACCAAGCTGCAGGAGGAGATAGACACTGTGTTTCCCAACAAGGTAACCCCTCTGCAGACTCCTATATAGTACTATTCATGTGGAACAGGAAATATGATAGTGACAGTGTTTTAGAGGGTACTGATGAGTGTGTAACCCCTGACTTCTACAGATGGTTAGATAGGTGACAGTATTTTGCAGTGTGCTAATGTGTCTGTAGCATCCCTGTGCAGACTTCTGCCCAGTATTATTCATTTGAAACAGGAAGTAGATAGGTGTTGTTGGAATCTTCAGAATAGTTAAAAGGCCAGTACCTGAGGACCTGAGGGATCTACAGGGTATATACCTTAAAAGCATGTCTGACATGCAGTGGTGTGCATGACCATAGAGTGATTTCTAAACTAATACAATTATCTTAAAATAAATTATAAAACTAACAGGTAATCAGTGGAGAGACTTGTGTGATATGTGCTCTCCATCTGACACGTGCTGCTGCATTTTGTATCATTTGCCAAGAGCTTTCTTTGGTCGACCAGACAGGAGAGTGTTACAGTAATCAAGGCTGCTAGTAATACAAGCATGCATTCGTCTCTCAGTGTCAGCCTGGGAGAGGAAAGGTTGCACCTTTACAGCTGTGTTCTGTAAAGGTCCATGTAATATTCAAGCTTTCTAAAAGCTTCCTAACGGTTGTAATGACTATCTTTAATCGGTAGCGATCAGGGAACAAGATCCCTTATAATAAATCCCTTATGAATAAATATTTCATTTACGAACGCTGTTTTGGTTCGGAAAACACGCTTTTTAAAATGCAGTGTCCTACCTGACATTCGGTTTGCATATAAACATGTTGTTAGTGCCAGGGGTGTTCTAGGGGAGTAGACTGACCTTTCTCTGGTGGCTGCCTCTCCCAATCGTGTGCGCATGCAGAAACACAACAGCTAATGTCCAACACTGCAAGTTCATTTCGGGGGGATATATTATTATTAGGGAGGATGTTGTTGTTTGGACAACTTCAGACAGAATTTCTCCACGATGGCAGATTTCCGACAAACTTACTTACTCTTCTTTAAGTGATACAAATATGTTTTAGTCACATTCTTGATATGGGTTTCAAAATTAAGATCTGAGTCAATGGTGACACCTTGTTTTTTTGCCTGGTGCTTAGTGTTACTGTAAGTAGTGTCTTTAAGTGTGCAGACAGTTTCTCTCTTTCGGCTTTTGCTCGAATGACTAGTACCTCTGTCTTATCTTGGTTGAGCTGTATGAAGTTCTGTGACATCCATATTTCACCAGGAAATCAATCAAACTGAAATTGTTGGGTGATACAGAAATGTACAGCTGGGTGTCATCTTCGTAACTGCAGTAATTAATATTGTGCTTCCTGATGACACTGACGAGGAGTACAGGCCATAAAATTCAACTTTGAGGAACCCCACAGGTGTGGTCACCAATGGGAAACAAAATGGCCAGTTAGGTTGGTCCTACACCAGTTAAGAACTGGACCAGAGAGGCCAACCCACTTCTCAAGTCTATCAATAAGGATATCATGGTCCACAGTATCAAAAGCTGCACTCAGGTCCAGCAGGACAAGGACAAAGAGCATTTTGGCATCAGCATTAATTAATTAATTCTAAGGTCATTAAGAACCTAGTTAATAACTTAACAACATAGTGCTATCTCAGTGCTATGATCGGCACAAAAGCCAGATTGGAACATGTCAAATGGGAATAAGGAGATTATTTAACAGTTTGAACACCTTTTTTTCAAGAATTATTATTTTTTTGCTTAAAAAGGGAAGGTTGGAGATTGGCCTAAAATCGCTAAGGACTGAAGAGTCTAAGTTACTTTTCTTCAGGAGGGGTTTCACCATGGTAGTTTTAGGTGCAGATGAACAGACCCAAAATTGAAGTTGTTGTATGGGGAAAAAAACATAAGGGCTCCTTAAATAGATAATATCATTGTTATTATAGCATTATTAATAGTAGGTTAATCTTGCAGTTTATAATTATTATTATTTTTCTAGTATATCTATCTCAACGGGCCTCTGTATGACGCCGTGTTTATCGCTGAGGATGATGCATGGAGACGGATCCGCAGTGTCCTGTCTCCCTCCTTCACCAGTGGGCGGATCAAAGAGGTACAGTCCCATCTCTCCTCTCCTTCTTTCATTCATTCCTTTATACAACACAAATAAATGAATGACAGACAACTCTGACGCGCGCGCGCGCGCGTGTGTGTGTGTGTGTGTGTGTGTGTGAGAGTGTGTGTGTGATTTGTACTATGTGTATAGTGTGTATTCATTGTTGTTTGTTGTTGTGTGAAGCAGCAACTTTAATTAATTAATCCAAGACAAATTTTCATTCGGGACAATAAAGTATATTTGATCTTATCTTCGATAAGTTCAGTGGTCAGATGACAGAGTATAGAATAATAGTTCATCTTTGGAGTCACTTATTTTTTGACTATATACATAATGTATCCTGTATGGATGTATATTCTCAGGCTATATAAACATTAAAATAATTCCTGTTTCAAACATGATATTAATATATGTTTTGCACATATTAATCCACGTATCAATCATGATATTTTTCCATGTATCCTTCCCAACTCAGATGCTCAGGATCATGAAGCAGCACTCTGGTAACTTGGTCAGCAATCTGAAGAAGACGGCTGATAACGATGAGCCCATTGAACTAAAGGAGTGAGTATTTATCTCCGAGACGATAAGGTGAATTTGTAATTTCAGTGAACTCCCCCTTTAATTTTGTGGTTGTGATTCTGGTGGTCAGAGATTGTGTGGTTGTGTTCCAGGTTCTTTGGACCATACAGTATGGATGTGGTCGTCAGTACTTCATTCAGTGTCGACATCGACTCCCTCCACAACCCCTCCGACCTCTTTGTGACCAACATCAAGAAAATGCTCAAGTTTGACATCTTCAGCCCACTGTTCCTCACAGTCGGTACAACTGCCCCCATATAACTTTCAGTCATTTTGTGCTTAATAAATGAAGCTATCGATTTTATTGATTAGACTGACATAAACCACACTGCCAATGGTTTGCGCTCTACTCATTTGACAAACACATGGGCCCTGTCCAGAACCAACCTCTAGTTCCTAAATGCTGGACACTTGGAGATCTGAGTGGACTGGATACAGAAGTGTCTAGGGATAGAGCCTAGGAGTTGTTTCTGGACAGGGCTGTGCATTGAATAGGATTGGAGTCACGTATCATGGTATTTCCTGTTCCTGTTTGTAACCGTGGCATTTCCTGTCCGTCCAGCATTCTTCCCCTTCATGGGTCCTGTTATGGCAAACATGGAGGTATCCCTATTCCCTGCCTCGGTCACAGATTTCTTCTACGCTGTCTTTCAGAAGATCAAGTCCAATCGCGTGGCTAGCACCAGGAAGGTATGTAAATATAACTGATCAAATATACGATCTTCAGCCAGTATTGTGTAATACAATTGTAGAGATTTGGTAGCATCTGGTAGTTCTCATGTGATTTTGATCTGACGTAAGCCTGCTTCCAGAGTCGGGTAGATTTCCTGCAGCTGATGATAGACTCACAGAAAGACAGCAACTCAAAGGGAGAGGAGCAGAGTAAAGGTGCCTGCCTTAAACACACACACACACACACACACACACACACACACACACACACACACACACACACACACACACCTGCCTCAAACACCTATACCTACAAACACACCGTGGAAATACTCTACTTCGTCCCTTTCTCACACCTACCACCCCATTTCTCCCACTCTCCCTCTCCTCCCTCTCATTCTCCCCCTCTCTCCATCATCATAGGATTGAGTGACCATGAGATCTTGTCCCAGGCAATGATGTTCATCTTTGCTGGCTATGAGACCACCAGTAGCTCTCTGTCCTTCCTGGCCTACAATCTGGCAACCAACCCTCACATCATGACCAAGCTGCAGGAGGAGATAGACACTGTGTTTCCCAACAAGGTAACCCCTCTGCAGACTCCTATATAGTACTATTCATGTGGAACAGGAAATATGATAGTGACAGTGTTTTAGAGGGTACTGATGAGTGTGTAACCCCTGTGCACTGCAGACTCCTACAGATGGTTAGATAGGTGACAGTATTTTGCAGTGTGCTAATGTGTCTGTAGCATCCCTGTGCAGACTTCTGCCCAGTATTATTCATTTGAAACAGGAAGTAGATAGGTGTTGTTGGAATCTTCAGAATACTTAAAAGGCCAGTACCTGAGGACCTGAGGGATCTACAGGGTATATACCTTAAAAGCATGTCTGACATGCAGTGGTGTGCATGACCATAGAGTGATTTCTAAACTAATGCAATCATCTTAAAATAAATTATAAAACTAACAGGTAATCAGTGCAGAGACTTGTGTGATATGTGCTCTCCATCTGACTCGTGCTGCTGCATTTTGTATCATTTGCCAAGAGCTTTCTTTGGTCGACCAGACAGGAGAGTGTTACAGTAATCAAGGCTGCTAGTAATACAAGCATGCATTCGTCTCTCAGTGTCAGCCTGGGAGAGGAAAGGTTGCACCTTTACAGCTGTGTTCTGTAAAGGTCCATGTAATATTCAAGCTTTCTAAAAGCTTCCTAACGGTTGTAATGACTATCTTTAATCGGTAGCGATCAGGGAACAAGATCCCTTATAATAAATCCCTTATGAATAAATATTTCATTTACGAACGCTGTTTTGGTTCGGAAAACACGCTTTTTAAAATGCAGTGTCCTACCTGACATTCGGTTTGCATATAAACATGTTGTGAGTGCCAGGGGTGTTCTAGGGGAGTAGACTGACCTTTCTCTGGTGGCTGCCTCTCCCAATCGTGTGCGCATGCAGAAAAACAACAGCTAATGTCCAACACTGCAAGTTCATTTCGGGGGGATATATTATTATTAGGGAGGATGTTGTTGTTTGGAAAACTTCAGACAGAATTTCTCCACGATGGCAGATTTCCGGCAAACTTACTTACTCTTCTTTAAGTGATACAAATATGTTTTAGTCACATTCTTGATATGGGTTTCAAAATTAAGATCTGAGTCAATGGTGACACCTTGTTTTTTTGCCTGGTGCTTAGTGTTACTGTAAGTAGTGTCTTTAAGTGTGCAGACAGTTTGACCAGGACAAGGACAAAGAGCATTTTGGCATCAGCATTAATTAATTAATTCTAAGGTCATTAAGAACCTAGTTAATAACTTAACAACATAGTGCTATCTCAGTGCTATGATCGGCACAAAAGCCAGATTGGAACATGTCAAATGGGAATAAGGAGATTATTTAACAGTTTGAACACCTTTTTTTCAAGAATTATTATTTTTTTGCTTAAAAAGGGAAGGTTGGAGATTGGCCTAAAATCGCTAAGGACTGAAGAGTCTAAGTTACTTTTCTTCAGGAGGGGTTTCACCATGGTAGTTTTAGGTGCAGATGAACAGACCCCCACTTTGCTGAGCATTTCTGTATGACCACTGCAAAAGAGTTCATAGTGCTTCCGTGTGGTGGAAGGTGGGGTAACAAGTCATCAAACACATCTTCAGGTCTTGCCTGAGTGATCCTCCTCACCTAATATTGGTTCTCTTATCTCAGAAGTATGTTGCAAATTCCTCACATTTGTAGGTGGAGAGCAGATCACCAGGTGTCTTGTGGGTGGGATTTATAAGGCTGTCAATCGTTGAAAAGAGCACTGTTTGAGTTGTTATGATTCATTATCAATTTTGAGAAATGATCCCGTCTGTCTTGGCGTTTTTTTATTGCCTTATTAAAAGCAGAAAGATGCTCTCGAAGAATATCAAGGTGGACCTGCAGTTTTTGTCCGCTCAGACTTTCTGCAAATTCTTTTAAATTTGGCCACAGCCTTTTTCAGTTTGACTGGTGCTACAGAGTCGATAGTTGCCCTTAGTTTGGTGTTGAAGCTGGTTGCTAAATCATTATCACAGGAGGAAGCTGTTGATGGTGTACTATTCATATTCATATTCATCATGAAATTCTCATCTGCTCAGCGACATGGCTAGATAAATAATAGAGTGAAAATATATTTTTCCCCACTTCTTATAGACTGACATGCATTCATGTTTAGCCAGGTTTCAGATAAAAACATTACAGTGCAGCTTTCGCTCTGAGATAAGATCAATAAAGGTTTTGCCAGATAGGGACCTAATATTCAAAAGCACCATGGTAATGTTCTCTGGGCTGTTCGTTGCTGCCCGGCCACAGTTAATGGAATGGATACCAAGTTATTCACATTTGAACCACCTGACAGTTTTCTTGTAGTCTGTCGACTGTGATAGGAAATAATAGACTATAGCACATTCAGTATTCCAAGCAGTCAATCCACTAAAAGCAGCCCAGTTTAGTGGCATTTTGACTTCTGATTGATCCTTGTGTACATCTATCATTTACATTGTTCAGTGGAATCTAAATGTATTTTCTTCTAACTATCAAGATAACATTATTTAGCGATTTTTTTGTTTATTCATGTATAACAAAAAAGCAAGACACTATTACACATGTACATTGAAAGTAATGGCGTTCTGTATGCGGGTGTCATGAAATTAGGCTATGCAGATTAGAATAAGTATAGTACTGTGTTCATTTCCCCGCAAAAAAACACAAAAAACTAACAGCTCTTCAGATTTGCGACGAAAAAGAGTTAGTTCTGGGCTACGGCTACGTGAACGACCAATCACTAGTGCTCATGTGAGTGTAATATCCCTGTGCAGGCTCCTATCCAGTACGAGGCTCTGATGCAGATGGACTATCTAGACAGCGTTATCAACGAGTCTCTCAGGTCGTACCCCATCGACTTGAAAGAGTCGCCAAGAAATCTGTTGAGATCTGCGGCATCACCATCCCCAAGGGTATGGTCATCATGATACCCATCTGGACCTTGCACCGTGACCCCGATGTGTGGGAAGACCCAGAGGAGTTCAAACCAGAGAGGTAATGGGCCACATCTTAACCACAACCACAATATCAATCACAACAGCAACGATAAGAGCAGTGTTCCACAAACAACCATAAAACAAACCTAAATGCGACGACCAAACACAAACAGGTTTCTTCAACCATGTATAACCATCATATTACTGTGATTTAATTGATATGTTCTTTAACCCCTCCTCCTCTGAACTCTCCGTGTGTAGGTTCAGTAAGGAGAACAAGGAGAGCATCGACCCATACACCTACATGCCGTTCGGGTTGGGCCCACGGAACTGTATCGGGATGCGATTCGCTCTGGTATTGATGAAACTGGCGATGGTGGAGATTCTACAGAGGTTCAACTTCACCGTCTGCAAAGAGACAGAGGTGAGACAAAATAATGATACAATGATTGTAAATATAATTTTGTACCTATGACTTTGTTGCGTTTCTATATGTAGCAGAGGTGATTTTGGAATCACACTCGGGTGATGAGGTAGCCCTGCCTGAGACATGTAAACTGAAGTGTCGCCCTCAGACCTTGAGGATGTCCTCTTGGCTTAATAGTAGCGTTTGTGTCTTCCACATGGGAGACCCGGGTTTGAACCCCCATACTACAATTCTGTACTTGCGTACTGCATGAGTATGTACTCCCCATTTAATTTCCCAGATTGCATTTTTCAGTACTAGGCGCCAATCATCCTCAGTATAGGCTACCTACTAAATGATGGAAGTGTGAGATTTAAAAAAAAGCTATTTGTATTTCTGCAAAACTCCCTCGAGACTTCATAGGGCCATTTTAATGTATGTCGACCCAAGAGAGGTTGTCCAGGAGTTTGAGTTTATTTGAATTTATAGTGCAATGCTACCCGAACGTAACAGTGACACTGTATTAGGTAACATTCATAGTGTAACGCTGACATCTGTTTTACTCGTTCCTTCATACTTTAACTGTGTGTCAACTCTCACCAGATCCCCATTGAGATGGACCTACAGAACACTCTGATGCCCATACGGCCCATCAAACTCAAGCTGCTGTTCCGCTGCCAGGAGTCCAACAACAACCAGCTCAAAGCAGACAGCCAGTGATGAGGACCTGCCCTGCTGCAGGTCTCTCAGTTATTATGTTACACATAGATCTAGGATCAGCCCCAACACTGGCTACTTTCAAAAATGGGCTTAAAAAAAAAAAGGGCTTCGCTTTTGCCTTAAATTGAAACTAAATTGGCGCTAATAATTGCACTGTGACCCTAAAATGCACTGTGACTTTTATTATTTTTTTATGTCTTTTATGCGTTTTTATTCAAAAAAAATTTTTCATGCTGTTTCCTTTTTATCTATTTTACGTAAAGCACTTTGAATTGCCTCTGTGTATGAAATGTGCTATATAAATAAACTTGCCTTGCCTTGCCTTGCCTTGCCTCGCCTTGCCTCTGGGCTCTGCTGCTACTGTATGCTGCTCTCTTTGTATCTGTCTAATAGTGGAGGTCCAGGACTAGTTGTACAGAGACAGTTGTTGTCTGTCGTCTGCAGGGCAGGGATTTGCATGTGACTTGTGCATGTTTTGTACTCGTCTGGTAGTGGGTCTCTATCATCACGCTAAAAACGTGTGTATAATCACAAACTAAATCATAACATGAGAATGAACAACATGCCATCAAAACATGACAATAAATAGGTGTTAGATTAGATTCAACTTTATTGTCATTGTGCAGAGTACAAGTACAGAGACAACGAAATGCAGTTAGCGTCTAACCAGAAGTGCAAAAAAGCAGAAAAGTGCAATGTGAACAATATATACAGGTAGAGCAGTATAAGCAATATATGAGCAGTATAAGTAGTGCAGTATAAGCAGTATATGAGCAGTATAAGCAGTATATGAGCAGTATAAGTAGTGCAGTATAAGCAATATATGTATTAACAGTAACATTATAAGCAGAATAAATATAGAATGCAGTATGAACAGTATAAGCAGTATATGAGCTGTATAAGTAGTGCAGTTACCAATGTATTGGGTCTATCTATGGGTATCGTAGTGCAGCAGTAGTCAAAATGTACCTGCATTTTATCGGTTGAAGTGCCATCTCATCTGTCATAAGATTTGACTTGTAAAACTGAAAAGTAGGATACAACTAATAGCCTAAATGTATAAACACAGACCACAACCAAAAAACAACATGGGAAAATCGTTTACGCATCCTCTGCAGCAGGAACAGTGCAGAGAAAAAGTATGTACAGTAAACCCCATAACTGAATACACTTCATACGCTTCAGCGCGACACAGAACGCCTATACTGCAACAAAGTAAAAAGATGAGACAGACACGTGTCTTCAATAACTTGCATGTTTAATCAAAATACAAGCATTCGGCACATCGTTAACTTGTAGGAAAGTTTAATCAGGTTTTATCAATTGTATTATTTTAAATGTGAAATAAATATCATCAGTGCAGAGGCTATAACACACTACAAAAGTCACATTAAATCACGGAAAGTAGGCTAGGCTAATTAACGGAACTATATGAATATACAGCCCGAGCCCAGTCCAGGGTTCTGAAAGCGACAAGTAACAAGTGTGCCCATCAACTGTCTAGATATTAGGCCTATACGTAACATTTAGTCCTCCACTTTATATCACAGGTAGTATAACGTTTAAAATGACTACAAAACAAAAGCAATATAGTCTACAGTGAACGGCGCATTGTCCATTTGTCATACATGTCCAAACAGACCTGCTCACTTGAATAGGAAAGTAGCGCGGCGGTTCGTTGCTTCAGCAAACCTCTCGATGACTTTACTGTTGAAATCCATCTGTCCCTGGATCAATGCATTTTCAATGGAAATCATGTCAAGGCCGTTCAGTCGCTGGTGTCTGTTCTGTTCTGACAGATGTATAATGTCTTTGAATCCAGCCGATGCCCAAATAGTCTCCACCAAAAATCATACATGGGAAACAGAACAGCGCATGTTTCGAGGTGGTAGCGGTTAGCCATCTCTTTTTGTCAAACCATTCCTGTTGGCCCTAAACGTTTTATCTCCAACTTCTCTTCCAAAGGCAATGTACTAAACCGCATGGTCAACAAATAATCTACACGATTCATTGTGAAAACTTTAGCTAGCTAGCATTAGCGATAGACGTACAGTAGATGAACTGAATTGCTTTATGATTATTTCCTGTCATGTCAGACCACGTTAACGACATTAGCGTTTAATAGTTTTTCGCCACCTGTTGCTAGGCAGAATTCATACCCAATATAATTTGCGTGAGGTTTTTCCTGCTTACGCCAAACACGCTCACGTTGTTCCCCTCGCAACGATGGGGCAAGAGTGCTCCGCTGCCCCACAGCAGAAAGACGGGACAGGGAGCTCAGTCCGCACACACTAGTAATTACTAGTAATTAGTAATTACTCCAAAAACAGCACTATACGGATTATGAGTCAAGTTTTATATATTTATACACACCAATTTCACCATTTAATCTATTTTGTATTAAATATAAAATACTTATTATTATTACTAATAAAAAATATGACTAATAATTGTTTCGTATTTGTAATGTACTTTATGAGACTTTATGTTTGTAATGTACTTTATAAAGAAAAAAAACCTGTATATCCCCAAATTTGATTCTATGCAATATGTTTTTTCAAATGTTGTATTTGTCTTGTAGGCTACTTTTGTGTAAGCCGTATATTGTGGGTAAAATGCACTATAAATTCAAATGAACTTAAACTTAAATGTGTATTGCAGTGGAATCCGATCCGCGTGTAAATCGAATCAATTTCCCATTGACATGAATGCAAGATTTACGCGCGCGGATTTGGAGTTAGGATTCCACCCAAAATGCGTTGCTATTGGTATCATTATGACGTTGATATGTACACAGAATTGAGAATGTTCTGCAATAATACACAAAGTTCTTGAACTTTTAGTTCAGTGGCATAACGAGCTAAGACGCAACCTGAACCTGTGCAATCAGTATTACCAGAGTGAGATATAAAGAGATTATAACCGGAAGATTCGGCGCTTATACACAGCCTACTGACTGAGGTAGGCTAATGTAGGCCAGAGATGTAGTATAGTTGACATATAGTATAGTTTTATAACACTTGTATTTGTAAATACTTGAGACGGCATAGGCCGACTACCTTTACAGCATTTGGACAAGGGACGCGTAAAAATGTCACTGAGAGATATCTGTCACTAGGAGATGATATTCCCATTAAATCGAATTCAGCGTTGGATATTTCTATATGCCTAAAAACTCACATCTTTAGAAAGGCCTTCCTTTAGGTCCTGTCCTCTTGTTGTTGTTAGTGTTTTGTTTGTGTTTTTGTTCGTGTGTCTATTGCACTCAACTGCACAGGCTTTGAAATTGTCAGCTACAAATGAAAAACACATTCCAAATAAAATATATTTTTTATTATTATTATGAGAGACCTAAATGAACTAACCCAGACCTAACCCATGAATTGAATTAGGGCTATTTTAATTTTGCCGAGGTCTTCTGCTTATTAGCCTATAGGCTCCTACCTGTACCAGGCCGATTCCAGTTAATAAAATGTGCCCATTATATGGCCACTGATATTTGACCTGTTGGCCACAATTGTAGGCTATATTTCAAGGCGTGTCAACAAACATAGCCAGCCAACCCACACTGGAAGCTTTTGCTGACTCTAACATAGGCCTCTGACAGGACCAAGTCACTTCGAACCATTGCATCGAACGCTGATAAGAGTTGTTAGGCAGTGAATTACCATGATAGTCATTCCAAACCCATTATGACGCCAGCCGAACACACATTATAGATAATAACATTTCTTTGCTGCCAATCGGTGTATTGGTATTTGTTGACTGATTCAGGAGGGCAAACTCAAAGATTGTTATCCCATTCTCATTTGGGGAATCTTTCTGACATTCCTGTTGCATTATAGTATGGGTGTGTGGAGATTATTTCAATAATTTTTGTTTGTGTTCTATCTACTGTAGGTGCATAAAAACAATGGAGGTGAAAATATATATGAGTATTGAGGATATCAGGAAGGAGCATGAGAGGATTAAGACAGAGAAGGCAGAGTTTGAGAAAAAGATAGAGGAATATGAGAAACAAAAGAGAAGGGACCAGAAAGTTAGGCAGAGGGAGGAGGAGATCCTGGCCAGAAAGGCAGAAAGACTGCAGGAGGACAGGAATGAGTTCAATAGGGAGAGGGAGGAGATGGACAGTGGGATCAAGATCCTCATGATGGAGATTGAGAAAGAGAAGGAGTCCTCAAAGGAGATACTTAGAAAGGCTGAGAAGGCAGAGGCAGAGTTAAATATGATGAGGAAGGAGAGCGTGAAAATCCAAAGAGACGGGCAGAAGGTGGAGCAAGAAATGCTCAGGATGTGGAAGGAGAAGGAGACATTTCTCAAGGCCAAGAAACAGATGGAGAAAGAGATGGAGAAAAATATGGTGGCAGTCAAGAGGAGAGAGGCCCTGGTGATGGAGGCCGAAGAAAGACTTAAACTGAGCAAGGAAAAAGAGAAGGAAGAGCAGGAGAAGGAGACCTCAAAGGAGATGCTTAGAAAGACAGAGAAGGTCGGAGCAGAGTTGCAAATGATAAAGAAGGAGTGGATGAAAATCAAAAGAGACGGGCAGAAGGTGGAGCAAGAAATGCTCGGGATGTGGAAGGAGAAGGAGACATTTCTCAAGGCCAAGAAACAGATGGAAAAAGAAATGGAGGCAGTCAAGAGGAGAGAGGCCCTGGTGATGGAGGCCGAAGAAAGACTTAAACTGAGCCAGGAAAAGGAGACGCTAGAGCAGGAAAAGGAGACCTCAATAGAGATGCTTAGAAAGACAGAGAAGGTCGGAGCAGAGTTGCAAATGATAAAGAAGGAGTGGATGAAAATCAAAAGAGACGGGCAGGATGTGGAGCGAGAAATGCTCAAGATGTGGAAGGAGAAGGAGACATTTAAAAAGGATAAGAAACAGATGGAGAAAGAGATAGAGGCCATCAAGAGGAGAGAGGCCCTGGTGATGGTGGCTGAAGAAAGAGCGAAACAGAGTCTGGAAAAAGAGAAGCTAGAACAGGAGAGGGAGACATTGAAGAAGGTGAGCATGGTGACGATTAGAGAGATGGTAGAGAACCTATAGACTAAGTAGATGAAGGTGATTGTTGCTAGTTTACTATAGCATTTAGTCCATGACCTTCAACTCTCAGTTGAATTTGTCCAATTCTTGTCTCACCTTGCACTCCCCTCTGATGTTACTTTTTTAATTTCAGATGAACGATGGCTCCAGATATGCCCCAACCCTCATGTTCTCGTTGAGAGCGACTCCTCTGATGGCTCAGCTGGTACACAATCAGGCAAACCAGGGGACGAGCCTTTCTGTCAAAAGCCTTGTTGATGTGGCCCTGGCTGAGAGCGTGTGGGGGTGCAGAGATAAGACAGGGGACTGCACATGCCGACACCGTTAGCCTGGAAACCTCAACACAATTGGCCGCTATTTAGGGATACATAGCAAATCAAGTTATATAGTTGTCTTAAGTTCAATAAATTAAGTTGAACATTAAATTAAATTGACTTCCTTTCTCTACCACTGTGACTGCTTGTGGCATTTATTATTATAGAAAGTCTTACTTGTGATGACCGTGATGTATGTAGCTGAAGATGAATGTAGCTATTTATTTTAAGTCGCTCTGGATAAGAGCTTCTGCTAAATTACTCAAACGTAGGCCTAAAGTACATCCGTAAAATAATGTATCCATTTCCTGTTAACCATCTCTAAACCCTAGATGGCAGTATTTACTCTTACACCAGAAACGTGACCAGTTTCACGTGTGGATGCAGAAGAAATAGCCTCCCAATCTGTTTCTGCAAGGAACTTCTAATTTATGGATTCTGTACATGGATTCTGTCTTGTCAAGTCTGAATATCTTAGAGTTGGGGTTTGTCCTCTACCTCCAAATATAAACGAGGACAATCACTTTGTTTTTCATACAGGTACCACTATTGTATGTATTTCTATAATCTATGTTTCTATTACTTTACCATACTATGAAACTAATTGAATATGTTTTTAAGCGTCCAAAAAGCATTGATACCATTTCCAAGCACTCCAAGAATCATTTTGCGTTGCTGCTGCAGCAGCCGCGCAATGTCAACACTTTAGACACACACTGGTGTAGCATGTAACATTAAAATCCATCAACTTCATATCACACCATTGATGATTGGTGAACTTGTTGGATCAGTTAAGGCCTGTGCCAGAAATCAGTACACACACCAATCACACAATGGGACTATAACAGGCACATACAGTGCATTCTGAAAGTATTCAGACCCCTTCACTTTTTCCGTATTATGTTATGTT
Organism: Argentina silus; assembly: GCF_951799395.1. NCBI lineage: Eukaryota > Metazoa > Chordata > Actinopteri > Argentiniformes > Argentinidae > Argentina > Argentina silus. The sequence goes on along the minus strand of NW_028152565.1, from coordinate 163,310 downwards.
ACAGCCTTATTCAAAAATAGATGAAATTATTTTTTTTCCTCATTAATCTACACACAATACGCAATAAGGTGCTTCAACAAAAAACGTAAAGGGTCTGAATACGTATGTAAAGGTGATATTTCAGTTTTTTATTTTGAATAAATTAGCAACAATTTCTAAAAACCTGTTTTTGCTTTGTCATTATGGGGTATTGTGTGTAGATTGATGAGGAAAAAGGCTGTAACATCACAAAATGTGGAAAAAGTGAAGGGGTATGAATACTTTCCGAGAGCACTGTATTTACATCTTGATTCACATAATCACACCTCGTACACACTTGCAAGTGATAGCAACGCCTATCACCTGTCCCAATAAAGGGATGCTACAAGCGCGCCATTTCATCCTTTCCACTCTTCACTCTCTGACTGTCTGAAGTGTACTGTAGTTGTGTTGTTGTAGCTGGGTACACCTCAGCCTATGATTCTCATGGGGCGTTAGTTTGAAAAGTGTACTGTAGTTGTGTTGTTGTAGCTGGCTACACCTCAGCCCATGATTCTCATGGGGCATTTGGTTGAAAAGTGTACTGTAGTTGTATTGTTGTAGCTGGCTACACCTCAGCCTATGATTCTCACGGGGCGTTAGATTGTCTCTGATAGAATCTTACGGTTCAGCTCAACGACGATTTTCACCTTCTGAGCACCTGTTAACTCTCTGAGCTAGCAGGCTAACCTGTGAGCTCTCAATTCTTTGTTATTGTTGAACCCTAGCTCGACGATAATTCCTCAGGTTATTATTAGAACTTGCAAGGTCACATGTGTAGGCTACAGCTAGCACTTGGGACGGACGGCTAACTAAGTTACTTGTTGTTTCCGGACAGCTGAGAACCTTGGCTAGCTTTGACAAGGTAATATTGAGAAATATTAGCACCCTGTTTGCAGGAGGGTTGGTCAGCTTGTGTTTGTAGCCCTAGGACTACTGAGCACTTTCTAGTAATTAATAATTTACTAGCTAGTTACCTCGTATAATGATCTGGAACATACCAGTTCTCTCTGGTGTGGGACCAGCACCATATCTAACTATGCGGGTACCAGTTCCCTGTGGTAGCACGTGGGTGTAGCAATGCTGAGGTGTGCTGATATTGTACCTGTTTGTTGCATCGTGCGCTGTATCTAAACTAACCCCACAACTAAGTCAACTAATAAACATGGGTTACGCATATCTTAAACATGCCTGTGTGTGTGTGTGTGTGTGTGTGTGTGTGTGCGTGCGTGCGTGCGTGCGTGCGTGTGTGCTTGCGTACATGTGTTTTTTCGGGGATGCAGAGAAAGTCTTCCAGCTGTTCCAATGAGTACATACATCCATCCATCCATACATACATAGACCTATGCATTTAATTCAGGTTTGTTTATAACTAAGAGGAAGACACATTTATCATCTGATAGAAATTATTTTTATAAAAACAGTTTATTATTGCTATAATAAAAATACATTACTGCAGTGTGCTAAATTTACTAATGTGATGGCCTGTTGACAAATGAGCGATGGATCAAGCATTAGTCCCATAGTACGTTGAATTAATACATGGAGAGGTTAAGCCAGGTCATCAAGAAAGATGTTGCAACACACGCTTACACAAAGAGCTATAGTGGAATAGTACCAGGCTAGGGAGGATAGGCTAGGGAGGACATACCAGAGTAGGTGTCTTATCTCTTACAGAGTGCTGACTCCGCAGCTGGGATGAATGGTGTGATCAGCCCGTGAACAACAAGGGATGCCAAGTCTAAACCATGGTTCCTCCCCAACCAAATAGCCAATCACAATCATTTTGTATACTGTAAATACTTTGTTTGACTGTTTGAATGCATCCATTTTTGGAGGGTTGGTTACAGATTAACAGCTTGCTGACTGTGATTTTCATCGCCAAAAGTGGTCCTTGTACAAGCCTAGAATTCTGACATGTAAATAAATAGCTAAAAGTAAGAAGTAGTTTGTCTTCTCTTCAAATAAAGAACACGTTTTCTCACACATCAAAAACCACTAGTTATCATCAAAAAGGATGGTCACAGTTTGCTAAAAAAGAGTACCTAAAAAGCCTGCAGAGGTCTCGTAAAAGGTATTGTGGACAGATAAGATGAATATTATCATGGACTAGAGTGACAAAAGTTTGGAGAAAAAAGGATCTGCCCAAGATTTACAGCATACCACCTCATCTGTGAAACATGGTGCAGGGGGTGTTAGGTGTGGGCATGTATAGTTGCCATTAGAACTTGCTAACTTGTCTTAATTGATGATTGTACCTGCTGACGGCAGCAGCAGAATGTATTCTGAAGTGCACAGAAACATCTTGTCTGCTTGAGTGCAAGCAAATGCCTCCAAATGCATTGGATGGAGCCACACCATACAATAAAACAATGACCCAAAACACTGCCATAGCAACTAGTGGAAAGATCTTGATTGGCCAAGTCAATCTTCAGATTAAAATTCAATTGAACATGCATTACATTTCCCTAATGATAAGAATTTAGGCAAAAAGACCTCAAAACAAACAACAACTAAAGATGGCTGCAGTACAGGCCTAGCAGAGCATCACCAAAGAAGATGCCCAGCGTCTGGTGAGGTTAGTGGGTTGCAGACTTCAGGCAGTTATTGTCCACTAAATACTAGTGGATTGTCCACTAAATACTAAACATGACTGCTTCATTTGGACATTTGATAAGTCTGTCCCATTACTTTTGGGTACACTGAAATAGGGGGATTATGCATAAAAAGTGGGGTAATTTCTAAATGGTGAAACGAATGTGTATACAAATACCATCAAATAAAAGCTGAGAATCTCTACTTTAACCTTGTAGTAATTGTTTAATTTCAAATCCAAACGTTTGATAAAGTTCTTCATAACCAACATCAGGGAGATGTGACCAGAGAGTGGATCCTGGCTATAAGGGCACACTCTTGCCAACACACATTCTGGTGTGACATGTGGGATGTCTTATTGATCTATGTTGCTTTGGCTGTCTCCATGTGTGGATCATTGTAATCAGGGGTGGGGCTGGCCTCTTAAACACCTGTGCTTTGTTTCATTCAGGGAAAACAAAGAGATTTTTAACATTTCTTTTAAAGAGACAACACACATTTTCTGCCATGCCTCTGTCAATTGATTTGGCTTTAATCAATGGTTTCTTCTTGATGTTGTGTACATGTTTTCATGCCTATGTCACCTTTCAGAGGAAATCAAGGAACCTATCCAGATCTGATGTCGTATTAGATGAGTCAAACCCTGTCAGAACATAGTTTGCTTTTGCTAGATTCTTTTCTTTTCTTTTGTCTAGTATTGGTATACATGGTCGAAATGATGCACTCATATTTAGTATTTGGTCGACAATACTTTGTATGCACTAACCGTCTGGGACCCATTGACCCCACCAGGTGCTGGGTATTTTCTCTGGTGATATTCTGCCAGGCCAGCCATCTTCAGTTTTTTAGGTCTTTTTGCCCATAATCTTACCATCAGAAAATGAAATGCATGTTCAATAGGATTTAAATCCAAAGATTGACATGGCCAGTCAAGAACTTTCCACTTTTTCGCCCTGAAAATCTCCCTAGTTCCAATGGCAGTATGTTTTGGGTCATTGTCTTACTGTATGACGAAGCGCCATCCAATGAATTTGGAAGCATTGCTTTTACTCGACCAGACAAGATATTTCTGTACACTTCAGAATACATTCTGCTGCTGCTGTCAGCAGTAACATCATCAATTATGATACGTTAGCAAGTTCTAGTGGCAGCTATACATGCCCAAACCATAGCATCCCCTCCACCATGTTTCACAGATGAGATGGTATGCTGTAAACCTTGGGCAGATCCTTTTTTCTCCAAACTTTCCTCTTGCAATCACTCTGATAATATTCATCTTATCTGTCCACAAGACTTTTTTCCACACCTCTGCAGGCTTTTTAGGTACTTCTTAGCAAACTGTAACCTGACTATCCTTTTTAAGGATAACTAGTGGTTTGCATCTTGCAGTAAAGCCTCAGCCATTTGCGATTGCTGAGCTCATCAGTGCTTGATTTTGGCAAGCCTAAGGTTTTGACTATGTTTCAGATTTTTCAGCTTTCACCATTTGTCAATTGCTTTGCTATTGTAATGTATCTCACACCTTGTCCTTTGTTGGGAATGATATTTAAGGAGAGGGACAGCGAGATATTCTTTGAGTTTTGGGTTAGGCCCATCACGGGCATCAAAAAATAAATCTCTACGTTTTTATTTCAAATCCAAAAAGAAGAAAAAATGCTTCACTGTCCCATTACTTACGCACGGTACTGTATAACCTTTTGTGGAAAGGGTTCTACATGGAACCCAAAAGGTTTCTTCAAAGGGACAGTGGAAGAAGAACCCTTTTTGGTTCTAGGTAGCACTTTTTTTCTAAGAGTGCAGGATCTGTGATGGGTCTGTCTGTCTCTATCCACGGTATATTTGCTTGAATGCCACAGCCTATTTAAGTATTGTTGCTGACCATGTGCATCCCTTCATGGCCACAATTTACCCACCTTCTAATGGCTACTTCCAGAATGATAATGCACCATGTCACAAAGCAAAAGTCATCTTAAACTGGTTTCATGAACATGACAATGAGTTCAGTGTTCTTCAGTGGCCTTCCCAGTCACCGGACCTGAATCCAATAGAACACCTTTGGGATGTGGCAGAACGGGAGATTCACATCTTGAAAGTGCACCTGAAAAATGTACAGGAATTGCGTGATGCAATCATGTCATCATGGACCAGAATCTCAAAGGAATCAATGTCACAAAGAATTGAGGCTGTTTTGAGAGCAAAGGGAGGCTCTACCCAGTATTAGTATAGTGTTCCTAATAAAGTGTTGGGTGAGTGTGTATCTAACTATCTTTGTTTTTGCTGGTCTGTAGGATCTATGATGGCTGTCAGCCCGTCCTGTGTATCATGGACACAGCCATGATCTAAACCATCCTCATCAAGGAATGCTACCATCTTTTCAGTAACAGGAGGGTAATACGCTAAATTGAAGTTGTTGTATGGGGAAAAAACATAAGGGCTTCTTAAATAGATAATATCCTTGTTATTATAGCATTATTAATATTAGGTTAATCTTGCAGTATATAATTATTATTATTTTTCTAGAATTTCTATCTCAACGGGCCTCTGTATGACGCCGTGTTTATCGCTGAGGATGATACATGGAGACGGATCCGCAGTGTCCTGTCTCCCTCCTTCACCAGTGGGCGGATCAAAGAGGTACAGTCCCATCTCTCCTCTCCTTCTTTTATTCATTCCAACAACACAAATAAATGAATGACTAACAACTCTGACGTATGTGTGTGTTTATGTGATTTGTACTATGTGTATAGTGTGCATTCATTGTTGTTTGTTGTTGTGTGAAGCAGCAACTTTAATTGTCCAAGACAAATTTCTATCCGGGACAATAAAGCATATTTAATCTTATCTTAGATAAGTTCAGTGGTCAGATGACAGAGTATAGAATAATAGTTCATCTTTGGAGTCACTTATTCCTTGACTATATACATAATGTATCCTGTATGAATGTATATTCTCAGGCTATATAAATATTAAAATAATTCCTGTTTCAAACATGATATTAACCCATGTTTTGCACATATTAATCCATGTATCAATCATCATGTTTTTCCATGTATCCTTCCCAACTCAGATGTTCGGGATCATGAAGCAGCACTCTGGTAATTTGGTCAGCAATCTGAAGAAGACGTCCGATAACGAAGAGCCCATTGAACTAAAAGAGTGAGTATTTCTCTCCGAGAAGATAAGGTGAATTTGTAATTTCAGTGAACTCCCCCTTTAATTTTGTGGTTGTGGTTCTGGTGGTCAAAGATTGTGTGGTTGTGTTCCAGGGTCTTTGGACCATACAGTATGGATGTGGTCGTCAGCACTTCATTCAGTGTCGACATCGACTCAGTCCACAACCCCTCTGACCCCTTTATGACCAACATCAAGAAAATGCTCAAGTTTGACATCTTCAGCCCACTGTTCCTCACAGTCGGTAAAACTGCCCCCATATAGCTTTCAGTCTAAATCATTTTGTGCTTAATAAATGAAGCTATCGATTTCATTGATTAGACTGACATACACTGTGGAAACACTCTAATAAGTCCCTTTCTCACACCTACCACCCCATTTCTCCCACTCTCTCCATCGTCATAGGATTGAGCGATCATGAGATCTTGTCACAGGCGATGATTTTCATCTTTGCTGGCTATGAGACCACCAGTAGCTCTCTGTCCTTCCTGGCCTACAATCTGGCAACCAACCCTCACATCATGACCAAGCTGCAGGAGATAAACACTGTGTTTCCCAACAAGGTAACCCCTCTGCAGACTCCTATATAGTACTATTCATGTGGAACAGGAAATATGATAGTGACAGTATTTTAGAGGGTACTGATGAGTGTGTAACCCCTGTGCACTGCAGACTCCTACAGTATATATTACTGTTGCTTTGGAACAGATGGTTAGATAGGTGACAGTATTTTGCAGTGTGCTAATGTGTCTGTAGCATCCCTGTGCAGACTTCTGCCCAGTGCTATTCATTTGAAACACGAAGTAGATAGGTGTTGTTGGAATCTTCAGAATAGTTAAAAGGCCAGTACCTGAGGACCTGAGGGATCTACAGGGTATATACCTTAAAAGCATGTCTGACATGCAGTGGTGTGCGTGACCATAGACTCTAGAATCTAGATCAAGAGAAGGCTGAGTGAGTCACCAATTCTTAGCAGGTGGTTTTGGAGCAAATTGGATAAACTGTTCAAAACAGCAATATGAAACTGGAGCTGTGTTCACACTACAGCACTGTTATAACTACAGTGGTGATACAATAGTACACCCTACTGGTCGAAATGAGGAAAAGCTTACGGCACCGGATCCTCAACCGACCAATGGTTGAGCGCCGTTGAGCAAAGTTGAGCGCTAACCCACCAATGACTTTGTCTTTTCTATTCCTAAATGAACCAGCTGATCAGGTTTTTTTGTTGAATTGAAAGATGTTTTAATATTTTGTAGCGCTCAACTCACCAATCATTGAGCGAGGAATTTCAAACGTCATCTAATTTATACGGCTCCGGAGGCCACTATCGGTGAATCTCATGTACGACGTTACTGTTACTCAGGTAAGTTTTATCCTCTTCATCCTTCGCTAGTTAGACATTTGTTAGGCATGTATGCCTGTGCCGATTTTGTCAAAAGATAAAAGATTGTCTGGAAATCAGCAACTGACCATACCATCGTTGACATATGCGGGATTTGGCTTGTTAATGTGTAATGACAACGTATTGACAACCTGTCAGTAGGCTAGCTGGCTAGCGCTAGCAGCTAACGGGTCTGGTGACACGGAGTTGAGAACGAACAAACATCCCATAAAAAGTGTACCCACACACTTAGAACAAGAGCATGGCGAGAGGTCTCATTGCCCGGTTTCGACGTGCCAATGCTCCTGCGCCAAAAGTCTTATATGCAGACAACAACTGCTGTCGGTAAGTTTAATAACAATTCCATTGAAACCTATGATGAAATTGATAATCCAAGTGATGTACATATCAGTTAACTTCATATAATTTTTTTGCAAGACACACATGGATAACACAGTTATCAAAACATGTAACACACGTACACAAAATGTTGATATAATTTCAGCGGTTCATCCTTCCTGGAGAATCTGTTTGGTGACTGGGTGCAGAGGGGTACTGTGGTCAGACTGGACATCCGACCCTGGCTGCACCGCTGGGATGCTGTTGTCATCAAACAGAGCCACGCCAAGTACGGGGTGTTCATGAGTGCCTTGGCAGGTGCGGTGCTCGCCTACAACAAGGCGGACATGATGCTCCTAGTCCAGGCGGTCAGGAGCGGCAACCAAGAGCTGTACGCCAGGTATTCGGACGAGGAGATGATGGCCTTCCTCAAGCCTCACCAGGTCAGGTCGTATGTCAGGCGCATTACCTGTGGGGTTGTGGTAAGTGTGATATTGATCCATGTATGAATTTCATGAATAAGAAGCAAACATACTTGCTTATTTGTCAATATGGATTCAACTGTACTGGACTAAGGTGTCACTCAGATCTAGTTTTGAAAATAAATGTAAGATCATTAGGAGTAACGACTGATTTAACACTGTGACGGCCCGCTGGCCTGTGCCTTTCCCTTCACCATATTTAACCCTCTGTTTGTCCTCGTTGTTTCTGTGAGTGTTCCAGGTGTGCAGTTTGCCTGATTGGAGGTGACAAGCCTTAATTGGGTGCACCCGACGCGCAGGTTCACCTGACTGTTTAAAAGCTCTGGTTCCTCCTCCTCCTTCGGCAGACTCGACCTGCAGCAGACACTGCCTACGCCGCTGGTCTTGGCCCAGCATTGGCGTGTCATGCTGTTTCCTTTGTTTTGCCTTTGCTATCTTTTGTCTTTGTCATTTGGATTTGGTGCAGACGTTTTGTGCATTTGTTTGTTTGATAATTGCACCATATGGGAAAATAAAGCCAGTTTTGTTATTGGTAAAACCTACTCCGTCCATCAGTTGTGTTACACTCATTCTAGTTGTGACAACACTCAAAGCTGAGAATATATATGTTACAGGAGACCGCTTTGGTGATTGAGTCCATCATTGCCGAGTTCAGGGGACCAGCAGGCCTTGACATTGACGGAATCCACCTGTTCAAGTCGACAGAGGCAGTTGATGCTCACTGGGCAACTGTAAGCAAGCATCTCAGTTGCATGCAGGTGGGTTAATGTCTTTGCAGTCATCTTGTGTCATTATAAAACCATTCAAACTTGTATGGCAACATTTCAAAGGACACCAGAATAAATAAGGAACTTGCAATTCGTTGTGCTTTACAGGATCCCCCTGGCATACAGCTGTATGTTTCTGTGAAGGTGGTGGTGCTGAATGGCGTTCGGCTGAACAAGCACAGGTGCCGGCGAGGCAGTAACTCTTTGGAGGGGTTGCACGCACACCTGTACAATGCCATTCCTTCACAGAGATGTGGGATTATGCCATTCCAAGTGAGTAATTAAAAAAAAAAAACACTTCGATATAGCGTAGTTTCAATGATGCATTTTATTTCACAGCTTTAGTCATCACTTCTAAGCATATCCAATAACAGTCAAAATGGTCATGTGTTTCAGGTATACCTGATGGCCTTTGCTGTGCAGTGGAACAACCACCCGCTGTGTCGGCAGCACCCGTACTCCTGGTTCTTCCTGCACAGCCACAGGCTCCCTCCATCATATTTCGTGGGCCATCATGCAGTCAGAGCTTTGTACCTGTGGCACAGCCCCCTGCACCAACAACCAAGCCATACATGCCTAATAAGTCCTTGCGGCCATGTGGGGCTTGCCAAGTGCCTCAGTGTGGTGGGCAGCGTAAGAGGTACACACCCTCCAAAGACAAAGCAGCTGGAAGCTTCCAGAAAATCTTCTCCTATTGCCCGGCAACTAGAAAATCCACTACCTCTGGTTTTGAAGATGTTGTGTACGATAGTTTTGAACACTTCAAAAGTGTGGTGGATGAAGCATGCCGAGTTAGAAAAGAGGAAAAACTATTTAAAAATACCTGTGACTTACCTGTGTGATGCCACTTCTCCTATGCCATCTTTAAGAGAGAGAAAGAAAGAGAAAAAAAGCTTGTTTTTGTTTGTTTGTTTGAGTCAAAGTGTTTCAAAGTGTTTTAGCAAGTAGAGCAATACAGTCAGCCTATTTATTTATATTGTAGTTAAAATGCACTTTGTAGTTTAATTAAAGAATGTTCTTGTCTTTTTTTATTATTTATATTGTAGTTAAAAATGCACTTTGTAGTATCTTTTTTATACAAACATGTTCTGGTCTATGTCCAATATCCGGTCCAATCTAACCTCTGTTTCAATCTAACACAATTAATTTACATACCCTTTATTGTTAGTTTATGTTCAATTAACCTGTGTTTTTGTCATGCGTGTCCTCGTGCTGTTTGTATGTCTTTGTCAGCTTCATGTCTTTGTGATGTTTGTATGTCTTTGTCCGCTTCATGTTTAACAAAAGTTTGCCAAAAAAACACACACAAAAAATGTAACAGAGAGGAATGGCTTGAGCATTTGTTGCTTGGTGACCTGTGTCTTTGGATAATCTTGTAGTTCTTTATTGGGCTTTGGCCTGTACAAAGCTATTGTGAATTTGTATCTTATGTGTTCTCAATTATTAATGTTTTTGTGTGCATGTCCTTGTGATGTTTGTATGTCTTTGTCAGCTCCATGTTTAACTAAATGTTTACAAATGTTTGTAAATGTTTGTCTCTCGTCATCTCACTCATGGCCTGTACCTTGACGTGGTGAGTGGGCTTTCAACTAAACAGGTCTGCCTACTTGTGTTTGTGTGTCATAAAAATAATATATCTGTGCCCCATACATGGAATCTGAGTGCATATGTAGTAAATGGAAAAATGTGCATGTTGAAACCTTTACATTGGGTTCTTTGTAAATTTTGAATGCATTTTCGTTTCACAAAATGCACTGTTCTCATGTCTTATTCAGTAACTGTTGGTGACCATCTGCGGCATTTTAGCAACCACACTCTCGCAGTTCGTTGGGACGAAACACATTCTAGTTAAAGAATAAAACTGTAATACTATTTGGTAATTTGTGAATAACATTTTTAAGTAAAAATATAAATAAAAGTATTATGAAAGTATTTAAACTATTTTGGAATCTCTGTATGCTTGGGTTTCAGAAAAAAAGAGGAGGGTGGGACATGTCAAAAATGATTGTAGGTCAAACACCTAGAGTATAAGCTCTAAGAAAATACTTTTACCAACACCCAGTTTATTAATTATGGGCTGCATGGTAAGTAGGATGGTGGGGCATATCTCATGTCACACATCATAACACGAGGTGCAAGCATTCAGAAATGGTATGGTTTGTATGATCAGTTTCCCCTTATAAAGGGGAAATACACTATGGTATTTTTTGGTCAAAGCAATGCATCAATGGTGATCAAGTATTATAGACTACAATTTACTCTGACTCCTGTGAGAAAATGTGTTCTTTATTTGAAGAGAAGACAAACTACTTCTTACTTTTAGCTATTTAATTATATGTCAGAATTCTAGGCTTGTACAAGGACCACTTTTGGCGAAGAAAATCACAGTCAGCAAGCTGTTAATCTGTAACCAACCCTCCAAAAATGGATGCATTCAAACAGTCAAACAAAGTATTTACAGTATACAAAATGATTGTGATTGGCTATTTGGTTGGGGAGGAACCGCGGTTTAGACTTGGCATCCCTTGTTGTTCACGGGCTGGTCACACCATTGTCCTATCTGCGGAGTCAGCACCCTGTAAGAGATAAGATACCTACTCTGGTATGTCCTCCCTAGCCTGTCCTCCCTGGCCTGGTATTATTCCACTATAGCTCTTTGTGTAAGCGTGTGTTGCAACATCTTTCTTGATGACCTGGCTCAACCTCTCCATGTATTAATCCAACGTACTATGGGACTAATGCTTGATCCATCGCTCATTTATCAACAGGCCATCACATTAGTAAATTTAGCACACTGCAGTAATGTATTTTTATTATAGCAATAATAAACTGTTTTTATAAAAATAATTTCTAACACTCCAATAAGATTAGTAGGTTGACCTCGAATGTAGTTTATCAACTAATAACACATGAGTAAGGCTAAGAAGGGCTACGGAGGAAAGAGATATGAATGGTGGTTTATTTAACAGTTACCAATAACCTTAAATGTGACCAAGTAAACCAAATGAAAGAAATCAAGTTACATAGGTTAAAACCAGATAAAACAGAGAAGTTGTCTTTGTGTCTTCTCCCAGACTCAGAGGTGTCAATATGCATTGCTAATTAGATTGTGCTGGCTGCACCCCCTGGGTGGTCATTACAATGAGTCGTGTGAATGGCTCAAATGTCATCCAGACAAAGTGAGAGTGCATTAAATACATTCTTACACCCTTTATGTACACTTTTCCACCTAAATATATCAATCTCATCAATCTACATCAACTCAAACTATGCAAATAATGCAAACAACATTCAGCAGCCAAGTGGATTTCAATCAATTCTTATACATGACATTTCTGTAAATAAAACTTGAGGCCAGTGAACACCAGGGGGCGTCCTTCTTTCTGATCAATTTTCGTCCGATCCCAGGTTGAGCAATAGGGACTTGGGGGGGTCATGAGCCGTTCCCAGGCGGTCTCCCATCCAAGTACTAACCCGGCGCGACCCTGCTTAGCTTCCGAAATCAGACGAGATCGGGTGTGTTCAGGGCGGTGTGGCCGTAAACGGAAGCTACAGCCCTCTGTACTGTATATAAAGTCAAGGAAAGGAGACGCCCGCCACTTTACAACACAAACAATACTGTAGTTGATACGCAGAAGGCAGGGAGTTATCACGGAAAACACCAAAACTGCAATTAACATTGCTTTACCACTCGACAGCTCATAGTTCATAGTTGTCAGTCTAGAACAGGGGTGTCAAACTCATTTTCACCCCCGGCAACATCAGCATCATGGTTGCCCTCAAAGGGCCGGTTGTAACTGTAAGACTGTATACATGTTACTTCTCCTTAACATATTGTAACAAATAACTCTGCATTTGATTATTATTTATTCAAGTGTACAAATATTGTACATGCATTTACATAAATGTAAAAATATATGTAAGCACATTGCACTGTTATTATAACATTTATAATAACATTTATCAGGTTAAGAAACCCACATTACTCCATCAATCAAAGATCAAACTTTTCAAGTGAATAACAAAGACAAATATGATTAAACAAGTTATTACAAATCAACTTTTTAAAAAACCTTTTTTGTCACAGTTGAGAAGGGCAGAACTATGGTAGAACAAATAATTGTGAGCTGCTAAAACATGTGGCACATGTGTGGCATTTAACAAAAACAAATAGCTGTAGACAGCCTTACAGAGGCTTACCTCCAACTAATGAGTGTACTCCTTCATCACCGACACTGCCTCGTAACACAGAAGACATCGGTTTTTCTCCTTGAAGCAAAAACATGTATTCGCCTTCCCACCTTTCATTAAATTGCCTTCCCTCTGCATCGACTTTTCTCTTCTTGGACATTTTGGGATTATTTGTAGATCTTTTTCATATCCATCACCGGTTTAGTCAAAAGCTGATATGCGATCTAGCGGCAGGATCCCGTCATTTCGCGGGTCACAAATTTCACATGCATTGTGGGAGATGGAGTTCATGGTCACTGTACGCTATAAAGCAGCGTAGACTTTTATTTTAAGACAATTATGTACTTTTTAAGCTCTCGCGGGCCACATAAAATGACGTGGCGGGCCGTATTCGACCCGCGGGCCTTGAGTTTGACACATGTGCGTTAAACCGATCAAATACCTGCTTGAGTGGAGCTCCAAAAAGTTTTCTTCAATATTGCAAGCTGGCATAGTCAACAACTCTCTGAAAAATAGTCCTACCAACCCCCAAGAACTACTGGCAACAACACTTGATTGATAACGAATAGTCTGTCCCGTACCCATACACGTACACACTCACTCCTACACACACACACACACACACACACACACACACACACACACACACACACACACACACACACACACACACACACACACACACACACACACACACTCCTATTACACAGTCAGGCTCTGTGGAAAGTTGAAGTAAAAATAGGCTCCTTATTCTCCCCTCACAGCTGCTAAGATGATGTTCCACCTGGAATCCACCCTCCCGGGGGGGGCGCGAGTAGGCTACAGGATGGCAGGGGAAAAAAACACGAAAAAACACGGACTCACAGACTATTAGTAGACCAACAAAGGAGATGCAACAGATTCCCCCCATGTCGAAATGCAAGTGGTTGGACTATTATAACACACAAACAAATCAACCACACAGTTTCATTTCAAATCTACCAATACAGGGGGTAGTATTTTGAGCCTGTGACGCGACGTCACGTAAGTGCTACTATATAAGCGTCCGCACACGCGTAGTAGCTCCATTCACTCTAGTCTAGTCTCTTGCCAAGTTCGCTTGTGCCAGCTCTCGCTAGTCTATCTGTTATCGATATCGATTTACTTAGGCCTATACTTCAAAACCCAAACAGTCTTTTTAAAGACTAACCCCACAAACTGTCTTTTTAAAGATTATCCCCATCTCAGCCATAGCCAAATTAACTGCTAGGCGTGCACTTAGCTAACTAGCTAGCAACTTTTTCACCGTGTTGCAACACAACTATACGACCCACGCGACTAAGACACACACACACTCACCCACTCACTCACTCACAAAGGACTACAATTGTTAAGTCTTAAAATAAAATCTGCATTGCCTGCAAAATCGTTATTGTGTACTGTTGTATTAAAGATCGTGCCTAAGTCCCGACTGATTAGCCCCCGATACTAGTCTCTCAACATAGCCACACACACGCACACATCGTTACATCATAGCATAAACTTTATTGAAAACACAACTAATCCACATCCAAATTATTTCAAAACCAAACAAAAATGGGGAGATTTCTTGTGAGGACCAACAAGGCAACCGACGCACCACCAGCTGCAAAAAAGCTTTGAAGGTACGATGAAGCATACCTGCAGTTTGGGTTTACAGTCACGGCTGATCTGAGACCTCAGTGTGTCGTGTGTGCCGAGGTGCTGGCAAACGACAGCATGAAGCCATGCAAACTAAAAAGGCACCTCGAAACAAAGCATGCTGGCATTAAGGATAAACCGGCTGAATATTTTAAAAGAAAGCTTGATGGCCTCCATCAGCAACAGGCAACCATTTCAATGCACAGCACTGTGTCTAAACAGTGTTTGGAGGCATCGTATGCAGTGGCCAAAAGAATAGGTAAACTGGGTAAACCGCATACAATTGCCGACTCTCATTTTGCCGGCCGCGCAAGACATGTGCAGAATAATGATAGGAGATAGTGCAGCAGCCAAACTCGGTACAGTACCACTGTCCAATGACACAGTCGCTAGGAGAATTTCAGACATGATAATGATATCAGAGAGCAACTGATAGAGTTCATAAAAAAGAGTCCTTACTACGCGCTGCAGCTGGACGAATCCACTGATATTGCTGGGCAGGCCCAGCTCCTCACCTATGTCAGGTATCTGCGGGACAAGGCGATTGAGGAGGATGTCCTGTTTTGCCGGCCTCTAAAGTCGCACACTACAGGAGAAGCCATCTTCAATGTCCTCGATATATTTATCAATGAAAATGGTTTGGCTTGGGACCGATGCGTTGGCCTATGCACGGATGGTGCGCGGGCAATGACGGGCCGTGAGTGTGGCCTAGCTGCTCGCGTTCAGCAAGTAGCTCCACTTGTGAAATGGACACATTACATGGTCCATCGCGAAGCACTAGCTGCTAAAAAAATGCCGGTTCTCTTTGACTCCGTGCTGAACCAATCCGTGAAAATGATGAATCTCATCAAATCACGGCCGCTAAACTCTCGCTTGTTTGGGGTCCTCTGCCAGGAGATGGGGTCAGGGCACGAACAGCTGCTTCTGCACACTGAAGTTCGCTGGCTCTCCAGGGGGCGGGTGTTACAGCAGTTGTATGAGCTGCGAGAGGAGGTGAAGTGGTTTTTGACAGAAATCAAATCAGATCTGGCGAAGCATCTGGATGACACTATGTGGCTTGCGTCTCTGTCCTATTTGGTCGATATATTTGACCGCTTGAATGGCCTCAACCTGTCTTTGCAAGGCCGCGAAACTCATATTTTGCTCCTCGCAGACAGAGTGGACGCCTTCACACAAAAACTTGACCTCTGGCGTGGCCGCATCAGTCGAGGGAACTGCGACATGTTCCCCAGCCTTGCAGACTTTATCACTGATGCAGGCACGTCACACGATTTCTCCTCTCTATTTCAATCAGCGTCTGAGCACCTGTCAGCAATGAGAAAACAATATGCGACGTACTTTAAAGAGGATTATCGCTCTTTTGCGTGGGTTCGAGATCCATTTGTGTGCACAGCAAACGAGCTGTCAATTGATATGCAGGAACAGCTTATTGAGCTGAAGAGTGACAGTAGGCTGAAGGAACTCTTTACCTCCTGCCCTCTTTCGTCATTCTGGGCAGCATTGATGCAGGAATACCCTCAACTCTGTGACGTCGCCTTGAAGATTCTCCTCCCTTTCGCGTCGACATATTTGTGTGAGGCAAGATTCTCAAAAATTACTGCACTCAAAATGAAATACCGCAATCGTGCACAAATCGAGGATGATTTGAGGCTATGTTTATCAGACATTGCGCCAAGAATTGAGGATCTTTGCAAGGCAAAGCAGGCTCAGGTCTCACATTAAAATCGCCTACCTGCAAGCTTCTGTAAAAAATGCAGATGATATGCCTACTAATAGGCCTAGTAATAATAACAATAATAAAGCATGAATTCATATCAGAGGTCTGGTGCCAATTCCCAATTATAGCAATAGCCTAGTAATGATAATAGGCCTACTGATGATGATAATAATAATAACAACAACAACAATAAAGCATGTAACCTCATATAATTATATAGCAATAGCCTAGTAATGATAATAGGCCTACCACTACTCATAATAATAATAATAATAATGCCTGCAAGCTCACATTAGAAATCTATCTATCTATCTATCTATCTATCTATCTATCTATCTATCTATCTATCTATCTATCTATCTATGCAAGGTGGTGTAGTGGGGGTGGCGCCGGGAAGGGGGGGGGGGGGTGGCGCCGGGAGGAGGGGGGGCCCCAACTGCAATGAACCAGCTTTAGGGGGGCCCAGCTTGCAAAAGGTTGAGAACCCCTGGTGTAGACTACTGCAATAGCCTTCTCTCTGGTCTCCCCCAGAAAAGTATTAAACACCAACAGTTAGTTCAGAACGCGGCTGCAAGGGTATTGACTCACACAAAAAAGAGAGACTACATTATCCCAGCACTCCGTACACTACACTGGCTGCCTGTGAGCTTTAGAATAGATTTTAAGGTTCTTCTTCTGGTTTTCAAAATGGTGAAAGGTTTAGCACCAAGATACTTGGGTGATTGCATTCAGGAATATGTCCCTAATAGAACCCTTAAATCCTCCACTGCCTCTCTCTTAGTGACTCCAAACCGTAAGAGAAGCGGTGAGGCGGCTTTTAGCTGCTATGCCCCTAAGCTTTGGAACGCCCTACCAGGCCATATCAGAGAGGTAGAAACTCTTAACACCTTTAAGAAACAAAACACACTAATTTAAACTTGCCTTCTGTAACAATGTCCGTGATACACAGAGGCAGACGCAGTGGTGTAGTGAGGGAAAGGTCCCGTTTATTCATAAAGTCAGTTCGTTGGCTTTCCAGCCTCCTCAAAACACTCGGCGACTTCCCAGTCGCCGTTCTCCTGCCAAACAGAGGCACACACATCTTAAACCATTTAGTCAACGAGGCTTCATTTGCAACAGGTGTGCAACGGAGCCTCGCCGACATAACCCTGGCCACGGTCCTGTAGCTCCCTCTACAGGCCGAACGCTGCATGTCCCCCCACACCTTCACACACATCACATCGCCCACCCTCGATGATCTACACTCTCCAACGCCAGCAACAGCACCATCAGTATCAGTACCAGCAACACCACCAGCACCAGTACCAGCACAAGCCCTGGCCAACAACTCCAACACCAGCACCAGCACAAGGACCAGGAGAGGAGCAACACCCCGCCCCAACAGGGAAGTTCACTGCACCTTCCCTCACACACACACTGCCTTACTAACCCCTTGCCTACACCACCAGAGCAGCAGTGCACACACTCCACGACCCAACCCATCGACTCCAGATCAAGCCCCGGTCCCAGCCAGCATCACCAGCACCAGCCAAGGACCCTGAGTTGATCAACACTTCCTTTCTACCCTGCACCATTCTACACCTTCCCTACACAAGTTCCCTAAACCAGACCCCCCTCCCACAGGGCGGCACTGACTGAGTTGCTGTCTGCTGTGATGTCACGTCAGATCGGGATGTCCCACACTCATCATGACAATTTGTATTTTGTACTTTTTGCCTGCCCAAACTCGACATCTATTGCACGCCTGACCATCCTGGTAGGGGGATCCCACTCTGAGTAGCCCCTCCCAAGGTTTCTTCCATTTTCTTTTTTTTCTTTTTTTTTTCTTTGGGAGTTTTTCCTCGTCCTCTGCGAGGGTCTAAAGTTGGGGGGTGTTGTGTCTTCTATTGTACTATTGTTTCTCTGACTTTTTATGTACAGCACTTTGAGTTGCAGTCTCTGTACGAAAATGTGCTCTATAAATAAATGTATTATTATTATTACAAACCATAAAAGAGTAAAAGAAAAAGGGAAACAGCTAGAAGAAATATCTGAATGTTTGTCAATCCTACATCTGAAGCTCTATGTCTATACAGTGTTTGCAAAGTGTAGGAAAAAGTTATTTAAACATTTTACAATGTGCTGTATGTGTCTATGTTGAACAGTTGTTTAGAGAATCAACAAACAAATGTCTGTTAGTTCAATTAATAGTGTTGTTATGTTTTAAATGTTTCAACTTCTATCAAAGCTTCCTATGAAATGATACTTTCAAAGAAGGCCCTGCCACCATGGTTGGACCCAGGGCCGTAGCTACAAAATGGACCCTGGCTGTGGTCTGTGAGGTAACAATGACTGGAGTTTGAATTTTTCAAAAACATTACACACAACACATACAGTCGTCAAGGATGTCACAATGTGATGACATAATGTAGAACACGCAGCTGGGGTTCTAAAATCCAGCTACAGTACTCCTGACATTCATTTACCTGCAATTCCTCTGTGTAGAGCAAGATAGGTAGATGTTATTTGTTCTTTTCACAGTTTTTTAAACTTTTGCTGTCTGAAAGGGCCATCAGACATGAATCCTAGTGCGCCCATTCAATCAATGGCCTCCTTGTATGTAGGAGATCTCCACAGGGACACCACTGAGGGAATGCTGCATGTGAAATTCAGCCCTTGTGGTCCAATCATCTCTATAAGAGTGTGCAGGGACATGATAACACACCAATCTCTTGGGTATGCCTATGTCAACTTTCAACAGCAAGCTGACACAGAGCGTGCCCTGGACACCATGAACTTTGATGATGTCAATGGAAGACCTATACGCATCATGTGGTCTCAGCGTGACCCTTCTCTGAGGAATAGTGGGGTAGGCAACATCTTCATTAAGAATTTAGTGGAGACTTTTGACAGCAAGGACCTCTACGACAGGTTCTCTGAGTTTGGGGACATCCTTTCCTGCAAGGTAGTATCTGATGAGAATGGCTCTAAAGGCTATGGCTTTGTGCAGTATAATAGACAGGAGGCTGCTGAGAGAGCTATTAAGAGACTCAATGGAACGTTATTGAATGACAGAAAAGTGTTTATTGGACACTTCAAATCTTGCAAAGAACGAGAGGCTGAACTTGGATGCAGGGTCTGAGAGTTCACTAACGTGTACATCAAAAACTTTGGAGAGGATATGGATGACCAGCGCCTTAAGGAGAGGTTTGAGAGATTTGGACCAGCCCTGAGCGTCCGTGTCATGACTGATGACACTGGTAAGTCCATTGGTTTTGGATTTGTCAACTTCCAAAGGCATGAGGATGCCAAGAGGGCCATTGATGAGATGAATGGCCGGGAGATAAATGGGGGGCGGGTCTATGTGGGCCGCGCCCAGAAGAGAGGAGAGCGCCAGACTGTGCTGAAGCGCCAGTTTGAGCAAATGAAGCAGGGCCGCAGGACCAGATACCAGGTGTGTGTATAAGAAAAAAAGATTTAAAAAAAAAAAGACTATATAAGAAAAAGAAGTTGATAGTCTTGGTAAACATTGTTGATGTATTTGAGACATGAAAAATATCTCACTAAACAGGGTTTCTCTCTAGCAGGGTGTCAATCTGTATGTGAAGAACTTGCATGATCGCCTGGATGATGAGCAGCTGCACAAAGAGTTCTCCCACTTTGGAACAATCACCAGTGCAAAGGTGATGATGGAGGGTGGACGCAGCAAGGGATTTGGCTTTGTGTGCTTCTCCTCCCCTGAGGCAGCCACCAAGGCTGTGACTGAGATGAACGGCCGTATCGTGGCCACCAAGCCCCTGTATGTGGCCCTGGCCAAGCGCAAGGAGGAGCGCCAGGCTCACAGAACCAACCAGCACATGCAGAGGATGGCCAGCGTCTGTGCCGTTCCCAAACCAGGCATCAACCTCTACCAGGTTGCTCCCCCACCTGGATTCTTCATGGCAGCCATTCCACAGGCCCAGAACTGTGCTGCCCCTTACTTCACCAACCAGCTGGCTCAGCTGAGACCCACTCCTTGCTTGGCTACCCAGAGTGTGAAACCTCAACACTTCCAAAACATGCCCAACACCATGTGTCTATCGGCTCCCAGGCCTCAGATCTTCAATGCTATGAAGGCCACACTCTCCCAGGTGCCCCGTATGATGACCTCTCAGCGCATAGGTCAGTATATTTAGTGAAGCAACGCTGCTCATAGACACAATACCAATATGCCAGTATTTGCCATGAATATCCCTTTGATTATGATGATCTTCCCTCTCAGCTACCCAGGCCTTAAGACAGCGCCCTGCCAGTGCAGATGCAGCTACAGCCAGGATCCGCGTCGTGCCCCAGAACAAGTACACAGCTGGTGTACACTACTCCCAGCAGCACATGGCTCCCCAGCCACAGGTCCTCATGCAGCAGCCTGCTGTCCATGTCCAGGACCTGGAGCCTCTGATTGCCTCCATACTGGCTGCCATTCCCCATGAGGACCAGAAATAGACGATAGGTGAGTCTGCTTGTTTGTTTCTATGGATCCCCATTAGCTGTTACTGTTACTGATATTTATTCTCCCTGCCTCCAGGTGAGCGTCTCTTCCCATCTGTCCACAACATGCACCCCAGCATCGCTCCAAAGATCACCGGCATGCTGCTGGAGATGGACAACTGTGATCTTCTCCACATGCTGGAGTCTCCAGAGTCCCTGCACTCCAAGGTGGATGAAGCTGTCGCTGTGCTGAAGGCCCACTGGGCTGAGGAGGCTGCACAGAAATCTGGCCACATCCCAGCTTGAGGTCCAAGCGGCTAACACAAAAAATCATATCCGGACTTTGAAACCTACTTCACCAATAAAAGTATTCTTGCATTGAAAAAATATTGAAAAATTAAAAAATGATTTCATTACAAAATGAAAATGATTGACTCAGCGATGTCTAGAAAAGGTTAAGCTGTACCTCAATGATAAAAGTAAAAGCCCTGGTTGGACCAGATAGACCAACAATGCACATCCCAGTTGGGCATGAAACAGTGGATGTGAATGAACAACTAGATCATTAAACAGTTGTACTTTTACTTTTATGGCCCAGCTAGCCACATTCCATCAATTCCAATGTCATGATTTTGTCTTCACAGAATAATGTGAAAAGTATTTAGATAAATGTTCATAACTGTTAATGCATTAGTGAGGATATTGCGCCAAAGCTCCTTTGTTTCTTGGTGACTGATTGACTTGGGACAAAAGTCCAGTTTTAATGACCAAGACTTTCAGGAAGTGAAAGTCAATATCGAGTCAAGGATAACTCTAATGCTATTGCGTGCGTGCGTGCGGACATGCGGGTATGAGCATGTGTGGGTATATTTTCTACATTGACAGGAAGAGGACAGATGTTAAGGTCCTGGCTCCTGCTGATAACCTGTACTACCACTGGTTGGTGATCATCGCCACGGCCCTGCTGTACAACTGGTACCTCTTGGTGGTCAGGTACGGTATCACACACCTATATCCCCCCAACCAGTGAATGAAATTATTTGTCTCCTTTTATGACATGTGTCTTCTGATCTAGAGAAAACCATGTAGTATTATCAGTAACCCTTACATGACATGTCTTCTCGACAAAGTACCTCCATTACCCATAACCCATGACAAACAGCAGTAACCATAATCCATGGTAACCTAAAGTGAATCCTCAATGGATAGTTTTTCCGATTGAAAATGGCTTAATCTGTGTTGGGGAAACTGGCCTAGGGTGTACAGAACAGCATTCCAAAGGGAATTTTAACATGTCCCTTTCTAACACAACATGGCTTGGGTAGTTACCATGTTGTGGATGAACCCCTGAATTTCTTTAGCATTGACATCTGACTCAGTGAGGGCTCACCAAACTTGTTGACGAAGGAGGCAGAGTAGTCCCAGATGCCACAGTTGAGGCCTGCCGAGTGATCTCAGAAAGTAGCTACAATGGGGTGGAAACCCGTTTTGAAAAGACAGACTCCTTGGAACACGTTAAAGTTTTGGAAGAATCTACAGGAGCGTGCTGTCGCTGTGATTTTCGCCACACAGTATAAGTGGTTGTCAAGGATCACCCCATGGTTCTTGGCTGTATGGGAGGAGGTCACAGAAGAGTTCTCTACTGTGATGGAGAAGTCTTGGAGAGGGCAGGCTTTCCCTGGGAGGAAGAGCAGCTCAGTCTTGTCAAGGTTGAGCTTGAGGTGGTGGGCTGACATCCAAGCAGAAATGTCTGCAAGACATGCCGAGACACGTGTTGCCACCTGTGACTCAGAAGGGGGGAAAGAGAGAAAATGTTGACTATCATCTGCGTAGGTGTGGTAGGAGAAACCATGTGAAGAAATTACAGAGCCGAGAGATTTGATATAGAGAGAGAACAGTAAAGGCCCCAGGACAGAGCCCTGGGGGACCCCAGTGGTGAGGGCTCGTGGAAAGGCCAGCGATCCTCTCCATGTCACCTGGTAGGACCAACCGGCCAGGTAGGATGCAAACCAGGACAGTGCAGAGCCAGAGATGCCCAATTCTGAGGGCATCTCTGGGTGGAGAGAAGGATAGGGTGGTTTACTGTGTTGAATGCAGCGGACTGGTCCAGAAGAATGAGAACAGAGGAGAGGGAGGAAGTTCGAGCAGAGTGGAGGGCCTCCATGACAGCGAGGAGAGCAGTTTCAGTAGAGTGCCCAGCTTTAAAGCCGGATTGATGAGGGTCAAGGAAGTTGTTCTGAAGGAGGTAGTTAGACAGTTGCTTAGAGACAGCACGTTCAAGGGTTTTAGATAAGAAGGAGAAGAGATACCGGTCTGAAGTTATGGATAGCAGACGGGTCAAGAGTTGGTTTCTTGAGAAGAGGCTTGACTCTGGCTGTCTTGAAGGCAGCTGGGACAGATCCTGTGGATAGAGAGGAATTGATTAAGGTGGTAAGGAACGGAAGGAGGTCTTTGGAGATGGATTGGAGAAAAGGGGAGGGGATAGGATCGAGGGGGCAGGTGGTTGCCCGCTTGGATGTGACCAGTTGTACAACATCATCAGGGGAGAGGGGGGAGAAATCTGATAAACCAACTGGGTGTTGCACAGTGGGTTAGGGAGGAAAGGTAGCATTGTTGGTGAGAGGTAGAGGGAGGGGGGTTAATGTCATCAACCTTCTTTTCAAAGTAGGTGACAAAGTCATCGGCAGACAGAGAGGAGGGGGGAGGAGGAGGGTTGAGGAGTGAGGAAAACGTGGAGAACAGTTTCCTTGGGTCAGAGACAGAGGATTGAATGTTGGAATGGTAGTATAAAGCTTTAGCAGCTGATGCAGATGAGGTGTAGTTGGGTAGGAGAGAGAGATAAGGGTCTAGATCATCAGGAAGGCCAGATCTTCTCCATTTCCTCTCAGCTGCTCAGAGCCCAATTCTACAAACTTGCAGGGTTTCAGACAGCCAGGGAGCGCGTGGAGTGGATAGTGCTGGCCTTGAGATCTGTGGGCAGAGAGAGTCGAAGGATGAGGAAAGAGAGGACAGGAGGGTGGAGGAAGCTGCATCAGTGGATAGAAGACAGAAGGATTCAACAGAGGGTAGGGTGGATAAGACAGAGGAAGAGAGAGCGGTGAGTGAGAGGGTGCGCAGGTTGCAACGAGAGGATACAGTGTGGGTAGAGACTGCTTGGGGGGGTTGAGCATTTGAGAGGGAGGGAGAAGGATATGAAATGATGATCAGAAACCGGAAGAGGGGTAACAGTGAGGTTTGAGGTATGGGAGGATCTTGTGAAGAAAGGTCGAGCTGATTGCCCGCCTTATGAGTGGGAGGAGAGTGGGACAGGGTAAGGCCGAAGGAGGAGAGAAGGTCAAGTGCTCCAGACGAGTGAAGCTTCTCCGATTGGATGTTGAAGTCACCCAGTATTGTGAGCGGTGTGCAGTCCTCAGGGAAGAAGCTGAGAAGGACATCCATCTCATCTAAGAAGTGGCCAAGCTGACCTGGTGGACGATAGATAACAACAATGTGAAGTTTGAGTTTGGGGAGGTGATAGAAACAGCATGGAAATCAAAGGTGGATATATGACAGGGGAAGGACATTATGTGACTGTGGGGGGACATGCAGCGTTTGGCCTGTAAAGGGAGCTACAGGACCGTGGCCAGGGTTACGGAAGCGAGGCTTCGTTGTGCACCTGTTGCGAATGAAGCCTCGTTGACGAAAAGGTTTAAGATGTGTGTGCCTCTGCTTTCGGGAGGGAAGGCTGGAAAGCCAGGACTGGAAAGTCAACGTGGGAATTACAATTATTATCTTAAATAAACGGGACCATTCCCTCATCACCACACTGCGTCCGCCTCTCTGTACAAGGGACTCGTTACAGTGACCACTTTAGGTGAGATGAGGAGTCCTGTTCCTCCTCCTCAACCAGAGAATCTAGGGGAATGAGAAAAGGAGTAGGCATCAGAGAGGGCTGCCGGAGTAGCTGTGTTATCCGGTGTAATCCATGTCTCTGTGAGAGCAAGGAAGTGGAGAGACATGAAGCAGGCTTCTGATAGCTTCTGCTTTCTGGACCGCTGATTGGCAGTTCCAAAGTCCTCCCATGACAGTGAGGTCGTGGTCAGTTGAGCATGGTGGGTAGATTAGATTGGAAGGGTTGCAGGTGGAGGTGTAGCTTCGATGTGTCCTCCTGATGGATGAAATAACAGGAATGGGGAGAAAGCACATTGTGATTTTTTGCCGGTATAGAGGGAGAGGGTTAGTGGGAAATGTAGGATATAGGTAGGCTCAATACACTCAAGGTAATGAAAAAATTATCAAAATAGAATAAAAAATACTTATTTGTATGGCCTTCCTCTCAGGCCTTCCCCAGTGGACTCCACAGATAGACTCCTTCGTCTTTGTGTCAGGAGGCTGTCGCAGAGGCTGTCGCTCTGCAATCATCACAATATAAATGTAGATTCTGTGATTGCTGATGACTAGCAGGGTAGCAACCCCTCCCCTTTATTTACGATCAGTTAACGACCAGACAGGTTTTATCACTCACTCAATCCCAAATGTATTAGTCCTGGTCCAGGGTGAGGAAGAGTTAACTACCTGGCAGAATAGTGTTTAGGCCCTCCCACTGGAGATTGACAGCACGTCACAGCAATTGACTTCAAACAGATAGCTTCCAACAGAAACTACTATCAGAGCGTAAGGCAGGATAGCCACAGCAAAACAAACAACTCCTAACAGCATTTTGACTAGAAACAAGATTAAACTAACTTACTCAGACTCAAGAACAGGCTTAAGGAAGGATAGCCACAGCAAAACAAACTAGTACTAAGAGCACTCTGACTAGAAACAAGATTAAACTAATTTACTCACCACTCACTCAATCCCAAATGTATTCGATTAATCTCCAATGAGGATGAGTCCGCCTACAGAGAGGAAGATGACAGCCTGGCTTTCTGGTGAAGCCAGAACAACTTGGAGCTGAACGCCCCAAAAACTGTAGAGATGGTAGTAGACTTCAGGAGAAGCCCAGCCCCAACCGCCCCTCCTCATTTAGCCTCATTGCCATTTAACTTCGCACAGCCTACAAAATGTAATGTTTTATTGTTCTATTTTGTAAATTTGTTATTGCTATTTTGTTAATATTTTGCTATTTTGTAAATCTTTTGTCAATATTTGCTATTGTTTTTGCTATTGTTCCCATGCACCAACCTCACCAAGTTAATTTCCTGTATGTGCAAATATACTTGGTCAAATAAAAGAATTCTGAATCTGATTCTGATTCTGATTCTGATTCTATAAAGAGATTGACCAAGGGCTTTGCTTGATGAGTGATGACCACAACTTATTAGTGCAGTAGTGAAGCACTCTTAATTCTTGGCTAACTGTCAATCTCTCTCTATAGGAACTTAAGTTGTGCAATTTGGATGTCACTCATCCAATCCAGGGTCAAAGGGACCTTCTCAGCTGAAACTTGGTTTGTGAAACTATGAAGCCAAAAGAGGCTTTGCAGGTACTGAGTGCATTGGAAATCCTTGTGCAACATCTCACTACATTGGTTACATTATGTTATAATCTCAGTACAGTTGTTTTTCCAACAAAAATATGTTAATTTCTTCGTGAATACAGTCAAGAATACAGCCCGTACAGACAAGAAGAAGCAATGGCAGAGGCTCCAGAAGGGGGAAGAAATGTTCCAGTGGGGAAAGCAAGGGCTCTTCTACTGGGTTTGCCACTCTTACTGGGAGTCTTGGCTCTCTCTGTGCCTCTTCTCCTGGGCGTGGCTCTCTTGACGCCTATCATTTTTTTCATTGTATATGAAAAAGGTATTAGAAAGGTGGACTCAGTAGACATTTTTAAACGACAGCTGAAAACATATCTTTTTAACCTGGCATACATAAATATTAATACTTTTTTCCTACTCTTCTTATTTTTAAAAGAAATATTTTATTGTTTTTTTCTTTTTATTAATGTTGGTCTATTCATTACTGTGATGTGGTTTTGCTGAACTATTCATTATTATGATTGTGATATGGTCGTGCTGAACTGTCAAAGCACTTTGAGCTGCATAGTCTGTATGAAAGGTGCTATACAAATAAAGCTATTATTATAATTATTCTGGAAACAGTGGCATTAGAAAGAACAGAGCACCTTCTGTCAGAGAATCAGTGGAGGAGCGTGTTGATATAATCTCTCCAACCTATTCTACTATGTTGCTGTTTGCTTTTTTTGTCATACACTTTTTCACCAAAGAAAGATCTGTGTGTTTGCAATTTGTTTTATTGAAAACTGGGTTGATGTACCTATTGTTTAGAGTGGCAAGATAACTTTTGAACTGTCTTCAATTAATGGCATTCTCATGGCAGTGTACTCCGTTTGTAAAACAATCTGTGAAATAAGTGCCACTGTGAACAATATCAAGAAAAAATACATCTTAGGACACACTTCAATGATCAAAACACACAAAATAAAATGTATTTTCCTCAAACAAATACACTGTGTATTGTAAAGTTGGCTCAAAACTAATATGAAATATTACTGGGGCACTATTCTGGCAGTGCATACCATTATATCTGTATGATCCAGGAATACTCATACGCTCAATAACTAATACAAACCGGGTGTATCCCTGGACATAAGGCCGAATAAAAACAGGTACTGTATATACTATGCCCTCCTTATGTCTTGGAAAGAGGAAGCATTTTGACTTTCTTTTAGCTCTATGCTCCAACAGTTTGGATTTGAAATCAAACAATTACTATGGGGTCAAAGTAGAGATTCTCAGTTTTAATTCAATGTTTTTTTTTCAGATTGGCTTCATCATTTAGTATCAAGTACAACCTTTTTGAAACATACTCCCCCTATTTCAGGGCTCTGAACGAAATGGGAAAAAATTGATGATATCCAAATGAAGTACTGATGTTTAGTATTTGGTCGACAATCCTTTGCATGCAATAACTGCCTGAAGTCTGCAACCCACTGACCCCACCAGGCACTTGGTATATTTTCTCTGGTGATCCTCTGCCAGGCCTGTACTGCAGCCATCTTCAGTAGTTGTTTGTTTTTTGGTCTTTTTGCCTTAAGTTCCCTCTTTAGCGAATGAAATGCATGTTTAATTGGATTTAAATCTGAAGATTGACTTAGCCAGTCAGAAACTTTCCACTTTTTGGTAGCACCCCCTCCACCGTGTTTCACAGATGAGGTGGTATGCTGTAAATCTTGGGCAGATCCTTTTTTCTCCAAACATTCCTCTTGCAATCACTTTGGTACATGATAATATTCGTCTTATCTGTCCGTTTTCCAGACCTCTGCAGGCTTTTTAGGTACTTTTTAGCAAACTGTATCATCCTCTTTGAGGATTTAGTGGTTTGCACCTTGCAGTGAAGTGTCTGTAGTTTGGCTGGTGATGTATTTTGGGGATGGTAGTCTCTGACACATTCACAACTACCTCCTGGAGAGTGTTCCTGATCTGTGTGACAGTTGTTTTGGGTTTTTTCTTAATTATGGTGAGTATTCTTCAGTCATCCACTGTGGAAGTCATCCATGGCTTACCAGCATGTTTGTGGTTGCTAAGTTCACCAGTGTTTTTTTTTCGAAGGAGAGCAGCTCTTGCTTAAACATGCACCTCTGATGAGAGCAGGAAAGAAATGCTGACTCTAGCACAGAAAGCAAACGTACAAAGGATGAAAATACATTGCAGGAGAGGTTCCACAGAAGCCTGTGATTGCTCAACACTGGCACTTGACAAAGGACTATAAAAAAAACTTGAGACTCTCAGTGTTGGACACACAGACTTGGAAGATGAAGGCGCAGATGAAATCATTTCTCCTGCTCACGGTGGCTATCTTGCTGGTCAAGGGTAAGATGCGGCTGCAGCAGAACTATGTGTGACCAACTGGTAGTTTATAAGGTCTTGGCTCTAGAGTGCACGACAACGCCACCTGGGGCCTTTCCCACCAGGATATTACAGAGGTAAGCTGTTACACACCTTGCTTGAGACAAGCGGGTTCCCACACAGATACGAAACAAAGTAAGGACAGAGACGTGATCTCAATTATAAAAATAAACAAGATTTATTTATAAATAACAGTAAAAGGCCACTCATTCGTTTAGTTATGCCTTAGCAAAGAGAGGGGGGTAATGGCTGCCACCAGATAGGTAACTGTTACAACACAGCAAAGATATAGTAGAGCTGTTGGGGAAGGGGCGGTTACCTGTCCATGAGAAGTGGGCGACACACCACTCGTGCTCTCGTTTCCAGTGCCTATCCACACAAACACACACAGGCACAAGACACTGCAAAATGTAGGTGATCACAGATATGGTGAATAAGTGCAGATTACCACTACAAAAACACGGTGCGCAGTGCAGGGGGAAGACTTGACTCCGGCGACCTGTCCCATGAACAGCTTCACTAGCTCTGGAAGGGAGAAGGGACAAGGAAAGCTGGACATTAGATGGTGTCTTAAATGCAGCAGACTACCGGGACAGCCAATACCCCATGTATCTCAATGCCGTGGGGGAGGGAGCCAAAAAGAGGCAACTAAGTAGAAGGCCGATTCAGATAATATAAAACTAAACAACAAGAGAAAGAAACCAAACCAAAAGGGGCAAAAGCTACCATTACATCGTGAACTTATGGTAGGCAAAACAGCAGTGGCAACTGCTACCTGAGGACACAAACAGACAGAGTAAGCCATACATAAATACACAGCAAGAACATAATTAACAATATTAATTACAATGTGCACTAGGCATTATCCTACTATACACTTAAATAACAGACTAATGACATGGTAAGCTCACAAGAGCTGTTCAATAACCAAAAGGCTGTGCTTCAGCTTAAGACAGAATACCAATTCCGTAGTTAACAGACAACATTTGTATGGATAATTTTACCTTTGTTGACTGTCTCCAAGGCAACACTGCAGTACTGTCGCTGAGCGTCTTTTCACTCGAGACCTACGTTAAGACATGCTATTAAATGTACGCAGAAACCTCTGAACAAGGCAGCCTGATGTTAACCAACCAGTAATACAAATGGGCTGTAAATACCTTCAGTAGTGCTAACGTAGCCGACTACTCGGAAGCGTCTGGTGACAGTAGAACGCCTGTAGCCCACAATTTAGCATTTAGACAGAACATTAAACATATGCAGTGGTACAGCGTAACAGAGGAGGCAGTGGCACATATCTGTTTTCACAGCGCTCGTCAGTAAAAAGGTAAGAGCTGCAAAGTAATAGTAATAAAAAGTAGTTTTGTTTACAAAAAAGTTGTTTAATTTCATCCTGATAACAGCCGAGGACTCGGACAAGAAGAAGCAAGTCTGACTCCAAGTGTGAGAAGAAATGTTCCTGTGGGGGGAAAAGGGGCCCTTGTCCTAGGCCCCACCCTCTTATTGGGGTTGGATCTGTCCTTGCCTCTCCTCTTAGAAAGAAAAGAGTGGAATGAGAAACAACACAGCACCTGCTATCAGAGACTGAGTGGAGGAGCATGTTGATATAAACTCACCAGCCTATTCTACTACAGTATGTTGCTTTTTTCATACACTTTCCCATCAAACAAACAAAGATATGTCTGTTTGCAATTTGTTTAATTGAAAACAGGGTTGATGATGTACCTATTGTTTAGAGTGGCAAGATAACTTTTGAACTGTTTTCAATGAATGTTAAAAACTATTAAACTATAAATTAAAGGAAAATACTTTCAGTGCAATCTATTATTCATCTAATGGCATTCTCCTGGCAGTGTACTCCGTTTGTAAAAAAAAAATCTGTTAAAGTATTGTCACTGCAAACAATATCATGAAAATAAACATCTTAGGACACATTTCAATGATTTAAACACACACAAAATAAAACATATTTGCCTCAAACAAATCAAATGTGTATCGTAAAGCTGGCTCACAAACCATTCAAGACTAATAACAAAACTTAGTAACTTGTACCAGTCAAAATGTTACCCTATTTGTTCCCATTTTTTATCCAGACATGAAACTATGCAAATCATATGCTGTTAGTAACTCTTTAACATCATTTTTTAAGAAATCAATGAAATAGTATGTGAAAAAGTAGCTTTTGTTGGTGGTCACAATTGTGATCGGTGTAAATAAGCATTGTCCCTACCATTCATTAAATAGGTATTAATTTACCCTTATTACCTAACCTAAATATCCATATAACCCTGCCCACTTACTCACACACCTAAACCCACTAACTAACACCCTAACCTTGTTACCCTATTGCCCTATCCCTAATACCTACATGTCAAAACCCTAATATTGATATAATCATGTCTTGATTTTTTATACTGTACCATGTCTAATATATTGTATAGAGCCCCAGCTCATTTCCAAATACATCTCAACTGAAAGATACTCTGCAGGCAACCATGTTAAACACTTTTTCTATCCTTCATTCCATATATTGTACCTGTTAGTAGTTACCTGTAACTGAACCGTCGCCTGCACACTCCAACTCTGCTATACAGATATACCTTGTGACCAATGAACCCTAACCATAAAATAGATACATACTCCAAACTAAATACTACTGTGTTCAAGTCCCATTCACTAATCCACCACAAATGTATAACCACAAAGGGTAAAAGGAGGGACACTATTCAGGCAGTGCATACCATTATACCTGTATGATCCAGGAATACCCATACGCTCAATAACTAATACAAACCAGGTGTATCTCTGAACATAAGGTCTAATACTCATTAAAAACAGGCATTTTGACTTTCTTTTAGCTCTATACTCCAACAGTTTGGATGTGAAATCAAACAATTACTATGGGGTCAAAGTAGAGATTCTCAGCTTTAATTCAATGGGTTTTATTTTCAGATTAGGTTCATCATTTAGAAAGTATATCCTTTTTTAAACATACTCCCCCTATTTCAGGGCTCCGAACGAATTGGAAAAAAATCATATAATGTCTAAATAAAGTATGGGGTCATAGAAGAGCCATCCAAAGAATTTGGAGGCATTTGCTTGTACTCAAACAGACAAGGTGTTTCTGTACAGTTCAGAATACTTTTTTTTTCTTCTTAATAATTATGTTAGAAACTGTTGATTTTTGCAAGCCTAAGGTTTTCGATATGTTACTGGTAGTTCTTTCAAAATTTTCAGCCACAAAACGGCTTCCTTGACTTTCAATGACAACGCGTAAAAGGTACATTATTCATGGTTGTTATCCATTGGTTGTAGGCCATGTTTCACTGATGTAGTTGTGGAGACATCGCAGCTCGATCATGTTTTGCCAGGTTCCATATTTAAATCTCACTGCCTCTCATCTCTTTTTGTTTGTGTTTTACTTTAAGCAGTGCCTTAGAATTAGCATTAGTTCCTTGGAAACCATTGTATGCAAAACTTCACATCTTCACATCTTAATTTTAGAAGCACATACAGTATATGTACTGTATTTATTTTGGCATGTTGGTCTTGTATAAGCATCAAGTATATAGAGGGAATTGCATTCTAATATTGTGGATGAGGCTCGTGAAAAATATGTACTTCAACAGTCAAGAGGTTTGACATCTCGTTTGACATCTCGTTTGACTGAGTCTCTGGTGTTTCATAATCTGTTCCCTCAGGAAAAGTTGAGCAATCAAGGATTTTTGGGAAACCTCTGCCTGGAGGTAATTCATGTTTATTGTGCTAGAGTAAATAGTTTAAAAGTGGGTCAACGGTCAGCATTCATAAGATTGTTTCCCGGCTGTTATTAGAGGTTTTAGCAAAGGGTCACTTACAGTAGCCTACTGTTTATCATGCTAATTAATCAAATGGTGGCTCCATACCAAGTGGATGACAATATACCCATTTAGAGTGACAGACAAAAACTATTGTTCTTTTTAGGCTCTTTAGAGATTATCAACACATTTGTCATGTACTATGTATAATCAATGTGTCTAGGATCATTTGGATAACTTTCATATCTTTTCTCAAAGTGGTCACAATAATAAAATGCATTGTCTCTTTTAAGGAGGGATTTGTCATCAGGTCTCTTAATTTAACTCTTTCAACAAATACATCTATGAAATAGAATGACATTTTATTTGTAGATATACTGTTTTTTTTTACCCATGGGATAGTACAAACCTGTTATTTCCTTTAACAGAATTTTTAGATTAGGACATGTTATGGATATACATTATCTAAATGATTCTACACATGATTTTACAATTACCTGAGTACAAAATGTGCTTAAATCTTTTGGGGAAACTCTTTTTGGGTTGAAGGGTTTGGGTTGAGGTGTGAGTGAAGAGCCGTTATATCACATACAGTGAGAGAGGCCATTCAGGATGGAGTTGTGGAGTTTACATGATTCATGTTGTAATAGTCTCTTTTCAAAATTAGGCCCAAAAATCCTGGATTGCTTAACTCCGGCTTTTCCTGAGGAAACAGACTATAAAACATCAGAGACTCAGTGTTCGACACGCACACTTGGAAGATGAAGGCTCCGGTGAATTTGTTCCTCTTACTCACGGTGGCTTCCCTGCTGGTCAAGGCTCAGACACCGGCTGAGAACTATGGAGACTTCATCACAGGTCTGTTTGCTAAGAGACATGGGGATGACAGGACTTTCCATCCACTTCTGGACCAAGTCCAAGTCCATGCTGTGAGTATGACAGGAGGCTGAACGTTGCCCTCTCAGTAAGGATACACATAGGGCTCATGGAAGGAAAGGATCATTTCTTAATTATAATTAAGCATGTTCCACATTTAACAAAATGAATTGTTTCTATTTATATGAATTATATCACATGATATTCGGAACAGTGATACAAACTTCTACAACACATTGAATTAACTATATTTATTGAAATGACTAAGCTTTTGCTGTTTGTTGTCTCTGATCCTAGATGTACCCGAAGGATGTGGACCTCTCTACTATGTCTGTGAGAAGCCTGACCTTCCCTGTCCAGGAAACCCTGTGTGATATGGAACAGGGGCAGCAAGACAAACCATGCCCTCCCAAGACAAATGGGGTAAGAGCAAGTCAAAGTTTTGATAGGTTGATACAAAAACCATTGCCAACGGCAATTGTTATTTTATTTGTTCACTTGTCTGTCAAACACAAAACTACAGCAAAATACTATTTTCCAACTGTGCTCACAGTATGCATCCTGGCTGGTCATCGCACACACTTCTATCGAAAGACATAGACCAAGGGCTTCGCTTGGTGCATGAGGAACAGAATGTATTAGTGAGATAATACACCTTTGTCATTCTTGGCTAACTGCAGACACCTCTCTCTTTAGGAACTATCCTTGTGCAAGGTAAAGGTCACTCATCCAATCCAGGAGGTCAGCAACATCCTCACATGGACTCTGGATTGTGAACCCTGGAGACCAGATGAGGCTTTGCAGGTACTGAGAGCATTGGACATCCTTTCTCTAAGTCACTCTAAATTGGTCAGAAAATGGAATAGTGTGAATAGAACTGACCTTACACCAATAGGATTTGGCTGATCACTGACTGTAAATGTTTTATATATTTATATATTTACTTGATATAGTTTCTCTGTTACAACGGAACCATGGAAAAGTCCAACAAGTGCAAACTTTATGATAAATTCAATAAGATTAAATAAGTACATACCAAGTACATCAAAAGTTCCTGACACAGGGCAAATTGTCAAATACAATGAATTTTTACACCATCTTTTTTTTTTCTCTTGATTACAGCAGAGGATTCGAACAAGAAGAAGCAAGGGCGGGAAAAAGGGAAGGAAGCCAAAGACACGTCCTGGGAGTGGGTCCTCCACCAGCCACCATGGGTAACAAAGGATAACTCCAAGATAGCCCAACTATGAAACTAAATGCATTAGATCTTAAAGTGATGGCTAGCAGGTTATTGTATGCATTAATTCAGATAACGGAGAAGGTCAGAGGACAGCGGGACATGGGCTCTAAATGTTACCTTTAACTTATTTTCCCA
The DNA here is from genome assembly GCF_951799395.1 of Argentina silus. Classification (NCBI taxonomy): domain Eukaryota; kingdom Metazoa; phylum Chordata; class Actinopteri; order Argentiniformes; family Argentinidae; genus Argentina; species Argentina silus. The sequence continues at coordinate 128,644 of NW_028152565.1, read as the reverse complement.
AAAGGTGAACTTTGTTTACAATTAGTTTTATACCTTTTCTTCATGCCATTTGTTGCAGTTTAATGCTGAGTATGTTTTTGTGTGAAATGTTTGTTAAACAATGTAATAAATGGCACAATAGGTAAAAATAGTCTCAGTGCATTATGGAATATCTTTCATATCTTGGCAGTGGATGAACTGCTTTGGAAAACAATCTGTGAAAGTAGTGCCAGGACAAAGAATGTCAAGAGAACTGAAAAATGTAAAGCAAATTCACCTTTTTAGAATGTATATTAAATTTTTATTTAAAATGAAGTACATTACATCTTGGGACAAACTTCAATTAATAAATACACACAAGATAAGATTGTTTTGCCTGTATTGAATTACAGAAAAACAAATCAAATGTGTATGGAACTATTACTGAGCAGAGGTAACAACAAGCAGGTCTGTGATTGGCCACAGTGCCTCAGAGGGTCTGGTGTGGACATTAACAATACTACACATGGTCATGCTATGCACATATATTACATACAGTGAGAGAGGCCATTTTCCATCCTAAATTGGACTCTCTGTCCCTTAGCAAGAAAACAGAATATGCAAAGCTATGCAACCTTATTAGAATGTACCGTATATTACACCTGTAAATTTGATTTTAATTTCAAATCAAGCACATCACATCTTGGGACACTGTGATTAGATATACACACATTTAGATTAATTTGTCTCTACTCTGTAACACAAACTAAATGTGCAGAGTAAAGCTGTGTTGAAATTTCTTTATTTTGGCAGAGTTCATTTTCAGCGAGTGTTCTTTCAAAATCAACATAGCAAAAGTTGCAAAAGTGAATTTTGTCTAACCTCAGACAGGATTCAACACTACTATGAAGACGTAGCACCTTATACCAGTCAAATTGTTCATGCTTTTTCATTAGCTTGGTATAGCGCCACCATGTGGCCAATTTACATGGTCTTCTATACGTACGTGCAAAGTTACCATGTAAAAGCTTAAGATATTTTTCATAACACCAACAGAAGGAGGATAACTGGCAAAACAAAATTGAACTGCCATGTCTCGACACCTAGAACTCAGATCAGTGAAACATGTCGTGACAACAAATTAATGACAATAGCAATACCAACGTAGCATTTTGTTGAATACGGCCCTAATTCAATCATGATAGCGGGTTTCCAGGATTATGCAAAAACATATGATTTGCAATAATACATGTGTGGGGGGACATGCAGCTTTCGGCCTGTAGAGGGAGCTACAGGACCGTGGCCAGGGTGACGTCGGCGAGGCTCCGTTGCACACCTGTTGCAAATGAAGCCTCGTTGACTAGATGGTTTAAGATGTGTGTGCCTCTGCGTTCGAGGAGGAAGGAGGGCGACTGGAAAGTCGCCGAGTGTTTGGGTTTTACGAACTTTATGAAAACATTACGTTTATTTTATAAAATGTTCGTAATGTTTTCATAAAGTTCGTAAAACCCAAACACTCGGCGACTTTCCAGTCGCCCTCCTTCCTCCTCGAACGCAGAGATGTTTCTATAAAAGACAAGAAATCCAACATCATAGACACTTAGTTGAACACAAGAATATGATCAATAATGGAAGGTTTAAGAAATATGATAAAAGAGAAACTGTGGGGTTTATTCAACATGATTCCTGCTGTAAGAGATCAAATAACATAATTTGAGAAGATGTCATTGCGTTACATTTAAACAACAGGTATGCCCATATTTTGTTGCTTTTACTTTTACTTTGAACTGTAGCACAGTGAATACAGGCAGAGGTTTCCCAAAATTACTCCCAAAAGTCTGTGGTTGCTCAACCAATTGTTTCTGATTGGATCGTCTTTCAAACAATCACTTCAAATTAGTTTTGCGTCATACCACCAGACTCAAGGGGGAAGGTCAGAATGATTATGGGAAGTGAAACAGAGTGAATATACCAATCAGGCTCATTCCACCAAGCTACAAACCACTGACAATACTACACACAGGACTTTAATGAAATGACTGAATAAAAGTACTGTAATGTTTTTGAATCTGTTCCCAGCTGGACACCAAGGATCCGGACCTCTCTTCTATGTCAGAGAGAACTCTCACCTTCCCTATTCAGGAGACCCTGTGTAATATGGAACAGGGGCAGCAAGACAAACCATACCCTCTGAATAAAATGGAGTAAGAGACAGTAAAAGCCAATACAAAAAGTAATAAAGAACCAATAATGTTGGTTCTGGATTTTCACTTCCCTGTCAAACAAAAAATCATAGCATTTGCCTCGAACTGTGTTAACCATCTGCATCTTCGTTGGTCATAACCCTTCATAACCCATAACTTGTTCTCCTGACCTGGAATCATTTTTCATCACCTGCAGACCGTTTTATTCTCCACGTGAATTCACTTCTTTTATATTGGCTGGCATCTACATCCCTCCGCAAGCTGATGTGAAAGTGGCTCAATGTCAACTCGCCGACCAAATATTAGGAGTGGAGAGAAGGAGAGAGAACATGTATTCCCCAGTTATTGTCATTGGGGACTTTAACAAGGGCAACTTAACTCACAAACTCCCTAAATATAAGCAGTTAATCAAATGCCCGACCAGGGAGGAGAAGATTTTGTATCATTGTTACAGCACCATCAGCAGAGCTTATCACGCAGTTCCCCGCTCGGCTCTGGGACTATCTGACCACGCTCTTATTAATCTGATCCCGGCATACAGGCAGAAACTAAAACTTTCTAAACCTGCTGTGCTGAGACCTAAGAATTGGAGCAGCAGAGAAGTAGTGGAGGAGCTGCGTGACTGCCTAGATAGCACAGACTGGGACATTTTTAAGACTGCTTCCAACAGCCTGGACGAATAGAGTCTGTGACGTCATACATCAGCTTCTGTGAGGACAGATGTATTCCAACACGCACCAGGGTGAGTTACATCAATGACAAGCCCTGGTTCACAGCAAGACTCAAACAGCTTCGTTTGGAGAAGGAGAGGGCTTTCAGGAGAGGAGACAAGGAAAGATTTAGACTGGCTAAGTACACGTTTGGCAAGGAGATTAAGGAGGCCAGACAACAGTACTCAAAGAAGCTGGAACAACAATTTGCAGCCAACGACTCCTCATCAGTCTGGAAAGGCCTTCGAGAGATCACAGACTGCAAAACCAAATCCCCCCACTCTATGGATGACCTCAGACTTGCAAACGACCTGAATGACTTCTACTGTAGATTGACAGACAATGGAACAGTCCTGACTCTGACCCACACAACCAACCCCCCTCCACAGCTACTACCCCCCCTACACGATGGACCCAGACAGCTCCCTCCCCCCCCCCCCCCCCCATCACACTTCTCTCCATCCAGGAGAGAGATATCAACAAACTGTTAAAGAATCGGAACCCCTGCAAGGCAGCTGGACCAGACGCTGTCTCCCCCTCCACACTAAAGCACTGTGTGGTGTTTACAGACATCTTTAACACCTCACTGGTCAAATGCATGGTACTTGCCTGCTTCAAAACATCCACCATCATCCCAGTTCCCAAAAAGCAGAGGATCACAGGCCTTAATGACTACTGACTAGTCGTCCTGATCTCTGGGGTAATGAAGACCTTTGAGCGCCTCGTTCTCACCCACCTCAAGGCCATCCCCAACCCCCTTCCTTGACCCACTGCAGTTTGTCTACAGAGCCAACAGGTGACGACGCAGTCAACATGGGACTCCACTTCATTCTCCAGCACCTAGATTCCCCCGGCACCTACACCAGGATCCTGTTTGTGGACTTCAGCTCCGCAGGACAAGCTATCCCAGCTGAGTGTGCCTGAGCCCACCTGCAGGTGGATCGCTGACTTCCTGACACACAGGAAGCAACACGTGTGGCTGGGCAAGACCATCAGCACTGGAGCCCCACAAGGCTGTGTGCTCTCTCCTCTACTCTTCTCCCTCTACACCAACAGCTGCACCTTTCCACCCTTCTGTCAAACTCCTGAAGTTTGCGGATGACACAAGCCATTTACATTTGTTTACATTTATGGCATTTAGCAGACGCCTTTATCCAAAGCGACTTACAACAAATACACTTGTTTTAGTAAGTGAATCATCTATCCAACAGTCATCATAAGACAAAGTAATCAATGCTCACGCCAGGGGCCATTGGCAGTCGTAATGCCAGAAGCCTTTTTTTTTTTATTAAGAGGAGAGAACTTGTACAGGGGGGTAGTGGGGGTGAAGAGGTCTCTAGGGTTGGGGCTAGGGTTAGTACAGGGGGGGTAGTGGGGGTGAAGAGGTCTTTAGGAGGGACTGTTAAGATGTAGCCTGAAGAGATGGGTTTTCAATCTACAGCGGAAGATCGGTAGTGACTCTGCAGTCCTGACAGTAGTGGGAAGCTCATTCCACCAGCGGGGCGCCAGGACAGTGAAAAGCTGTGACCAAGTGGCGCGGCCGCTGCATCCACATAGACCCAGCGGTGCCAGGCGGGCAGCCGAGGTGGAAGAGCGGAGTGATCGTGCAGGAGTTTGGGGGCTAACCATTGCTTGCAAGTAGGGAGGGGCTGTTAGGTAGGCGAGCACCAGGGTCTTGAATCTGATGCGAGCTGCTACCGGGAGCCAGTGGAGGGTGCAGAGGAGGGGCGTGACATGGGAGAATTTGGGGAGATTGAACACCAGATGAGCAGCAGAAGCCTGATGGCGGAGGCGGGGAGTCTGGTCAAGAGTGTGTTGTAGTAGTCAAGGCGAGAGAAAGTGTTTGGACCAAAAGCTGTGCTGCTTCTCTGGTGAGGAATGGACGTATCCTTCTGATGTTGTAGCAGGGGTGTCAAACTAATTTTCACCCCAGGCCACATCAGCATCATGGTTGCCCTCAAAGGGCTGGTTGTAACTGTAAGTCTGTGTAGCCCTATGGAAAATTAGGCCTAACTATTAAAAGTTCATTGATTAATAAATAGGAATTAATAAATAGTATAAATAGAATAAGTTCATTAATAGAATACATAGGACTTAAAAAGGGTAAATCTATTACTATGTTTGATATTGAATAGAGTTTCATGGGTTAAGTCCATGTATTGAATTATTTACATGATGTAAAATGTATTTTGTTTTCTTAAATACTATGTTCACAATGCTGGCAATATTGTAAAGGAATTTACTTTTGATTTCTGTGAGAAAAGATTCAAATGTAAAGTTTGTGCATTTTGTTTATTTTCATGAGCCAATGAAAATGTGAGTTGAAGGTCAGGTGTCAGGTGGATGAGAAGGAGAAGTTAGATTCGGGATGGCGAACAAAGAGAACGCATGGAATGTGCTGCTGTGCTGAGTAAGGTTAATAGTGTGGAAATAGGTAGCCCACTTATTTCTGTGTTTAGAACAAGGTAATAATGCGAGTGCACAACCCATGAACTTTATAAGTTATTACGTTCGGCGTATGACCTGTTTTGGAACAATTTCTCTGCAGAGGAGTAACCGTTCAGACGGTCAGCCACCTTGCTTAGCCTAGCCTAGCTCAACAGTGAGATAGCTAGCTTTCTTCGGAGTGCATATGGACTGTGATCGACCAACACGGGAGTTCAAGACGTCTATAGCAACCGGGAGAGACAGTGGCACAAAAGATTCCTGCCGTTCGAGAAAACTGCACCAGTTGCCGAGAGAGGAGCTTCGCGCGGCTGCCTGCTCAAGGAACTGGGAGTTTCCGGTTTTGTCTTCTCGCTCGTGAGAGTGAAGGAGCCGCCATTTTAGGTGAGCTGCAACGCACTGGACTTTGGTATTGTTATCATTGCCAGCTTTAGAATAGGTTTTATTTCTTTTCATTGAGGTTTACAGTGTTTACCATTTACATTTGGATATTTGTATGTGCACGTTAAGTGTTATTGTATTTCATTTCATGCAATCTATTTTGGGGATTTAATATCAGTGAAAGAAGACTGATTTGAATAAAATAACAAAAGACATGGAATTGGTGGGACTGTGTTAATGTGAATAGGTAGATGACTTATGGACTGTAAGTTATAAAAGTAGTGCAACCTAGTTATTAATTATAGTGAACAGACAAAGTAAAAATACAATAATAGTTAGAGATAACATTTTATTTAAAGAATTCAGGTTAGCCACCCCTATTAATTGCCCAGACCAGCAAAGGGGCGCTACAACTGTATACATGTTACTTCTCCTTAACATATTGTAACAAATAACTGTCAGCATTTGATTATTGTTTATTCAAGTATACAAATATAGTACATACATTTACATAAATGTAAAAATATATGTAAGCACATTGCACTATTATAACATAAATCCCTTTAATTTATCAGGTTAAGAAACCCACATTACTCCATCAATCAAAGATCAAACTTTTCAAGTGAATAACAAAGACAAATATGATTAAACAAGTTATTACAAATCAACTTTTTTTAAAACTTTTTTTGCCACAGTTGAGAAGGGCAGAACTATGGTAGAACAAATAATTGTGAGCTGCTAAAACATGTGGGACATGTGTGGCATTTAACAAAAACAAATAGCTGTAGACAGCCTTACAGAGGGCATACATCCAACTAATGAGTGTACTCCTCCATCACCGACACTGCCTCGTAACACAGAAGACACATCTGTTTTTCTCCTTGAAGCAAAAACATGTATTCGCCTTCCCACCTTTCATTAAATTGCCTTCCCTCTGCATCACATGTCAAACTCAAGGCCCGCGGGCCGAATCCGGCCCGCCACGTCATTTTATGTGGCCCGCGAGAGCTTAAAAATTACATAATTGTCTAAAAATAAAAGTCTACGCAGCTTTACAGCATACAGTGACCATAAACTACATCTCCCACAATGCATGTGAAATTTGTGACGCGCAAAATGACGGGATCCTGCCGCTAGATCGCATATCGGCGTTTGACTAAACCGGTGATGGATATGAAAAAGATCTACAAATAATCCCAAAATGTCCAAGAAGAGAAAAGTCGACCACGCGCCTGGAACATGGTGGAACACAATTTGATGATAGTTGGAGTTCCAACTCTGATGACCTCTAACCCGAAGTCCTCAGCATCTGCTATACATATTGACTGGCTTGAAATATAGACTCAAATGATGTCCTAGTCATCAACTTGTTTTTAATGGATGATGCGTGTGTGATGCTTTTGTGTGTGTGCAGGTGAATAGAAAAGAGGTTAAAGGCCCTCTGTTTGATTTCGGTCTCCTCATGTTCCACTGAGGAAAGCTGCCTCCTTTTCTCATTCCCATTGCTGCATGACAGATTGAGGTTTACCTGGAGGCAAGACTATGGAAAAACTAAATATTCGTCTGGACGGACAGGCAGATTCCTATCCGCTAGACCATTTAGGAAGACGTGATATTGGCACCCTAAGATCTAAGTGTAATTTCGATGAGGTCTATAGCCGAGGCCATAGAGCACACCAAACAAATAATCAGGTGTTTAAATATCCTTGTCGTTTTGAAAAATGACCATTGTCACCTGCACAGGAATGCCATGCGGCCACCATTGAAGAAATGTGCTTCTCGAATCTATCATTAACGACTGTTTCCACACGCTTTTTTCATTGCATTGCCGTATAATCAATTGGTCATTGATGCGTCACGAATAACGACAATGCGTCGAAAATTAAAGAAATGTAAACATGAATTATGTCATTACTGTCTAAGCATCGCAAAGCTGTATGCGTAAAGGCGTCTGACGTCACAGTGGCTTGCCTGAAACAAAGGAATTGGAGAAACATGTGCTTACAGGGGCGTCGAAGCGGCGGCTGTTACGGTTGTTACATTGACAAAGACAAGCTCCGCGCTCATGGGCAATTCATATGGGGCAACTGTGCTGCGAGTATCTAAGCAGTCGTATTGACTGGATAAAATGCAATGTTTCAAACAGATCTGATGAATTCACCTGCTTTGAAAAAGTGTGCGTCAGGGAGTGCTTTTGACACGAAGCAAAAATCTACAGTCAAGCGTCCTTCAGCAGACAGCCTTGTGTTCTTTAGCCATGAGACTGTTGTCAAAACGGCAGAAAAAAATGGTCACAAACGAAATATTGTTTCTACACTTAAAATGAACAAAGAAAAAATGAGCTAGCCTGATATAACTCATGTTCATGACGATTGTTATTTATTAACAGGGAAATTGAAATGTCTTTAGATCCCCAAACTACAACAAAAAGGAGGCAAATTCCCTATGGGCGCAGGGGAAATCAAAGAAACAAATAAACAATAATCACAAAAGAAAACTGGACTCCAAAAAGAGTGAGTCCCTGCTCCTATATGAGCTAAAATAAAAGTAAATACCAATAAACCAAAACCTCACTAACTAAACAACAATCTCAAACAAAAGTACATAAACCCACAGTCGCCCTAGTGTTTCTAACATTAACAAACTACGTTACAAGGTGAAGTTATGTGAATCAGTGACTAATAATAATAAAGTGAAATACTGTTACCTGTTCCTCAATCTAAACCTCCTCAGAATCACACACACACAGCAACCAATATCCCTAAATGGATAATCACTAATACACTAAACAAGATGCAAATCGAACAAATACACGCAAAGTGGTGAGCTAGCACAGCTCCAGAACAGTGACTCAGTAGGCTTTTTATAGTTCATGTGGCTTGGGCTGATTGGTGGAATGGATTGATCAACCAGGAAGTGGGCGGAGCCTTCGGACCATGGACCATATGGAGCCTGCTGCACAACATTCAGGAAACAAACACAGAACACACACAACAACAAACACAGACCCGGGCGGAGTGTAGCTGCGACCGTCACAACGATGCAAATGTAAAGAGATTTCGAACTGGTCTGTTGCACACGTTGGGACTCATTTTATTTTTCTACGAGAATCATTGTCTGTAGCCGAGGCCATAGAGCACACCAAACAAATAATCAGGTGTTTAAATATCTTTTTAAAATTTAGTGAAGCCCAATTGCCAGATGCACGAAAACCACGATTTGACTACCACTGCACTATGCAGTTTGACTCAAATTGCGACTCCTACCAAGAACAAATTTGGCAGGAGCAAACTAAAAATGTGGTTGTCCCATTAATGTCACAATACATCATAGTGGGAAAACAGGGAGCAGCTATGCAAATAGATGAGTCAGAATTTGTACAAAAATGGTATAATATACCTAATGCTGCTCCTCATGTGTCATTAATGGTAAATAAAGGGTATAGAGCAAGAGACTTGGGACCAATGATGAGAACCGCATTCAAAAGTGATTGGAAAAAAACAAGTAACCCATTGGTAAAACATTCTGCAGACCAGGAATTCATAAAAATAATATGTGCCACGCCTATGAATGGTATACCACAGGAAGTAGCCATATTGGTTAAACAACAAGTTCAGATGAAAGAAAAATCAGATAATCAATTGAGAGATGACATGGAAAAACAGATTCCAGAAAGTCTCTGGTCAAAACATGACACTTACGTGGGCTTAGTAAAATCAGCAAGCCCTATAATTATAAGAACAAAACAGGGCAGTGTATTACCAAGAAAAGCCCAATATCCTATGAAACCTGAAGCTGAGGAAGGAATAAGCAAAACAATAGAGGGTTTGATAGCAGCTGGAGTTTTAGAAAGAATAAACAGCCCGTGCAATACCCCCCTTCTTCCAATTCTAAAAGCAGATAAGTAAAAAATGGAGATTGGTGCATGACTTAAGAGCAGTAAATGAGGTGGTGCAGGATTGGCCAGCAGAAGTACCAAATCCTCATACACTGTTAACAAATGTTCCTCCGACAGCCAAATACTATACAGTGATAGATTTATGCTCAGCTTTTTTCAGTGTACCGTTAGCAGAAGAAAGTTGGTACTTGTTTGCATTCACCTACAGAGGACAACAATACACATACACTAGAATACCTCAAGGGTTCAAACATTCGCCTCATGTGTTCAACCAGGTGCTAAAAGCAGATCTAGAAGACCTGGAGATAAACAGCACAGTAATCCAATACGTGGAAGATTTGATTGGAACAATGTCATGAGGACTCCATAAGAGTTCTCCAAAAATTGGCAAAGGGGGGACACAAAGTGTCAAAAACTAAATTGCAGTATTGCTTACCTCAGGTTGACTATCTGGGAAGAACTATAGCGCATGGGTCAAAAGCAATGTCACCAGGACAATTAGAAGGCATAAGTAAAACACCAAAACCAGTAAATGTGGGCCAAATGATGACATTCTTGGGAATGACAGGATTCAGCGGAGATTGGATAGAGGACTATGCGATAAAAACAGCAGCTCTGAGGGTGCTGATGAAAACAGCGGGTCAGCAGAACTTAAGAGCCCCTTTAATATGGACAACAGAAGCTACAATGGCATTTGAAATGTTGAAAAAAGAAATGCAACGGGCACCAGCATTGGCTGTGCCCGATTATAACAAACCATTCCTATTGTATGTGGCAAACAGAAGGAGTGGGTATGCTTCAGCAGTGTTAGTACAGGAAACGTGTAGTGGTAGGAAAAAGCAAGCGTTAGCCTACTATAGCACCAAACTAGACAGTGTTGCCCAGGGGTACCTGCCCTGTTTTCAGCAGCTATGCACTATGCCTATGAGAAGGCCTCGTCAATCACAACGGGCTACCCAATAACAATATACACACACATCACAAGACAGTGGAACTGTTAGAACAGGGAAGGTTTGTTCTAACACAAGCTAGGAACCTGTCATATTTGTCGTTATTAACATACCCAGACATCACTATCAAGAGATGTAGCACAGTAAATCCAGCTGAGTTAATACCACTGGCAGATGAAGGGGAAGAACATGATTGTATAGCACACTCGCTAACATTCACCAGGTTAAGACCAGATTTAGAATCAACACCCTTACTATATGCAGAAGAGACATATTTTGTAGATGGTTCATGTTATAGAGATCATTTAGGAAATCATGCAGGGTACGGCATAGTCAAACAAATAGGGCAGACATTCAGCTGTCCACAACCGTGTTCTGCCCAGTTGGCAGAACTAAGGGCACTGACAGAAGCCTGTAAAATGGGGGAAGGCAAATCAGTGAACATTTTTAATGACTCAGCGTATGCGCATGGAGTCTGGATTGTGGAGATTGCATGAGGGTACTATAGTGGCACCTACGGTGCTACTGGGGATTTTGATCGCTGATGCGTATGGTTTTGACCATTGGGCAAGGAGGGAAGTTTTGAGAAACATAAAACTCCAAGGGTATTGGTCACCCTATTTACAGGCAATGGTAGAAAATGCATTGGCAGAATGCACAGTATGCGCACAAAACAATGTGAGAAAGGAATCAAAACACCCTTCGGACACATACCGGTTCCAGACGGACCATTTAAACATTTGGTAATGGACTATGTAGACAGGATAAAAAAGGTCAATGGAAAAGATACATGCTTGTTGTCATAGATAGATTTAGCAGATGGGTAGAAGCAACGCCATCGGCAGAATTAGGGGCAGGAACAGTGGTTAAATTTGGTTAAAAGTGGTTAAAAACAAGAGAAGTAATACCCAGATTTGGAATACCTAATGAGATTAGCTCAGATAATGGTGCAGCATTTATTCAGAAAACTGTGAAACAAGTCATACAGCAGTTAAGGATAAAGCAAAGATTGAGTTGTGTCTACCATCCACAATCACAAGGAACGGTAGAAAGAATAAATGGTACCCTCAAAACAAAGCTGAATAAGATATGTGCCTTATAATATATACCTTACTAAGGACCACCACTGGAACAACTCCAGATGGAACTAAAGCAGTACATGAAACAACTAACTGAGATACATAAAGTTATATATTCACAGGAAAAAGACTAGCAGCCGGAGCCGGAGCCACCCCTGCCCAATCCGATAACTCCAGGAGACCAGGTGTACATCAAAGTCTTCCGGAGGAAGTGGAACGAGCCAAGGAGGGAGAGACCGTACGAGGTAGTGCGAGCCACCCCCACTGCAATACAAGTCCGAGGGAGTCTAACCTGGTACCACTTGAACCACTGCACCAGGGTCCCGAGGCAAGAAGAAAAAGCAAACCAGAGAAGAAGACGAAGGAACGGGTAAGATCGAACAGGAGCACAGAGTAAATGAAGGAACAGGTACAGAGGCTGAACATGGGCCGGAAATCCAGCCCCCAGCCGAACGGGAAGGACAGTAGAGCCTGGGGGATCCTGGGGAAGTGACTAGTGATATATAAAGTAATAATACTAATCTATATGCTGTCCCAAATAGAACAGGCCCTGCCTAGAGAATTGAGTCAGGAAGTGAAGCAAACACAGGTTGAAACCAAAAGAGATAGGGACAGAGAATATAAGGTAAATACATTATGGGAACAGGCAAAGCAAAATTATTGGTATAAATGGGTAGAGTTTACAGCCCAGTCAGTAACAGAAGGAGATTGCCTCATGTGTAGTCCATCACCACTTAAAAAACTATGAGTTGTACCTAACCCACACACATACCAGGCATGTGTCCTGTCCCATAGAAGAATCAAAACGACCATATTGTCCAGCCGAATGTTTGGGTATCTTAAGCAACACCAGATACCATCCGTTTTATGATCAAACTTTTAGAGACCAATGCAGAAAAATAGATGTGAGAATAGATGAGAAAAAGAGGGAGATCCCCGGATTCAATTGATTGGAAGCAAAAGTTTGAATGCTTCGACAAACCACTTAACACAACATATGGCACCGCAAACCAGGGGAAATTTAAAGGGGACTGTCACGTCACGTGGCGTATTGTACCTTGGAATATGGAACAACCTAGGCCAAAAGTACCTTATAACCAAGCAATATACCAATGCGACCCGTAAGGTAGTACTAAAGTAGCCCTAACATGTTTGAGACAGAAGAAGTATCCAATGAGAGGCGCAGGATAAAACAAGATAGGCAAAGAAACTGTTCTGGACCACTGGTACTGAGATTAGGGGCTCCTGGGGCACCAGGAGGCATACCTCTAATCGATATACAGTCATGAGAAAAAATTAGGACACCCTATGAAAACCTTTGTCTTCTTCAACATATTCAAACATATGGACATTTGATATTCATTTGAACAATATTGAAAAATTGAGGTAATATAACTAAACAAATACAACTGAAACAAATTATTTAAAAAATGATTGGTAAAATGTAATTAATAGAAATGCAATCTTCTTGTGAGGAAAAAGTTAGGACACCCCCACATTTAGTTCCACTTAAAATGCCTAAAATTATAATAAAGAGCACCACATCAGGTGCAAATGATTAGAACAGCGTTACAGAGGATTTTGGAGGAGCCTGTCCTATTTAAACCTCAGATATTTAGTTTGGTTTGCTCTTGATTGTTGAAGTGAGTTGCATCACCATGGCGAGATCAAAAGAGCTCTCTGAGGCCTTCAGAAGAAAAATTGTAGATGCATATGAGTCTGGGAAGGGATATAAAAAGATCTCCAAACTATTCGAAATTGGCCATTCCACTGTCCGGAAAATAATTTACAAGTGGAGAACATTTAAAACCACCACCAACATGGCCAGGTCAGGCCGCCCAAGCAAGTTCAGCCTAAGAGCTGACCGAAAGATGCTTAAAGAAGTCTCCAACAATCCCAGAATGTCATCACGAGACCTACAGGTATCTCTTGCCACAATTGATGTCAAAGTACATGCATCCACCATAAGAAAGAGACTGAACAAGTTTGCATTACATGGGAGGTGTGCAAGGAGGAAACCCCTGCTGTCAAAAAAAAACATCAGGGCAAGACTAAAGTTTGCCAGAGAACACCTAGAGAAAGACCAGAACTTCTGGAACAATGTGCTTTGGACAGATGAATCCAAAGTTGAACTATTTGGGCACAGTAAGAGTAGACATGTTTGGCGCAAAACCAAGACAGCATTTGAGAACAAGAACCTTATACCAACTGTGAAGCATGGGGGTGGAAATGTCATGGTTTGGGGCTGCTTTTCTGCAGCAGGGCCTGGTCAGCTCACCATCATAGAATCCACTATGAATTTTGTATTGTATCAGAGGGTGCTTGAGGAAAATGTGAGACCATCTGTTCGAAAGTTGAAGCTGAAGCAGATGTGGACCATGCAACATGACAATGACCCAAAACATTCCAGTAAATCTACCAAGGAATGGCTCAAGAAAAATAAATTGAGAGTTCTGGAATGGTCAAGTCAAAGCCCGGATCTTAATCTTATTGAGATGCTGTGGATTGATTTGAAACTGGCTGTGCATGCAAGACACCCCTCGAACATCACACAGCTGAAAGAATTCTGCAAGGAGGAGTGGGAAAAACTTTCTCCCAATTGATGTCAGAGACCTGTAGACAGTTATAAGAAACGTCTAATTGAGGTTATTTCAGCCAAGGGGGGCAATACTAGCTATTAGGGCATAGGGTGTCCTAACTTTTTCCTCAGTAGGAATTGGCATTATTGTTAATTTTTCGTTAAATAAATGATTACAAAGTTACATTTTCATAGTTTTTTGTTCAATTACATCCCCTTTATCTATAGACATTGTTAGAAAGAAGATAACATATTGATATGTCCATATTTTTAAGAGAATAACTTAATATTTTGGGGGGTGTCCTAACTTTTTCTCATGACTGTATATCTTAGCCAGAATGAGCCAGTGGCAGATTACTATTGGGTATGTGGAGAAGGAAGGCTAATGGCGGCATTACCCGCTGATTGGTCAGGAATATGTGCTAGGGTTCGGAATCGGAATAAATATCATGACTTTAAAATACCTCTCCGCACGTTTTAAAGTTTGATTAGTCTAAATAGCTTGAACGCTGTAGGAGGAGTAGCATACCAAAAAATCGGAAGAATTGGAATAATAATGATAAGAAAAAGAAGAATAAGTATGAGCAATAACAATAGTTAGACTCTCTCTGAACCACTCAATATTTGTTGTGAAACAACACAGCACAAGTCCAAAATGCATGTAGGTGACTAGCAAGCTAGCTAGTTCAAGCTAAAGCTAACAATGCTACCATTGCTACTAACTGACAAATAGTCATGCCATTACCCAGATACATTTGTTGACTGTGTCTACTACTGTAAAATGTAATTAAACGTCACACAGCCCTGCAAAAAAGAAAACAACAACAACAACCTGTCGTAGAAACGGCTGCCCCAGTCCACGCACAGCCAATCCTGAAAAACACGAAGGCATTTTTCAGGCCTTCCTTGCTAATGCTCGTGTCGTAGAATTTAAGTTATAATACTTAAAAATAAAATACCGTTAACCAGAGCTGTTGATTCATTCAAAGACTTTATTCCCGCAGAACATGAGAGCCGACCCCGTTATCTCCTCAGTCACCTGTCTTTATAGATTTCACACAGGTTAACGCCTTCTATTCAACGTGTTTCTGATTCCTGTCTACATACACCAATAACATTCAAGAACTACATTTCGTCATCAAGTTGTCTAATCAGGCCTTTTGTTCTGACTGTTTGACTTTGTTTATTACTTAATAGTCTTAGTCTTGAATGTTAGTCTTGGTTGCGATAAAAGTTTCCTCTGCACAGCCTCAGCTTTTAACCCACTAACAAAACGGTCACGGAGTGCATCATTAAGATGTGCACCAAACTCACAAAGAGTTGAAAGTTGCTTCAAAGCTACTATGTAATCAGACATAGACTCACCGTCTTGTTGATTTTTTTTTTTGAAAACGGAAACGTTCCGCGATGACAAGCGGTTTCGACTTGTAATGCTCACTGAGCGACTCGCTTAGCTCCTCGCAGGTTTGTGTGCTAGGTTTTTCAGGACTGACTAATTCTTTGCTAAGTCTGTAGGCATCCGCTCCGATTACCGACAGAAACACGCTGACCTTTTTGTCAGTGTCCACCTCGTTTGCGATCATCCACTGTTCCAGTCTTTCCAAGTAAGATTCGAAATCTTCCTGTCCTTCTTTGTATTCAGCTAACGCACCGATTTGGAAACTAGCTATCTTGCTAGCTTGTAGTCGCCTTTAGCTACTTAGCTTCCGTTTGCTAGCCTCTTTCTTTCGAGCTACAAAGTTCGTTTATTGCGTTCTACTTGCTGCAAAGTTGTCTCTCGTCACTGGGATCAGCTTTCATTAGATATCCCATCCTCGTCGCCAAATTGTAATATATTTAGAGTTATATATATATTCACGGTTTCAATAACGGAGACAGAACATTACGTGGATGCTCGTTTACTGATCAATTTTGAGACAGAATACAGCGCATGTGCACAACAGCTAAGGACTCTTACACAGCCAATAGGGAAAGCCCTTATTAATACATTGGAAACACAAAGTTGTAATAATGCCAATACATTAGTGACGTATTTTTGAAAATTGTTGAAAATACATGTCATGCATCATTATTACAAAATTAGTGCTACTGACAATTGTCGTTGCTAGGATTGCGTCTTTCTTGTGCCATTTCCCCAGCAACGTGTGTGTAAGACTAGAGTGGTAGGTTAGAACAGAGCCAAATGAGGTGTAATTAAGCCATTACAACAACAACAATCAAATGACCACACACACCTGACATCACTGTCCTGCCCTCCCATCAGGCAGAATATCTAGCATGTGTGTGTGAGTGTTGTACATAGTCAGAAGGTAGTCCTAGATGATGTACCAGGAAGAACGAAACCCAGATAACAATTCCCAAACCTATCACTAGGTAACATAGAGTAGGCCATTAGAACACAAATCCAATAAGTGTTGTTCAATATGCTTAAGCTGGGTAGTTGAGACCTAGTGACTTTGGAGTCTGCTATTGATGTCTGTCAACATGAAATCTGTCAAGAAATCTGCCTTATTTCACTCTATGGGAAATCCCATAGGAATGACTTTCGTCCAGTGGAGAGATGGAAATAGAAATTTAGTAAAGTGTCTTATTGGTCAATAATGGTCTGTAATGAGAGTTGGTGTCATTACAGATTCACACAAAACAAACTCAAGCAGTAGTCAGTCACCATTTCAAGTTATATTTAATAGTCTAAGACAGTTCAGATTAAAATACATGTTCATCTGGGTTTAAAGGTGAGAGCATAAAACCTCTTCTGATAGAGAGGGACTTCAAAAATGTAATTGGATATAGGGCCATCGCAGATTTTGTCCACAGCCACTCCCATGGCAGTCATAAAAAACAATTCAAAAAAACATTGCTAATGCTTATATGTGAAATACCAAATTTCCTGATTCATGGCTCATTCTGAGAATTGGAATCACATACCAGCTATATACTAACTATGTATAACTTTGGTTTGTGGTCTCACTGAGGTCCAGCTCTCCACCCAGGGCACTGCAGAGGGACACAGCACGCCTCACCGGGACCAGGTACAGGAGCTGCAGGAGGAGGGCTTTGCTGGAGCTGAGGAGAGACAGAGGAGGGAGCGTACATTGTACAATGAGAAATCCTCCTCATCAGAGATCAGTGTGTCTGTCCTTACGCCAGACGGACTGTGTCTAAGTGGAATAGCTGGTCTAGTCTGGCCTCCTCTACCTCACAGTCTTAGTTAAAGCTAAAGCTAACAATGCTACCACCGTTGCTACTGACGGACTAACAGTCATGCCATTACACAGATGCATTTGTTTACCACGTGTCTACTGTAAAATGTAATTAAACGTGACATACCTGCTTCGAAGTCGCTGTACTCTCAAAAAGAAAACAGGAACAACAACTTGTCGTAGAAATGGCAGTCCGCTATCCATGCACTCCCGCAGCCAAACCTGAAAAACACCGAGGCATTTCTCAGTACCTTTCGTTGCTAATGCTCATGGCTTAGTTATGCTAGCTCTCAGAAAACCAGCGGGTTCTCCTCAATGTAAACATCAACAGAAGTGTGTTGCTGCGTAGCGCTGGATCAACCATTCCATAGAATGCTGCTCATGTTCTATTTCTAGAGGTCACATGGTAACGCATTTTTGAAAAGTCTTTATGATACATGTCATCTATGATTATTATGAATTATTTTCAAAATGGTGTGTTGCTATGCAACCTTTCAATATAGAACATTAGCAACATTCTATGGAATGTTCAATCCGCTCCAGATAACAACAAACTTGAGTTGATGTTTACATCGACACAAACCAGCTGATTTTCGGAGCAAAACGGGCTGAAAAATGCCTCAGTGTTTTTCAGGTTTTGACTGCGGCCTGCCGTTTTTACTTCCGTGTTTTCTTTTTTGCTGGGTCCGCGATCGTGAAGAGGGAAGCGACGGCAGCGACCTCGGAGAGGGTATGTGACGATAGTTGGATCATATCTGAACGATAGTTAGACAACCACTCGATACGTGTTGCTAAAACAACACGGCACAAGTCGAACATGCATGTTGGTGACGAGCAAGCGAGCTAGTTCAAGCTAAAGCTAACAATGCTACCACCGTTGCTACTGACGGACTAACAGTCATGCCATTACACAGATGCATTTGTTTACCACGTGTCTACTGTAAAATGTAATTAAACGTGACATACCTGCTTCGAAGTCGCTGTACTCTCAAAAAGAAAACAGGAACAACAACCTGTCGTAGAAATGGCAGTCCGCTATCCATGCACTCCCGCAGCCAAACCTGCGTTTCTCAGTACCTTTCGTTGCTAATGCTAGTGGCGTAGTAATGCTAGCGCTCAGAAGACTAGCTGGGTCTCGTCAATGTCAACATCATCAGAGGTGTGTTGCTGCGTAGCGCTGGATCAAACATAGAAGGCTGCTCATGTTCTATTTCTAGAGGTCACATGGTAACGCATTTTTGAAAAGTGTTCATGATACATGTCATGCATCATTATTACTCATTATTTTCAAAACGGTGTGTTGCTATGCAACCTTTCAATATAGAACATTAGCAACATTCTATGGAATGTTCAGTCCGCTCCAGATAACAACAGACTTCAGTTGATGTTCACATCGACACAAACCTGCTGATTTTCTGAGCAAAACGGACTGAAAAATGCCTCGGTGATATTCAGGATTGGCTGCGCGAGTGCGTGGACTGCGGTCTGCCGTCTCTACGACGGGTTGTTCGTGTTTTCTTTTTTGCAAGGTTCGCGATCGTGAAGAGGAAAGCGACAGCGACTTTGAAGAGGGTATGTGACATTTAATTACATTTTACAGGAGACACATATCTCACAAATTGTGTGTGCAATGATTATTTTGCCAGTTAGAAGCAATGATAGCATTGTTAGCTGCTAGGTGGCTAAGTAACCCGTTGACAGTGTCTAAGGGCGTTGCTAAGAGTTACCTTTAGCTTGAACTAGCTAGCTTGCTAGCCACCTCCATGCATTTTAGCTAAAGAGATGTGTGTATGTGTGTGTGTTGTGAGTAGCAGACAGACATCTCTGTGGTGAATACCGTCCTGCGTATGGGACCGGATGGGCAGCTGTCCTCCACTGCGTGGTCGGGGGCTGACTCTTTCTCCACACCCGCTCAGCAGCAGTACACTGATCCTGAGCCACAGGGCCAGAACTGCTATGAGGTCAAACTTAACACTTAAGCCTTTACCATATTATCAAGCCTTTACCATATTATCACTTAGTAACTCCACCGGTTTACATGCGTCATTCTCTCCCATAGCCTCTATTTGACCACCAAGAGGACTGAGGACATTGCCCTGAGGGTCACCACCCTACGCCAGGCCTTCACAGTGAGTCAACCACCCTTTCTCTGTGCTTTCTCTCTTCTGTCTTCTGTCAGATGGTGTCTCACTATTTTTTCCCCCTTTACCAGACCCTGCGCAGTTCCACCCAGAGCAAGAACCAGCTGTACGTGGCTGGGAAGGTCCTGCTGGGAGCACTGGTTCAGGCCAATCACAAGGTAAGACATTGGCTTCCTCCAACAGAGTGAATTATCAAGAGAAAATGTAACAACCGTTTACTGACATTGTCTCTCTTGTTCTGTATAGGACGAGGCACAGTTCATCCGTGCCTATGATGACCTTGTTGGGTACCTGAGTGATCCCTCCAAACAGGGTGACATTGAGATGGAGCTGGCAGAACATCAGGTTAGTTCATTCACTTCAGTAGTCTCACATTGATTACCTGTGCCTGTATTGGGTCCTTCTTTTTAATATCATTGCTATTTTGTTGTAAATGTTTTTGTCTTTTGTTAGATTAGCCATGTCAACCTCATAGACATCCTCTATGAGCTGGTTCTGTTTGGGGTGATGGTGGGGAGGCCCCTGGTGGTGGTGAGTACTGTTCTTATACTGAAGACTGTTACAGGGTGACTTTGTTGACAAGTTCATATGACTCTCTGCTCTCTCCTCCTATGTTTGCTGTTAGCAACCTGGTGGTTTTGTGGAGCGTCTGTACTCTCTCCTACACTCCTGCCTGCCTGCCAGCAACATGAAACCAGAGGCTGAGCGATGCCTGCTGCACCTGAAGGTACAGACAAGTTCTGATGTTGTTACTGTTCCTTCTCTCAAGTATTTAGCATCCAATCTATTGTTCAGTTTAAATGAGTACTGTGAACTAGCAGTAACTCAAGAGCCTTACCTCAGGGCGGGCTGATGATGCTTCTGGACGACATGTTTGGTCAGGAGGTTCCCTGGTACTTCAACACGGAGTCTCTGGTCGTTGGAGTCTCGAGCCTCCTGGAGCACCACCTTCAGCTTCTCATGGCGTCCTTCTGAGGGGGCACGCACACACACACACACGCTATTAAGTAATCGGAATAAGTCATTTTAAATGATTGGAAGTAATTTTATTCTTACCACTAAAGTTGCACTCCCCCTCCCCCTCTCTTTCTCTTTTTTTCTGTCTTTCTTTTTTAGGAATTCCACAGGGTCAAACTCCATCAGTAACCGCAAAGGATACTTCAGTGAAATCCAATAAGTATTCTAGTTAAAGTTTAAATAATAACCTCACATGCCTTCTTGTTATGTCCCCCCCTCTCTCCCTTTCCCCTCTCTCTCTCTGATATGCAGGGCCACAGGAGTCTCATTGTCTTTACTTACAGACACTTATTACATATATTTGCAAATAAATGAGTGATGGAGTATCTCAAATTGATTTAATGTCTCTGTGTTTTCTTTTCTTTTGGTGACACTTAACACTAAGGTTTCCTTTTATAATGGGTTTATAATTCAGTTTGCACATTATAAGCATGTGTTGCATTTATAGCATTAGTAACAGTGCAGCCACATATTTTCAAATTATTTGAATTGTCACTATCTATGAATGAATCATTAAAGAGAAGCTACGGGATATGGCAATAACTATTTCTGTATTATTTAACCTCTTATTTTGTGTGAATTATCAATGCATAGTTTGTACAAATATAATCAATTGAATCACTGTTTTATCTCATTCAGCCACAGACTCCCTAGTTTATCATCGCCAACTTTAGAAGCAGCATTACTGTTAAGTGTGTCGATGTCACTGGTCTACGTGGAATCCACACACATACGCACCACACTGAGGGCATGTAACAGGGACCCGTTTCCAACTCATTAGCGCTACATTGAGAACTGTAGGCTGAGATTATAGAAATTATCTCGTAGAATCACTTTAATAGTCAAGAAACTACTCAGAAATCATACCACAATTAAACTTGAAAAAGTTCCAGAAGAAACATTGTTTCTCTTTAACAGAGCAATATCCAAGACTGCGTAAAGAGGGAGAAAAATATCTTTCTTAAAGATCAGATTTTAGTAAATAGATATTATTGCACACAATTGGGCTATAAGAATCTCAAAGACAGAATCAAACATTTCACTCTCTAGAGTAGTGATTTTGGTGTCTAGTGTCAGAGGAACATATTTCATCCCCACATTAAGTAAACACAAATAAACTAATTCATATGTAATGTCCTCCAACTTTCCATCAAGAATAAAGACACACTGTGTACTGTGTACCAGTATAGTAACACTACTACTAGAATATATAGACTTGCAATGGAATTTGGCCTTGGAGGGCTTCAGGTCCTAGGCCCCCCATTCCCTAGCATCTGATTTCATGTCTCTGCATTGTGTACTGGTTATGGCATGGTACCACTAGGTGAAAGGTCGAGAGGCACATAGAATATTGTACAATTCCAACAGTCCCCTCTTTGATTATTTTAAACAAAGTATAATAATCAAGAATTACCAAAATGAATAATAAAAACATGAAAAAATATGACAGGAAATATAAAAGAACCACTTTCCTCATCTTACTAGTGAGTGAGATCTGCTTGTCCTATTTTACACATACAATACGTTGAGTTGACACCATGAGCATCATGTACAGGACTGAGTGAGCGCTGCAAAACATGTTTGTCTACTGATGCTGTATCTTGAACCGTCATCTGCGTTTAACTCACTCACCGCCAAAGAATTCCGGTACACTCACCACCTGGAGTGCCAAGTGTTTTATGTGGTATTCACCTAGCAATAATACTTGGATTGGCTACAAAATGAAGTCGCCCTTGGTGCTCTAGAATGTTGACAATTTGGCGCAAACAACGCTTAGGTTGTGGGTTATATTTCTGCTGGGACCATACATACTGAAAAAATATGCACTCACTGCAATGTAAGTCGCTTTGGATAAAAGCGGTAGCTAAATTGCATATATTATTATATATTAGTCTCATTTCCCAATATTTCTCGTGATTACGTGGTACCATTAGCCAATTTATCCATCTCCTCTGCCAAAGTCCTGATATCAGTCAGGGCATAGTAAACACCTACAGGAGCTACAACAGAGAGAAGAAAATGTTGAATACCTGTAGTGTGAGACAGTTTGAATATTACATCAGTCTTAAGTAAACGTCTAGTGTACTGTCCTCCTTCAAGTGTATCTAACCAAAATTAGACAGCCCAAAAATTAGACAGACACGCAAACACAAAATAAATATAACATTGAGTGCTAAAAACAACGCATTAAATGCAGAGCAGAATAATTAGTGCTATTGACAATTGTCGTTGCTAGGATTGCGTCTTTCTTGTGCCATTTCCCTAGATTCACATGACCGTACCTGTTTTCAATTAGTGGCATTTTGGTTAATAAAATGGAGAGCACGCTCCGAAGTTTCAGTCTCCGTTATTAAAACCCAACACCTATCACAGAGTTAGAGTAGTAACATAGAGTAGGCCATTAGAACACAAATAAATAAGTGTTGTTCAATATGCTTCAGCTGGGTAGTTGAGACCTAGTGACTTTGGAGTCTGCTATTGATGTCTGTCAACATGAAATCTGTCAAGAAATCTGCCCTATTTCACTCTATGAGAAATCCCATAGGAATGATTTTCGTCCTGTGGAGATAGAAATAGAAATGTAGTAAAGTGTCTTATTGGTCAATAATGGTCTGTAATGAGAGTTGGTGTCATTACAGATTCACACAAAACAAACTCAAGCAGTAGTCAGTCACCATTTCAAGTTATATTTAATAGACTAGGACAGTTCAGATTAAAATACATGTTCATCTGGGTTTAAAGATGAGAACATAAAACCTCTTCTGATAGAGAGGGACTTCAAAAATGTAATTGGATATAGGGCCATTGCAGATTTTGTCCACAGCCACTCCCATGGCAGTCATTAAAAAACAATTTAAAAAAACATTGCTAATTATGTGAAACACCAAATTTCCTGATTCATGGCTCATTCTGAGAATTGGAATCATATACCAGCTATATACTAACTATGTATAACTTTGGTTTGTAGTCTCACTGAGGTCCAGC
The DNA here is from genome assembly GCF_951799395.1 of Argentina silus. NCBI lineage: Eukaryota > Metazoa > Chordata > Actinopteri > Argentiniformes > Argentinidae > Argentina > Argentina silus. The sequence goes on along the minus strand of NW_028152565.1, from coordinate 105,095 downwards.
TCTCCACCAAGGGCACTGCAGAGGGACACAGCACGCCTCACCGCCCCCCTCTCACCTCCCACAGGGACCAGGTACAGGAGCTGCAGGAGGAGGGCTTTGCTGGAGCTGAGGGGAGACAGAGGAGGGAGCGTACATTGTACAATGAGAAATCCTCCTCCCTCCTCCTCATCAGAGATCAGTGTGTCTGTCCTTACCCCAGACGGACTGTGTCTAAGTGGGATGAGCTCTGTGCTGTGTCCCTCTGCTCCTATGCTGACAGGTCCACAAAGGAGGAGCAGGAAAAATCCAGCCTGTGCTGCAAAGCCCTGAGCTGCTCTGCTGCTGCCCCCTGCTGGATGTGTGAGGCAGTGCAGCAGTGGAGGAACCTCAGCAGCAGCCTCCTGTCAACACTGCAGCAAGGGATACAGGGTCAGCTGTACCTGGTGGAAGACCTCGTTGATGAAGATGATGTTGTCCCGCCAGCCGGACAGCGTGCTGCTGTTGGAGTGGCTCTTCTCTGGCTCGGCAGGCCCGTTGGGCTCCCCCTACTCTCCAGTCCTTCTCCTTCCCCTGGAGAATTGCACAACTTTTTTTTATAGATTGGTGTTACAAATTCTTTAGCTGAGTAGTTTTACTGAGTTAATACCTATGTCTGATCTAAATTTCATGTGAATGGCTGCAATGGAAATATGTTGAATTAAACATTTGTTGATGTGTTGAATACTTATTTTCCCGCACTGTATATACACAGTCACTGAGCACGTTATTAGGAACACTATACTATACTCGGTAGGGCCTCCCTTTGCTCTGAAAACAGCCTCAATTCTTTGTGGCATTGATTCCACAAGATGTTTATAACATTTCTTTGACATTCTGGTCCATGATGACATGATTGCATCACGCGATTGCTGTAGATTTTTCAGGTGCACTTTCAAGCTGTGAATCTCCCGTTCTACCACATCCCAAAGGTGTTCTATTTGATTCAGATCTGGTGGCTGGGAAGGCCACTGAAGAACACAGAACTCATTGTTATGTTTCTGAAACCAGTTTGAGATGACTTTTGCTTTGCGACATGGTGCATTATCATGCTGGAAGTAGCCATTAGAAGATGGGTAAATTGTGGCCATGAAGGCATGCACATGGTCAGCAACAATACTCAAATAGGCTGCGGCATTCAAGCAATATGATTGATTGGTATTAACAGGCCCAGAGTGCCAAATAAACATTCCCCACACAATTACACCACCTCCACCATGAGAATGTGTACAGGTGTTCCTAATAAAGTGTTTGTTGAGTGTATATAATATATATATATATATATATATATATATATATATTTGTATTTATTATACTACAGCATGTATTATACTTCATCACTTTCATATTTATTTGTGTCTCTGTGTGTGGTTTACATATGTATGTATATATAGTGTGTGATTTTCTCGAATTGTAGGACATCAGCACTTATTACCGTCTACCTTTTTCTAAAATGTTTGTTAATATATCACAACACTTACGCATGGCCACTTTATTATGGGGGTTTTACGTCCTGTTATCTCTAATTGTCTTATCACTATGCGTATTACTAATTTATTACATGTCCCCAGCATTTTCTTTTTATCTTAAAATTGTTATTATCTATTTATATAGGCAGGCCTATATTTGCACTTTCGCCCACGTAGCACTTCATCTCCTAAAGACCATTTGGGAAGACGTGATATCTGCACCCTAAGATATCTAAGTGTCATTTCGATGAGGTCTGTAGCAGAGGCCATAGAGCACAGCAAACAAATAATCATGTGTTTAAATATCCTTGTCGTTTTGAAAAATTACCATTGTCACCTGCACAGGAATGCCATGCGGCCAACATTGAAGAAATGTGCTTCTCAAATCTGTCATTAACACTGTTTTCCACACGCTTTTTTCATTGCATTGCCATATAATCAATTGGTCATTGATGCGTCACGAATAACGACAATGCGTCGAAAATTAAAGAAATGTAAACATGAATTATGTTATTACTGTCTAAGCATCGCAAAGCTGTATGCGCAAAGGCGTCTGACGTCACTGTGGCTTGCCTGAAACAAAGGAATTAGAGAAACATGTGCTTTCAAGGGCGTCGAACCGGCTTGTCCCCCTGATGGAGCAAAGTTGCTACAGTGACAAAGACAAGCTCCGCGCTCATGGGCAATTTGTATGGGGCAACTGTGCTGCGAGTATCTAAGCAGTCGTCGTGCATGGATAAAATGCAATGTTTCAAACAGATCTGATGAATTCACCTACTTTGAAAAAGTGTGCGTTAAGGGAGTCCTTTTGACACAAAGCGAAAATCTACAGTCAAGCGTCAATCAGCAGACAGCCGTGTGTTCTTTAGTCATGAGCCTGTTGTCAAACGGCAGAAAAAAATGGTCACAAACGAAATATTGTTTCTACACTTAAAATTAACAAAGAAAAAATGAGCTAGCCTGATATAAGTCATGTTCATGACAATGCAAATGTAACGAGATTTCGAACTGTTCTGTTGGACACGTTGGGACTCATTTTATTTTTCTACAAAAATAATTTGCCATGACGGGAATCGAACCCGGTCCGCCCTGCGTTACAAGGCAGATTCCTATCCGCTAGACCATTTGGGAAGATTTCATATGTAAACCCTAAGATATCTAAGTGTCATTTCGATGAGGTCTGTAGCAGAGGCCATAGAGCACAACAAACAAATAATCATGTGTTTAAATATCCTTGTCGTTTTGAAAAATTACCATTGTCACCTGCACAGGAATGCCATGCGGCCAACATTGAAGAAATGTGCTTCTCAAATCTGTCATTAACACTGTTTTCCACACGCTTTTTTCATTGCATTGCCATATAATCAATTGGTCATTGATGCGTCACGAATAACGACAATGCGTCGAAAATTAAAGAAATGTAAACATGAATTATGTTATTACTGTCTAAGCATCGCAAAGCTGTATGCGCAAAGGCGTCTGACGTCACTGTGGCTTGCCTGAAACAAAGGAATTAGAGAAACATGTGCTTACAGGGGCGTCGAACCAGCTTGTCCCCCTGATGGAGCAAAGTTGCTACAGTGACAAAGACAAGCTCCGCGCTCATGGGCAATTTATATGGGGCAACTGTGCTGCGAGTATCTAAGCAGTCGTCGTGCATGGATAAAATGGAATGTTTCAAACAGATCTGATGAATTCACCTACTTTGAAAAAGTGTGTGTTAAGGGAGTCCTTTTGACACAAAGCGAAAATCTACAGTCAAGCGTCAATCAGCAGACAGCCGTGTGTTCTTTAGTCATGAGCCTGTTGTCAAAACGGCAGAAAAAAATGGTCACAAACGAAATATTGTTTCTACACTTAAAATGAATAAAGAAAAAATGAGCTAACCTGATATAAGTCATGTTCATGACGATGCAAATGTAACGAGATTTCGAACTGTTCTGTTACACACGTTGGGACTCATTTTATTTTTCTACAAGAATCATTTGCCATGACGGGAATCGAACCCGGGCCGCCCTGCGTTACAAGGCAGATTCCTATCCGCTAGACCATTTGGGAAGATTTCAAATGTAGACCCTAAGATATCTAAGTGTCATTTCGATGAGGTCTGTAGCAGAGGCCATAGAGCACAACAAACAAATAATCATGTGTTTAAATATCCTTGTCATTTTGAAAAATTACCATTGTCACCTGCACAGGAATGCCATGCGGCCAACATTGAAGAAATGTGCTTCTCAAATCTGTCATTAACACTGTTTTCCACACGCTTTTTTCATTGCATTGCCATATAATCAATTGGTCATTGATGCGTCACGAATAACGACAATGCGTCGAAAATTAAAGAAATGTAAACATGAATTATGTTATTACTGTCTAAGCATCGCAAAGCTGTATGCGCAAAGGCGTCTGACGTCACTGTGGCTTGCCTGAAACAAAGGAATTAGAGAAACATGTGCTTTCAAGGGCGTCGAACCGGCTTGTCCCCCTGATGGAGCAAAGTTGCTACAGTGACAAAGACAAGCTCCGCGCTCATGGGCAATTTGTATGGGGCAACTGTGCTGCGAGTATCTAAGCAGTCGTCGTGCATGGATAAAATGCAATGTTTCAAACAGATCTGATGAATTCACCTACTTTGAAAAAGTGTGCGTTAAGGGAGTCCTTTTGACACAAAGCGAAAATCTACAGTCAAGCGTCAATCAGCAGACAGCCGTGTGTTCTTTAGTCATGAGCCTGTTGTCAAACGGCAGAAAAAAATGGTCACAAACGAAATATTGTTTCTACACTTAAAATTAACAAAGAAAAAATGAGCTAGCCTGATATAAGTCATGTTCATGACAATGCAAATGTAACGAGATTTCGAACTGTTCTGTTGGACACGTTGGGACTCATTTTATTTTTCTACAAAAATAATTTGCCATGACGGGAATCGAACCCGGTCCGCCCTGCGTTACAAGGCAGATTCCTATCCGCTAGACCATTTGGGAAGATTTCATATGTAAACCCTAAGATATCTAAGTGTCATTTCGATGAGGTCTGTAGCAGAGGCCATAGAGCACAACAAACAAATAATCATGTGTTTAAATATCCTTGTCGTTTTGAAAAATTACCATTGTCACCTGCACAGGAATGCCATGCGGCCAACATTGAAGAAATGTGCTTCTCAAATCTGTCATTAACACTGTTTTCCACACGCTTTTTTCATTGCATTGCCATATAATCAATTGGTCATTGATGCGTCACGAATAACGACAATGCGTCGAAAATTAAAGAAATGTAAACATGAATTATGTTATTACTGTCTAAGCATCGCAAAGCTGTATGCGTAAAGACGTCTGACGTCACTGTGGCTTGCCTGAAACAAAGGAATTAGAGAAACATGTGCTTACAGGGGCATCGAACCGGCTTGTCCCCCTGACGGAGCAAAGTTGCTACAGTGACAAAGACAAGCTCCGCGCTCATGGGCAATTTATATGGGGCAACTGTGCTGCGAGTATTTAAGCTGTCATCGTGCATGGATAAAATGCAATGTTTCAAACAGATCTGATGAATTCACCTACTTTGAAAAAGTGTGCGTTAAGGGAGTCCTTTTGACACAAAGCGAAAATCTACAGTCAAGCGTCAATCAGCAGACAACCGTGTGTTCTTTAGTCATGAGCCTGTTGTCAAAACGGCAGAAAAAAATGGTCACAAACGAAATATTGTTTCTACACTTAAAATGAATAAAGAAAAAATGAGCTAGCCTGATATAAGTCATGTTCATGACGATGCAAATGTAACGAGATTTCGAACTGTTCTGTTGCACACGTTGGGACTCATTTTATTTTTCTACAAGAATCATTTGCCATGACGGGAATCGAACCCGGGCCGCCCTGCGTTACAAGGCAGATTCCTATCCGCTAGACCATTTGGGAAGATTTCATATGTAGACCCTAAGATATCTAAGTGTCATTTCGATGAGGTCTGTAGCAGAGGCCATAGAGCACAGCAAATAAATAATCATGTGTTTAAATATCCTTGTCGTTTTGAAAAATTACCATTGTCACCTGCACAGGAATGCCATGCGGCCAACATTGAAGAAATGTGCTTCTCAAATCTGTCATTAACACTGTTTTCCACACGCTTTTTTCATTGCATTGCCATATAATCAATTGGTCATTGATGCGTCACGAATAACGACAATGCGTCGAAAATTAAAGAAATGTAAACATGAATTATGTTATTACTGTCTAAGCATCGCAAAGCTGTATGCGTAAAGACGTCTGACGTCACTGTGGCTTGCCTGAAACAAAGGAATTAGAGAAACATGTGCTTACAGGGGCATCGAACCGGCTTGTCCCCCTGACGGAGCAAAGTTGCTACAGTGACAAAGACAAGCTCCGCGCTCATGGGCAATTTATATGGGGCAACTGTGCTGCGAGTATTTAAGCTGTCGTCGTGCATGGATAAAATGCAATGTTTCAAACAGATCTGATGAATTCACCTACTTTGAAAAAGTGTGCGTTAAGGGAGTCCTTTTGACACAAAGCGAAAATCTACAGTCAAGCATCAATCAGCAGACAGCCGTGTGTTCTTTAGTCATGAGCCTGTTGTCAAAAAGGCAGAAAAAAATGGTCACAAACGAAATATTGTTTCTCCACTTAAAATGAACAAAGAAAAAATGAGCTAGCCTGATATAAGTCATGTTCATGACGATGCAAATGTAACGAGATTTCGAACTGTTCTGTTGGACACATTGGGACTCATTTTATTTTTCTACAAAAATCATTTGCCATGACGGGAATCGAACCCGGGCCGCCCTGCGTTACAAGGCAGATTCCTATCCGCTAGACCATTTGGAAAGATTTCATATGTAGACCCTAAGATATCTAAGTGTCATTTCGATGAGGTCTGTAGCAGAGGCCATAGAGCACAACAAACAAATAATCATGTGTTTAAATATCCTTGTCGTTTTGAAAAATTACCATTGTCACCTGCACAGGAATGCCATGCGGCCAACATTGAAGAAATGTGCTTCTCAAATCTGTCATTAACACTGTTTTCCACACGCTTTTTTCATTGCATTGCCATATAATCAATTGGTCATTGTTGCGTCACGAATAACGACAATGCGTCGAAAATTAAAGAAATGTAAACATGAATTATGTTATTACTGTCTAAGCATCGCAAAGCTGTATGCGCAAAGGCGTCTGACGTCACAGTGGCTTCCCTGAAACAAAGGAATTAGAGAAACATGTGCTTAAAGGGGCGTCGTACCGGCTTGTCCCCCTGATGGAGCAAAGTTCCTACAGTGACAAAGACAAGCTCCGCGCTCACGGGCAATTTATATGGGGCAACTGTGCTGCGAGTATCTAAGCAGTCGTCGTGCATGGATAAAATGCAATGTTTCAAACAGATCTGATGAATTCACCAACTTTGAAAAAGTGTGCGTTAAGGGAGTCCTTTTGACACAAAGCGAAAAATCTACAGTCAAGCGTCAATCAGCAGACAGCCGTGTGTTCTTTAGTCATGAGCCTGTTGTCAAACGGCAGAAAAAAATGGTCACAAACGAAATATTGTTTCTACACTTAAAATTAACAAAGAAAAAATGAGCTAGCCTGATATAAGTCATGTTCATGACGATGCAAATGTAACGAGATTTCGAACTGTTCTGTTGGACACGTTGGGACTCATTTTATTTTTCTACAAAAATCATTTGCCATGACGGGAATCGAACCCGGGCCGCCCTGCGTTACAAGGCAGATTCCTATCCGCTAGACCATTTGGGAAGATTTCATATGTAAACCCTAAGATATCTAAGTGTCATTTCGATGAGGTCTGTAGCAGAGGCCATAGAGCACAACAAACAAATAATCATGTGTTTAAATATCCTTGTCGTTTTGAAAAATTACCATTGTCACCTGCACAGGAATGCCATGCGGCCAACATTGAAGAAATGTGCTTCTCAAATCTGTCATTAACACTGTTTTCCACACGCTTTTTTCATTGCATTGCCATGTAATCAATTGGTCATTGATGCGTCACGAATAACGACAATGCGTCGAAAATTAATGAAATGTAAACATGAATTATGTTATTACTGTCTAAGCATCGCAAAGCTGTATGCGCAAAGGCGTCTGACGTCACAGTGGCTTGCCTGAAACAAAGGAATTGGAGAAACATGTGCTTACAGGGGCGTCGAACCGGCTTCTCCCGCTGATGAAGCAAAGTTGCTACAGTGACAAAGACAAGCTCCGCGCTCATGGGCAATTTATATGGGGCAACTGTGCTGCGAGTATCTAAGCAGTCGTCGTGCATGGATAAAATGCAATGTTTCAAACAGATCTGATGAATTCACCTACTTTGAAAAAGTGTGCGTTAGGGAGTTCTTTTGACACAAAGCGAAAATCTACAGTCAAGCGTCAATCAGCAGACAGCCGTGTGTTCTTTAGTCATGAGCCTGTTGTCAAAACGGCAGAAAAAAATGGTCACAAACGAAATATTGTTTCTACACTTAAAATGAACAAAGAAAAAATGAGCTAGCCTGATATAAGTCATGTTCATGACGATGCAAATGTAACGAGATTTCGAACTGTTCTGTTGCACACGTTGGGACTCATTTTATTTTTCTACAAAAATCATTTGCCATGACGGGAATCGAACCCAGGCCGCCCTGCGTTACAAGGCAGATTCCTATCCGCTAGACCATTTGGGAAGACGTGATATGTGCACCCTAAGATATTTAAGTGTCATTTCGATGAGGTCTGTAGCAGAGGCCATAGAGCACACCAAACAAATAATCATGTGTTTAAATATCCTTGTCGTTTTGAAAAATTACCATTGTCACCTGCACAGGAATGCCATGCGGCCAACATTGAAGAAATGTGCTTCTCAAATCTGTCATTAACACTGTTTTCCACACGCTTTTTTCATTGCATTGCCATATAATCAATTGGTCATTGATGCGTCACGAATAACGACAATGCGTCGAAAATTAAAGAAATGTAAACATGAATTATGTTATTACTGTCAAAGCATCACAAAGCTGTATGCGTAACGGCGTCTGACGTCACAGTGGCTTGCTTGAAACAAAGGAATTAGAGAAACATGTGCTTACAGGGGCGTCGAACCGGCTTGTTCTTCAGTGGCTTTCCCAGTCACCGGACCTGAATCCAATAGAACACCTTTGGGATGTGGCAGAACGGGAGATTCACATCTTGAAATTCCACCTGAAAAATGTACAGGAATTGCGTGATGCAATCATGTCATCATGGACCAGAATCTCAAAGGAATCAATGTCACAAAGAATTGAGGCTGTTTTGAGAGCAAAGGGAGGCTCTACCCAGTATTAGTATAGTGTTCCTAATAAAGTGTTGGGTGAGTGTATATCTAACTATCTTTGTTTTTGCTGGTCTGTAGGATCTATGATGGCTGTCAGCCCGTCCTGTGTATCATGGACACAGCCATGATCTAAACCATCCTCATCAAGGAATGCTACCATCTTTTCAGTAACAGGAGGGTAATACGCTAAATTGAAGTTGTTGTATGGGGAAAAAAACATAAGGGCTTCTTAAATAGATAATATCCTTGTTATTATAGCATTATTAATATTAGGTTAATCTTGCAGTATATAATAATTATTATTTTTCTAGAATTTCTATCTCAACGGGCCTCTGTATGACGCCGTGTTTATCGCTGAGGATGATACATGGAGACGGATCCGCAGTGTCCTGTCTCCCTCCTTCACCAGTGGGCGGATCAAAGAGGTACAGTCCCATCTCTCCTCTCCTTCTTTTATTCATTCCAACAACACAAATAAATGAATGACTAACAACTCTGACGTGTGTGTGTGTTTATGTGATTTGTACTATGTGTATAGTGTGCATTCATTGTTGTTTGTTGTTGTGTGAATTAGCAACTTTAATTGTCCAAGACAAATTTCTATCCGGGACAATAAAGCATATTTAATCTTATCTTAGATAAGTTCAGTGGTCAGATGACAGTATAGAATAATAGTTCATCTTTGGAGTCACTTATTCCTTGACTATATACATAATGTATCCTGTATGAATGTATATTCTCAGGCTATATAAATATTAAAATAATTCCTGTTTCAAACATGATATTAACCCATGTTTTGCACATATTAATCCATGTATCAATCATCATGTTTTTCCATGTATCCTTCCCAACTCAGATGTTCGGGATCATGAAGCAGCACTCTGGTAATTTGGTCAGCAATCTGAAGAAGACGTCCGATAACGAAGAGCCCATTGAACTAAAAGAGTGAGTATTTCTCTCCGAGAAGATAAGGTGAATTTGTAATTTCAGTGAACTCCCCCTTTAATTTTGTGGTTGTGGTTCTGGTGGTCAAAGATTGTGTGGTTGTGTTCCAGGGTCTTTGGACCATACAGTATGGATGTGGTCGTCAGCACTTCATTCAGTGTCGACATCGACTCAGTCCACAACCCCTCTGACCCCTTTATGACCAACATCAAGAAAATGCTCAAGTTTGACATCTTCAGCCCACTGTTCCTCACAGTCGGTAAAACTGCCCCCATATAGCTTTCAGTCTAAATCATTTTGTGCTTAATAAATGAAGCTATCGATTTCATTGATTAGACTGACATACACTGTGGAAACACTCTAATAAGTCCCTTTCTCACACCTACCACCCCATTTCTCCCACTCTCTCCATCGTCATAGGATTGAGCGATCATGAGATCTTGTCCCAGGCGATGATTTTCATCTTTGCTGGCTATGAGACCACCAGTAGCTCTCTGTCCTTCCTGGCCTACAATCTGGCAACCAACCCTCACATCATGACCAAGCTGCAGGAGATAAACACTGTGTTTCCCAACAAGGTAACCCCTCTGCAGACTCCTATATAGTACTATTCATGTGGAACAGGAAATATGATAGTGACAGTATTTTAGAGGGTACTGATGAGTGTGTAACCCCTGTGCACTGTAGACTCCTACAGTATATATTACTGTTGCTTTGGAACAGATGGTTAGATAGGTGACAGTATTTTGCAGTGTGCTAATGTGTCTGTAGCATCCCTGTGCAGACTTCTGCCCAGTGCTATTCATTTGAAACACGAAGTAGATAGGTGTTGTTGGAATCTTCAGAATAGTTAAAAGGCCAGTACCTGAGGACCTGAGGGATCTACAGGGTATATACCTTAAAAGCATGTCTGACATGCAGTGGTGTGCGTGACCATAGACTCTAGAATCTAGATCAAGAGAAGGCTGAGTGAGTCACCAATTCTTAGCAGGTGGTTTTGGAGCAAATTGGATAAACTGTTCAAAATAGCAATATGAAACTGGAGCTGTGTTCACACTACAGCACTGTTATAACTACAGTGGTGATACAATAGTACACCCTACTGGTCGAAATGAGGAAAAGCTTACGGCACCGGATCCTCAACCGACCAATGGTTGAGCGCCGTTGAGCAAAGTTGAGCGCTAACCCACCAATGACTTTGTCTTTTCTATTCCTAAATGAACCAGCTGATCAGGTTTTTTTGTTGAATTGAAAGATGTTTTAATATTTTGTAGCGCTCAACTCACCAATCATTGAGCGAGGAATTTCAAACGTCATCTAATGTATACGGCTCCGGCGGCCACTATCGGTGAATCTCATGTACGATGTCCCTGTTACTCAGGTAAGTTTTATCCTCTTCATCCTTCGCTAGTTAGACATTTGTTAGGCATGTATAAAGCTGTGCCGATTTTGTCAAAAGATAAAAAATTGTCTGGAAATCAGCAACTGACCATACCATCGTTGACATATGCGGGATTTGGCTTGTTAATGTGTAATGACAACGTATTGACAACCTGTCAGTAGGCTAGCTGGCTAGCGCTAGCAGCTAACGGGTCTGGTGACACGGAGTTGAGAACGAACAAACATCCCATAAAAAGTGTACCCACACACTTAGAACAAGCGCATGGCGAGAGGTCTCATTGCCCGGTTTCGACGTGCCAATGCTCCTGCGCCAAAAGTCTTATATGCAGACAACAACTGCTGTCGGTAAGTTTAATAACAATTCCATTGAAACCTATGATGAAATTGATAATCCAAGTGATGTACATATCAGTTAACTTCATATAATTTTTTTGCAAGACACACATGGATAACACAGTTATAAAAACATGTAACACACGTACACAAAATGTTGATATAATTTCAGTGACAGCGGTTCATCCTTCCTGGAGAATCTGTTTGGTGACTGGGTGCAGAGGGGTACTGTGGTCAGGCTGGACATCCGACACTGGCTGCACCGCTGGGATACTGTTGTCATCAAACAGAGCCACGCCAAGTACGGTGTGTTCATGAGTGCCTTGGCAGGTGCGGTGCTCGCCTACAACAAGGTGGACATGATGCTCCTAGTCCAGGCGGTCAGGAGTGGCAATCAAGAGCTGTACGCCAGGTATTCGGACGAGGAGATGATGGCGTTCCTCAAGCCTCACCAGGTCAGGTCGTATGTCAGGCGCATTACCCGCGGGGTTGTGGTAAGTGTGATATTGATCCATGTATGAATTTCATGAATAAGAAGCAAACATACTTGCTTATTTGTCAATATGGATTCAACTGTACTGGACTAAGGTGCCACTCAGATCTAGTTTTGAAAATAAATGTAAGATCATTAGGAGTAACGACTGATTTAACACTGTGACGGCCCGCTGGCCTGTGCCTTTCCCTTCACCATATTTAACCCTCTGTTTGTCCTCGTTGTTTCTGTGAGTATTCCAGGTGTGCAGACTCTACCTGTGTCATGCTGTTTCCTACGTTGCAGACGTTTTGCCCATTTGTTTGTTTGATAATTGCACCATATGGGAAAATAAAGCCAGTTTTGTTATTGGTAAAACCTACTCCGTCCATCAGTTGTGTTACACTCATTCTAGTTGTGACAACACTCAAAGCTGAGAATATATATGTTACAGGAGACCGCTTTGGTGATTGAGTCCATCATTGCCGAGTTCAGGGGACCAGCAGGCCTTGACATTGACGGAATCCACCTGTTCAAGTCGACAGAGGCAGTTGATGCTCACTGGGCAACTGCAAGCAAGCATCTCAGTTGCATGCAGGTGGGTTAATGTCTTTGCAGTCATCGTGTGTCATTATAAAACCATTCAAACTTGTATGGCAACATTTCAAAGGACACCAGAATAAATAAGGAACTTGCAATTCGTTGTGCTTTACAGGATCCCCCTGTGCTGAATGGCGTTCGGCTGAACAAGCACAGGTGCCGGCGAGGCAGTAACTCTTTGGAGGGGTTGCACGCACACCTGTACAATGCCATTCCTTCACAGAGATGTGGGATTATGCCATTCCAAGTGAGTAATTAAAAAAAACAAAAACACTTCGATATAGCGTAGTTTCAATGATGCATTTTATTTCACAGCTTTAGTCATCGCTTCTAAGCATATACAATAACAGTCAAAATGGTCATGTGTTTCAGGTATACCTGATGGCCTTTGCTGTGCAGTGGAACAACCGCATGGCATCACTCCGGGTTGCTGGTGGTCAGGGTCGGCAGACGTCGTGCATGGACGTGCGACAGATCCAGCGCATCAATCAGCAGGCCGAGGTTATCTTCGGCAAGGATCACATCCTGGAGCCCAACTTTGCTGCTCCAATGCCCGTCCCTGATGCGTACGAGCACCCAGACGAGGAGGAGCTCCTTGGCGTGGAGTATGCCATGTGCCAGTCCACCAGCTTCACTCCTAGGGACTACTATGTCCAGAAAGGTACAGTACTTAATCACACACTTACGCAAGGTTATCCTTAGTTATCCATAGTTTTTCATGCATATTCTAGCAATGACGACAAACATGGTATAAAGTTACGTTTTAAAAGCAAAGAAGCAAAGAAACCGTGCAAATTATTGAATGAATCCACAAGTGGTTGTTGTAACTACGCAGACATATTTGTGATTAGTACAATTACATATTTGCAGTTGAGGAAGAGCAGTCTCGTGAGGAGTCGGAGTCGGAGTCGGTTGAACAGGAACAAGGTGAAGATGAGGAGATGGCAGACGAGGGTCTTGGCATGTCTGCAGAGTCAGAGGAGGATCCTATCGACAGCGTCTGTAGGAAGCATGCCATCCTAACCCAGGCAGAACAGGTGGAGGAGGAGGATAGTCCTGCTCTGCAAGATGTGCTCATGAGCCAGAGACATCTGCATCTGCCAGGAATAGAGGAAGTGGAGACACTGGCCTTGCTGCTTCTAGAACTGGCAGACAACAGCGACCTCCACCTAGTGCCAGCCGACCTCAGGCAGAAGATCACCACCGCCGCCAGCTCTCTTCACGAGCACGACAAGACCGCCGCCCTATTCGTCAAACAGTATGAGTCCAGGTGGGGCTACACCTTGTTTGGTCGGTGCCTTGTTTGAGTCAGTGTTTCAAAGTGTTTTAGCAAGTAGAGCAATACAGTCAGCCTATTTATTTATATTGTAGTTAAAAATGCACTTTGTAGTTTAATTAAAGAATGTTCTTGTCTTTTTTTATTATTTATATTGTAGTTAAAAATGCACTTTGTAGTATTTTTTTATACAAACATGTTCTGGTCTATGTCCAATATCCGGTCCAATCTAACCTCTGTTTCAATCTAACACAATTCATTTACATACCCTTTATTGTTAGTTTATGTTCAATTAATCGGTGTTTTTGTCATGCGTGTCCTCGTGCCGTTTTTTTGTGTGCATGTCCTTGTGATGTTTGTATGTCTTTGTCAGCTCCATGTTTAACTAAATGTTTGTAAATGTTTGTCTCTCGTCATCTCACTCATGGCCTGTACCTTGACGTGGTGAGTGGGCTTTCAACTAAACAGGTCTGCCTACTTGTGTTTGTGTGTCATAAAAATAATATATCTGTGCCCCATACATGGAATCTGAGTGCATATGTAGTAAATGGAAAAATGTGCATGTTGAAACCTTTACATTGGGTTCTTTGTACATTTTGAATGCATTTTCGTTTCACAAAATGCACTGTTCTCATGTCTTATTCAGTAACTGTTGGTGACCATCTGCGGCATTTTAGCAACATTTTAAAGAATAAAACTGTAATACTATTTGGTAATTTGTGAATAACATTTTTAAGTAATAATATAAATAAAAGTATTATAAAAGTATTTCAAGTATTTTGGAGTCTCTGTATGCTTGGGTTTCAGAAAAAAAGAGGAGGGTGGGACATGTCAAAAATGATTGTAGGTGAAACACCTAGAGTATAAGCTCTAAGAAAATACTTTTACCAACACCCAGTTTATTAATTATGGGCTGCATGGTAAGTAGGATGGTGGGGCATATCTCATGTCACACATCATAACACGAGGTGCAAGCATTCAGAAATGGTATGGTTTGTAAGATCAGTTTCCCCTTATAAAGGGGAAATACACTATGGTATTTTTTGGTCAAAGCAATGCATCAATGGTGATCAAGTATTATAGACTACAATTTAATCTGACTCCAATAAGATTAGTAGGTTGACCTCGAATGTAGTTTATCAACTAATAACACATGAGTAAGGCTAAGAAGGGCTACGGAGGAAAGAGATATGAATGATGGTTTATTTAACAGTTACCAATAACCTTAAATGTAACCAAGTAAACCAAATGAGAGAAATCAAGTTACATAAGTTAAAACCAGATAAAACAGAGAAGTTGTCTTTGTGTCTTCTCCCAGACTCAGAGGTGTCAATATGCATTGCTAATTAGATTGTGCTGGCTGCACCCCCTCGGTGGTCATTACAATGAGTCGTGTGAATGGCTCAGATGTCTTCCAGACAAAGTGAGAGTGCATTAAATACATTCTTACACCCTTTATAGTTCAGGCCAAAAATGTAATAAATGTACACTTTTCCACCTAAATATATAAATCTCATCAATCTACATACCTGTTTATACCTGTTTATACTGTTCATACGGCATTCCATTTTTATATTTATTCTGCTATCTACCCTATTGTTACTGTTAATACATATATACTGCTAGACTGCATTGCCTATACAACTCATATGCTGATACACTGTTCATACTGTAACCTATTTATTCTGCTTATAATGCTACTGCTATTCATTTACTGCTTACACTGCACTACTATACTATACTGCACTACTTACTTCTCACATACTGCACTACTTGTATATACTGTTCATTGCACTTTCTGCTTTTTGCACTTCTGGTTAGACGCTAACTGCATTTCGTTGTCTCTGTACTTATACTCTGCACAATGACAATGAAGATGAATCTAATCTAATCTAATCATCTACATCAACTCAAACTATGCAAATAATGCAAACAACATTCAGCAGCCAAGTGGATTTCAATCAATTCTTATACATGACATTTCTGTAAATAAAACTTCAGGCCAGTGAACACCAGGGGGCATCCTTCTTTCTGATCAATTTTCATCCGATCCCAGGTTGAGCAATAGGGACTTGGGGGGGTCATGAGCCATTCCCAGGCGGTCACCCATCCAAGTACTAACCCGGCCCGACTCTGCTTAGCTTCCGAGATCGGACGAGATCGGGCGTGCTCAGCGTGGTATGGCCGTAAGCGAAGGAACCAGCCCTCTGCACTGTATATAAAGTCGAGGAAAGGAGACGCCCGCCACTTGACAACACAAACAATACTGCAGTTGATACGCAGAAGGCAGGGAGTTATCTGGGGGGGACAAAACACCAAAACTGCAATTGACATTGCTTTACCACTCCACGGCTCATAGTTCATAGTTGTCAGTCTAGAATCGAGCTCAAGAGAAGGCTGAGTGAGTCACCAATTCTTAGCAGGTGGTTTTGGAGCAAACTGTATAAACTGTTCAAAACAGCAATATGAAACTGGAGCTGTGTTCACACTACAGCACTGTTCAAACTACAGTGGTGATACAATAGTACACCCTACTGGTCGAAATAAGGAAAAGCTTACTGCACCGGGTATTCCCAGGCGGTCACCCATCCAAGTACTAACCCGGCCCGACTCTGCTTAGCTTCCGAGATCGGACGAGATCGGGCGTGCTCAGCGTGGTATGGCCGTAAGCGAAGGAACCAGCCCTCTGCACTGTATATAAAGTCGAGGAAAGGAGACGCCCGCCACTTGACAACACAAACAATACTGCAGTTGATACGCAGAAGGCAGGGAGTTATCTGGGGGGGACAAAACACCAAAACTGCAATTGACATTGCTTTACCACTCCACGGCTCATAGTTCATAGTTGTCAGTCTAGAATCGAGCTCAAGAGAAGGCTGAGTGAGTCACCAATTCTTAGCAGGTGGTTTTGGAGCAAACTGTATAAACTGTTCAAAACAGCAATATGAAACTGGAGCTGTGTTCACACTACAGCACTGTTCAAACTACAGTGGTGATACAATAGTACACCCTACTGGTCGAAATAAGGAAAAGCTTACTGCACCGGGTATTCCCAGGCGGTCACCCATCCAAGTACTAACCCGGCCCGACTCTGCTTAGCTTCCGAGATCGGACGAGATCGGGCGTGCTCAGCGTGGTATGGCCGTAAGCGAAGGAACCAGCCCTCTGCACTGTATATAAAGTCGAGGAAAGGAGACGCCCGCCACTTGACAACACAAACAATACTGCAGTTGATACGCAGAAGGCAGGGAGTTATCTGGGGGGGACAAAACACCAAAACTGCAATTGACATTGCTTTACCACTCCACGGCTCATAGTTCATAGTTGTCAGTCTAGAATCGAGCTCAAGAGAAGGCTGAGTGAGTCACCAATTCTTAGCAGGTGGTTTTGGAGCAAACTGTATAAACTGTTCAAAACAGCAATATGAAACTGGAGCTGTGTTCACACTACAGCACTGTTCAAACTACAGTGGTGATACAATAGTACACCCTACTGGTCGAAATAAGGAAAAGCTTACTGCACCGGGTATTCCCAGGCGGTCACCCATCCAAGTACTAACCCGGCCCGACTCTGCTTAGCTTCCGAGATCGGACGAGATCGGGCGTGCTCAGCGTGGTATGGCCGTAAGCGAAGGAACCAGCCCTCTGCACTGTATATAAAGTCGAGGAAAGGAGACGCCCGCCACTTGACAACACAAACAATACTGCAGTTGATACGCAGAAGGCAGGGAGTTATCTGGGGGGGACAAAACACCAAAACTGCAATTGACATTGCTTTACCACTCCACGGCTCATAGTTCATAGTTGTCAGTCTAGAATCGAGCTCAAGAGAAGGCTGAGTGAGTCACCAATTCTTAGCAGGTGGTTTTGGAGCAAACTGTATAAACTGTTCAAAACAGCAATATGAAACTGGAGCTGTGTTCACACTACAGCACTGTTCAAACTACAGTGGTGATACAATAGTACACCCTACTGGTCGAAATAAGGAAAAGCTTACTGCACCGGGTATTCCCAGGCGGTCACCCATCCAAGTACTAACCCGGCCCGACTCTGCTTCGCTTCCGAGATCGGACGAGATCGGGCGTGCTCAGCGTGGTATGGCCGTAAGCGAAGGAACCAGCCCTCTGCACTGTATATAAAGTCGAGGAAAGGAGACGCCCGCCACTTGACAACACAAACAATACTGCAGTTGATACGCAGAAGGCAGGGAGTTATCTGGGGGGGACAAAACACCAAAACTGCAATTGACATTGCTTTACCACTCCACGGCTCATAGTTCATAGTTGTCAGTCTAGAATCGAGCTCAAGAGAAGGCTGAGTGAGTCACCAATTCTTAGCAGGTGGTTTTGGAGCAAACTGTATAAACTGTTCAAAACAGCAATATGAAACTGGAGCTGTGTTCACACTACAGCACTGTTCAAACTACAGTGGTGATACAATAGTACACCCTACTGGTCGAAATAAGGAAAAGCTTACTGCACCGGGTATTCCCAGGCGGTCACCCATCCAAGTACTAACCCGGCCCGACTCTGCTTCGCTTCCGAGATCGGACGAGATCGGGCGTGCTTTTTTTTAAACTTTTTATTATCAAAAATACATATTACAAAGCATATTTTACATTATTTACAAAAGGTGTTCAATACATCTAATATGGACATGACATAAACACACTACATTAAACGTGACGGACATAACACACACAGAACATTTGTGAAATTGTATTCAAAACCCCAAAAACAAATCAAAGAACTAAAAAAAAGTGCCCAATGCTACACATTAAAAACTAAATCCCCAAATCCGGTTGCTGATATCAGAGTGCTGTTTTTTACAAAGTGTTTTTCAAAATCCACCCTCCCAAAAGTGTACACTAATCTAATATTCTTTTTAAAAAGTGACACAAACAGATCCCACACCCTCATAACTCTCACCTCATAATGTGCTACATTCCTCCTACATACAATAGCATACCTTACATTACTCATTATTACATTCACCAAATTAACATTAACATTTTTCTTTATTCCACACATTCCAAACAACAATAGTTTCTTCCATTCCTTTTCATTTCCGACTTTCACCCCACAGTGTACATTCAACACATTTTTCACATTCTCAAACAGTACAGACAACATTGAACATTCAAAAAATAAGTGATTAAAATTTTCATCTTCTCTTTTACATACATCACATTCCCTACATACATTCTTGTCAATTTGGTGCAAAACAACATTTGTGTAAACCCTATTGTGCCTAATTTTAAAATCATTGTGCTCACAGTCAATACTATTATATTTTACATTCAAATTTCCCCATACCTCTTTGACATTTAACCCCTCAAAAACCTTTTCCCACACCTTTTCCGACGCTGGCCTCTCCATCCCATCACCCAGTAAATCCGTGTATATACATTTAGTTGTGACATTTTCAAATTTAACCCTAAAACCCTTCCTCTCTACACTCAACTCTACCATCCTGTTTGATTCACCTACCTCTCCCTGTCCTAACATTAATATTTTCCAACCCTTACTAATGCTGTCCCTAATTCTCTTGTACATTCCTATAATAACCTGCCTTCTTACATCCTTATCTACTCTTCTTATTCCCTGTATGATTTCCTGTTCTGATTTGAAATTGTTATTGCTTTTGGATATTAAATGTTTGACCTGTTTTATTCCTGCTTTTTCAAAATGTTTATTTACCAGAATTGCATTGTTGTGAGTTATTTTTGTGTTGTGAAAGATTGGTTGATTTAACACCTCCCCCTTGTCCACACACTCATACTTTACATGTTTTAAATATTTCCCCCACGCTTCAAAAACCTCCTTATAAAAATCTGATACTCCCTCACACCTTGGTTTGTTAAAAATCATACAAAGACCATTCACACCACATCCACCACACCTGTGCAAGTAATCCTCAAAAAAACCCATCCAACAATACTCATCCCTACTATATAAATATTTTTTAATCGTTTTAACCCTCAAAGCCCTTTTTTTCACCTCTACATCTATCAATTTTAACCCTCCATCCTTAAACCCATTCATTAATACCCTGTGCCTAATTTTTGCCTGCTTCCCATCCCACAAAAAACTATTAATGGCCCTATTTAACTCATTTACAACCCACAACGGCAGCTCTAGTGCACTCAACACGTGATTCACCTGTGATAAAATTAAACAATTTACTACTATCACCCTGCCCCTCAACTTTAACTTCCTCATTTTCCATAAATTCAAATTCTGCTTTACCTTATTCACTACCCCTGCCCATGTAACATCCCTTGCTTCCTTTTCATTCTCACCTACATTCACTCCTAACACTTTTATCATCCCTTTCGCAACTTTCATTGGTACCTTAAATTCCCTCATATCTACCTTCCCTACACACATAATTTCTGACTTCTCTATGTTCATTCTCGCCCCTGATGCTTTCCCATATTTCTCTAATAAATACATAACCCTATTTAAACTGCCTACATTTTTCACTGTTATGTTTGTATCGTCTGCATATTGATGAATTAAACTCCTCCCTCCCCCTGGAATATTGATGCTTTGTATGTGTTGATCTTTTTTTAACATGGTGGCTAATGGTTCTGCTGTTATGCTGTATAATAAAGATGATAATGGACACCCCTGCCTAACTGATCTTTCTAAACTAAAACTATCTGTCACTACCCCATTACACTTCACCCTACTCTTTGCGCTACTATACAATAATCTAATCCAGTTCACTAATCTATTTCCAAACCCAAATCTCTCTAATGTCCTAAACATAAACTCGTGTTCTACTCTATCAAATGCCTTGTTGAAATCTACACTCAAAACTATACCTCCCTCTTCCTTCATATGCCTCACTACATCCCTGACTGACCCTATCGTATCTGCTATATCTCTCCCTGGAATACTGTATGCTTGTGTTGATGAGACTATGGACCCTACTACTGACTTAATTCTATTTGCTAATACTTTTGCTAATATTTTGTAATCCGTATTTAATAAGCTAATCCCTCTGTAATTCCCTAACTGCAACTTGCTACCCTTATTCTTATATAATACTGTAATTAAACCTGTTGACATTGTTTCACTAACCTTCCCTATCCTTTCC
Source organism: Argentina silus (assembly GCF_951799395.1). Classification (NCBI taxonomy): domain Eukaryota; kingdom Metazoa; phylum Chordata; class Actinopteri; order Argentiniformes; family Argentinidae; genus Argentina; species Argentina silus. The sequence continues at coordinate 84,164 of NW_028152565.1, read as the reverse complement.
ATTTCCCTATATACCTTTAACAAAATTGGACTAAATAACTCGCTAAAACATTTATAAAACTCACCTGGCAGGCCATCAGAGCCTGGGCTTTTGTTGTTAGATAGACTTCTGATGGCCGCATTCACTTCAAATTCTGATAACTCACTCTCACACACTCCCCTATCACTATCTGATAACCTATGCTCAACTGTCCCTAATACCTCATCTACACTATCTTTATCTACACTACCTTTCTTAAATAAATCACTATAAAACCCCTGTACTGTTTCCAATATCCCTACATAATCATTCACTATCTCTCCTCTTTCATTCTCTATTTCTTCTATATAACTCCTACACTGTGTCCGTTTCTCTAACCTCAAAAAAAAAGATGTGCATTTTTCCCCTTCCACCGCATATTGTGCCCTACTCCTAACTATTGCTCCTTTACATTTTTCTTTTTCATGTGCTTCTAATTCTCCTTTGATACCTATATATTCTGCTATGTTTCTATTCGGATTCCTATCTATTTGTCTTAGTTCTTCAGCCATTCTTTCTCTCAATACCCATTCTTTTCTCTTTCTTGCTTGATTCCTTTTCCTACAATATCTCATACTTAAACTTTTCACTTGCTTTTTTACACATTCCCACCATTCACACACATCCTCCTCATATTTTTCACACATACTTTGCTCCACAACACACTTCATCACCATCTCTCTATACTCCTTTTCTGCTAACACACTCGCATTCAAACACCACACTCCCCCCCCTTTCCCTTTCTGCCTGTTTCCAAATTGAAATGTGATTGCTGCATGATCGCTATATCCTGTAAATGTGTACTGTATATTAGTTATTTCCCTTGTGATTTCTTGAAAAGCTAAAACTAAATCTATCCTACTCTGTTTCAAAACCCCATTAACTATCTGCCTCCTTGAAAATTCCCTTTTACTTGCATTTCCCTCCCTCCATACATCTATCAAATTCCTAACCTCAATCATTTCTAATAAGCCCCTCCTCCCTGAATCTTGCTTAAAACTATCTACCCTATATGTATCTAACTTGGTGCAACATACATTGAAATCCCCCACCAGAATACAATTTCCCTTACAGTGCACACCCAGTGAAACAAAAAACTCTCTCTTTTCAATCTCCCTATTTGGTGCATACACATTTATCAATCTATACTTAACATTATTGACATCAAACTCTACACCTAGCACTCTCCCTTTCCCATCATTCAAAACCTCTGTTATATTTTGCACCGCATTTTCTTTTACAAATATTGCAACCCCACATGATTTCCCCAATCCACAATTTACAAACAACAAACCCCTCCATTTTCCCTTGACTTCTATGATTTTATCTGTTGACCACTTCGTTTCTTGTATTAGTAAAATGTCCGTTGTAAAACTTGCCAGGACTTCCTCTAATTTCTCCATGTCATTTAAACCATTGACATTAAGCGAGGCAATCGTGACCATTATAAACAAGTTAAATAGAGTGTATGTCATTTTCAATATCATTTTTTCTTTTTCCCTTTCCTCCTTTCTTTGATTTTCTGCCAGCTGGCCAATTTGTTCGGTTGTCCTGCATATGCCCTCTTTCTCATTCCTTTTCCCATCAACATTTCCTCCTCAGACCCACTGTCACTCTTCTCCTCCTCAGTTACCATTGACACCATCGAGTCAGACATTTGGGGTGGGGGAGTTTTAGGTATTCCACCTCGCCAGCTAGCCGTTTGGTCTAGCGTGGGTGTATGGGTCGCCTCTCTAGACTCCATAGCTGCTTTCTTCCCTTCATTCGGGCGCACAGTTCTCGGAGGCAAAGGCTCCCATTGAGATCCTCTCCCTCCGGTCTTCTGTCCGCCCCCTTCACCCCCTGTTGCCGGGTCCACCAATGCAGCTACTTCCTCATCTAGGCTCGACCCTATACCCCACTTCTCCCCCGTCTGCTCCTCCATCTGGGTGTCTGGCACACCTATCACCCCTTCATTAATTGAGTCCTCTACCACTGCCCCTTCCTCATCCTCCTCACTCCCCGATTTACCTTCCTCCTCCGTCTCTACCGCGAGAGCGCTTCCCTCCTCCTCCCCTGCTTTACATACACAACCCGCTTCCCTATTTCCACACACTCCACACTTGTTTATAATGGTCACGCATTCCCTCGCATAGTGTCCCTGGTCCCCACATTTCCTACATAGGAAGTCCGGACACTCACGTACAATGTGTCCTGGTTGTAGGCACATCCTACAAACTTTGACCTGTCTATCGTGAATAACGCGGAAAAACTCCGCTCCCTTTTCTGTATCGAATCTTGTTGAATACGGTAAAGACCTAACTACGTCGTTGAATTTTACTTTGACAAACCTTGTTCCTTCACATATCCTCGTCCCCGGCCACATTCTCCTTTTTATCGGCGACACTGCCATCACTCCCCAGTCCATAAGCTTCTTTAAGATTTCTTCGTCCGTTGTGTATACAGGCAGCCCCAGGAACGATACCACCATCTCATCGCTCGTTAGCTCCTTAGCCATGATCCTGGTCTCGCGGATTTTGAAGCCGTCCATCAGGCGCCTCTTCCCATTAGGGTGACTCATAGTCAGTTCGTATTTGTTTATTCCAATGAACCGACATCCAACCACCAGCCCACATAAATCCTTCGTCGTTTTCAGCATCTCCATCATCGTAATCTTCTCTTCTCCTACTAATTCCAACAACACCGTTAAATCTTTGCTGTAGCTTGGCTCGTCCGCCGCCTTTTCGTTCCCTCTCACTCTCTCTCCTTTCTCCGCATTCACCGTCTGTCTCGTCTCCACTCCAGCTTTCTCCACCACTCTCGCCTTCTCTATGTTTTCGCCATTCGTCTTGCCGTCATCCGTGTTCTTAGCCATGTCGTCTGTCGTTGTCCTGTTCATATCCATTTATCCAATCCGAAAACAAAACTACACTCAAACTGAAACAGATATCCCCCCAAACAGCAAGCTGTTGGGGGAATACACAAAACAAAACAAAACTCACTTCTTTTTTTTTTTTTTTCACTATTTTTCACATAAACAAACAGAAAACACTAATCTCCACAAACGCTGTTTCAAATTCTCCCGCTTCCAAACGCTCTCGACTTCCCAGAATCCTTTGCACTGTGACGTGTTCAGGGTGGTATGGCCGTAAGCGAAGGAACCAGCCCTCTGCACTGTATATAAAGTCGAGGAAAGGAGACGCCCGCCACTTGACAACACAAACAATACTGCAGTTGATACGCAGAAGGCAGGGAGTTATCTGGGGGGGACAAAACACCAAAACTGCAATTGACATTGCTTTACCACTCCACGGCTCATAGTTCATAGTTGTCAGTCTAGAATCGAGCTCAAGAGAAGGCTGAGTGAGTCACCAATTCTTAGCAGGTGGTTTTGGAGCAAACTGTATCAACTGTTCAAAACAGCAATATGAAACTGGAGCTGTGTTCACACTACAGCACTGTTCAAACTACAGTGGTGATACAATAGTACACCCTACTGGTCGAAATAAGGAAAAGCTTACTGCACCGGGTATTCCCAGGCGGTCACCCATCCAAGTACTAACCCGGCCCGACTCTGCTTAGCTTCCGAGATCGGACGAGATCGGGCGTGCTCAGCGTGGTATGGCCGTAAGCGAAGGAACCAGCCCTCTGCACTGTATATAAAGTCGAGGAAAGGAGACGCCCGCCACTTGACAACACAAACAATACTGCAGTTGATACGCAGAAGGCAGGGAGTTATCTGGGGGGGACAAAACACCAAAACTGCAATTGACATTGCTTTACCACTCCACGGCTCATAGTTCATAGTTGTCAGTCTAGAATCGAGCTCAAGAGAAGGCTGAGTGAGTCACCAATTCTTAGCAGGTGATTTTGGAGCAAACTGTATAAACTGTTCAAAACAGCAATATGAAACTGGAGCTGTGTTCACACTACAGCACTGTTCAAACTACAGTGGTGATACAATAGTACACCCTACTGGTCGAAATAAGGAAAAGCTTACTGCACCGGGTATTCCCAGGCGGTCACCCATCCAAGTACTAACCCGGCCCGACTCTGCTTAGCTTCCGAGATCGGACGAGATCGGGCGTGCTCAGCGTGGTATGGCCGTAAGCGAAGGAACCAGCCCTCTGCACTGTATATAAAGTCGAGGAAAGGAGACGCCCGCCACTTGACAACACAAACAATACTGCAGTTGATACGCAGAAGGCAGGGAGTTATCTGGGGGGGACAAAACACCAAAACTGCAATTGACATTGCTTTACCACTCCACGGCTCATAGTTCATAGTTGTCAGTCTAGAATCGAGCTCAAGAGAAGGCTGAGTGAGTCACCAATTCTTAGCAGGTGGTTTTGGAGCAAACTGTATAAACTGTTCAAAACAGCAATATGAAACTGGAGCTGTGTTCACACTACAGCACTGTTCAAACTACAGTGGTGATACAATAGTACACCCTACTGGTCGAAATAAGGAAAAGCTTACTGCACCGGGTATTCCCAGGCGGTCACCCATCCAAGTACTAACCCGGCCCGACTCTGCTTAGCTTCCGAGATCGGACGAGATCGGGCGTGCTCAGCGTGGTATGGCCGTAAGCGAAGGAACCAGCCCTCTGCACTGTATATAAAGTCGAGGAAAGGAGACGCCCGCCACTTGACAACACAAACAATACTGCAGTTGATACGCAGAAGGCAGGGAGTTATCTGGGGGGGACAAAACACCAAAACTGCAATTGACATTGCTTTACCACTCCACGGCTCATAGTTCATAGTTGTCAGTCTAGAATCGAGCTCAAGAGAAGGCTGAGTGAGTCACCAATTCTTAGCAGGTGGTTTTGGAGCAAACTGTATAAACTGTTCAAAACAGCAATATGAAACTGGAGCTGTGTTCACACTACAGCACTGTTCAAACTACAGTGGTGATACAATAGTACACCCTACTGGTCGAAATAAGGAAAAGCTTACTGCACCGGGTATTCCCAGGCGGTCACCCATCCAAGTACTAACCCGGCCCGACTCTGCTTAGCTTCCGAGATCGGACGAGATCGGGCGTGCTCAGCGTGGTATGGCCGTAAGCGAAGGAACCAGCCCTCTGCACTGTATATAAAGTCGAGGAAAGGAGACGCCCGCCACTTGACAACACAAACAATACTGCAGTTGATACGCAGAAGGCAGGGAGTTATCTGGGGGGGACAAAACACCAAAACTGCAATTGACATTGCTTTACCACTCCACGGCTCATAGTTCATAGTTGTCAGTCTAGAATCGAGCTCAAGAGAAGGCTGAGTGAGTCACCAATTCTTAGCAGGTGGTTTTGGAGCAAACTGTATAAACTGTTCAAAACAGCAATATGAAACTGGAGCTGTGTTCACACTACAGCACTGTTCAAACTACAGTGGTGATACAATAGTACACCCTACTGGTCGAAATAAGGAAAAGCTTACTGCACCGGGTATTCCCAGGCGGTCACCCATCCAAGTACTAACCCGGCCCGACTCTGCTTAGCTTCCGAGATCGGACGAGATCGGGCGTGCTCAGCGTGGTATGGCCGTAAGCGAAGGAACCAGCCCTCTGCACTGTATATAAAGTCGAGGAAAGGAGACGCCCGCCACTTGACAACACAAACAATACTGCAGTTGATACGCAGAAGGCAGGGAGTTATCTGGGGGGGACAAAACACCAAAACTGCAATTGACATTGCTTTACCACTCCACGGCTCATAGTTCATAGTTGTCAGTCTAGAATCGAGCTCAAGAGAAGGCTGAGTGAGTCACCAATTCTTAGCAGGTGGTTTTGGAGCAAACTGTATAAACTGTTCAAAACAGCAATATGAAACTGGAGCTGTGTTCACACTACAGCACTGTTCAAACTACAGTGGTGATACAATAGTACACCCTACTGGTCGAAATAAGGAAAAGCTTACTGCACCGGGTATTCCCAGGCGGTCACCCATCCAAGTACTAACCCGGCCCGACTCTGCTTAGCTTCCGAGATCGGACGAGATCGGGCGTGCTCAGCGTGGTATGGCCGTAAGCGAAGGAACCAGCCCTCTGCACTGTATATAAAGTCGAGGAAAGGAGACGCCCGCCACTTGACAACACAAACAATACTGCAGTTGATACGCAGAAGGCAGGGAGTTATCTGGGGGGGACAAAACACCAAAACTGCAATTGACATTGCTTTACCACTCCACGGCTCATAGTTCATAGTTGTCAGTCTAGAATCGAGCTCAAGAGAAGGCTGAGTGAGTCACCAATTCTTAGCAGGTGGTTTTGGAGCAAACTGTATAAACTGTTCAAAACAGCAATATGAAACTGGAGCTGTGTTCACACTACAGCACTGTTCAAACTACAGTGGTGATACAATAGTACACCCTACTGGTCGAAATAAGGAAAAGCTTACTGCACCGGGTATTCCCAGGCGGTCACCCATCCAAGTACTAACCCGGCCCGACTCTGCTTAGCTTCCGAGATCGGACGAGATCGGGCGTGCTCAGCGTGGTATGGCCGTAAGCGAAGGAACCAGCCCTCTGCACTGTATATAAAGTCGAGGAAAGGAGACGCCCGCCACTTGACAACACAAACAATACTGCAGTTGATACGCAGAAGGCAGGGAGTTATCTGGGGGGGACAAAACACCAAAACTGCAATTGACATTGCTTTACCACTCCACGGCTCATAGTTCATAGTTGTCAGTCTAGAATCGAGCTCAAGAGAAGGCTGAGTGAGTCACCAATTCTTAGCAGGTGGTTTTGGAGCAAACTGTATAAACTGTTCAAAACAGCAATATGAAACTGGAGCTGTGTTCACACTACAGCACTGTTCAAACTACAGTGGTGATACAATAGTACACCCTACTGGTCGAAATAAGGAAAAGCTTACTGCACCGGGTATTCCCAGGCGGTCACCCATCCAAGTACTAACCCGGCCCGACTCTGCTTAGCTTCCGAGATCGGACGAGATCGGGCGTGCTCAGCGTGGTATGGCCGTAAGCGAAGGAACCAGCCCTCTGCACTGTATATAAAGTCGAGGAAAGGAGACGCCCGCCACTTGACAACACAAACAATACTGCAGTTGATACGCAGAAGGCAGGGAGTTATCTGGGGGGGACAAAACACCAAAACTGCAATTGACATTGCTTTACCACTCCACGGCTCATAGTTCATAGTTGTCAGTCTAGAATCGAGCTCAAGAGAAGGCTGAGTGAGTCACCAATTCTTAGCAGGTGGTTTTGGAGCAAACTGTATAAACTGTTCAAAACAGCAATATGAAACTGGAGCTGTGTTCACACTACAGCACTGTTCAAACTACAGTGGTGATACAATAGTACACCCTACTGGTCGAAATAAGGAAAAGCTTACTGCACCGGGTATTCCCAGGCGGTCACCCATCCAAGTACTAACCCGGCCCGACTCTGCTTAGCTTCCGAGATCGGACGAGATCGGGCGTGCTCAGCGTGGTATGGCCGTAAGCGAAGGAACCAGCCCTCTGCACTGTATATAAAGTCGAGGAAAGGAGACGCCCGCCACTTGACAACACAAACAATACTGCAGTTGATACGCAGAAGGCAGGGAGTTATCTGGGGGGGACAAAACACCAAAACTGCAATTGACATTGCTTTACCACTCCACGGCTCATAGTTCATAGTTGTCAGTCTAGAATCGAGCTCAAGAGAAGGCTGAGTGAGTCACCAATTCTTAGCAGGTGGTTTTGGAGCAAACTGTATAAACTGTTCAAAACAGCAATATGAAACTGGAGCTGTGTTCACACTACAGCACTGTTCAAACTACAGTGGTGATACAATAGTACACCCTACTGGTCGAAATAAGGAAAAGCTTACTGCACCGGGTATTCCCAGGCGGTCACCCATCCAAGTACTAACCCGGCCCGACTCTGCTTAGCTTCCGAGATCGGACGAGATCGGGCGTGCTCAGCGTGGTATGGCCGTAAGCGAAGGAACCAGCCCTCTGCACTGTATATAAAGTCGAGGAAAGGAGACGCCCGCCACTTGACAACACAAACAATACTGCAGTTGATACGCAGAAGGCAGGGAGTTATCTGGGGGGGACAAAACACCAAAACTGCAATTGACATTGCTTTACCACTCCACGGCTCATAGTTCATAGTTGTCAGTCTAGAATCGAGCTCAAGAGAAGGCTGAGTGAGTCACCAATTCTTAGCAGGTGGTTTTGGAGCAAACTGTATAAACTGTTCAAAACAGCAATATGAAACTGGAGCTGTGTTCACACTACAGCACTGTTCAAACTACAGTGGTGATACAATAGTACACCCTACTGGTCGAAATAAGGAAAAGCTTACTGCACCGGGTATTCCCAGGCGGTCACCCATCCAAGTACTAACCCGGCCCGACTCTGCTTAGCTTCCGAGATCGGACGAGATCGGGCGTGCTCAGCGTGGTATGGCCGTAAGCGAAGGAACCAGCCCTCTGCACTGTATATAAAGTCGAGGAAAGGAGACGCCCGCCACTTGACAACACAAACAATACTGCAGTTGATACGCAGAAGGCAGGGAGTTATCTGGGGGGGACAAAACACCAAAACTGCAATTGACATTGCTTTACCACTCCACGGCTCATAGTTCATAGTTGTCAGTCTAGAATCGAGCTCAAGAGAAGGCTGAGTGAGTCACCAATTCTTAGCAGGTGGTTTTGGAGCAAACTGTATAAACTGTTCAAAACAGCAATATGAAACTGGAGCTGTGTTCACACTACAGCACTGTTCAAACTACAGTGGTGATACAATAGTACACCCTACTGGTCGAAATAAGGAAAAGCTTACTGCACCGGGTATTCCCAGGCGGTCACCCATCCAAGTACTAACCCGGCCCGACTCTGCTTAGCTTCCGAGATCGGACGAGATCGGGCGTGCTCAGCGTGGTATGGCCGTAAGCGAAGGAACCAGCCCTCTGCACTGTATATAAAGTCGAGGAAAGGAGACGCCCGCCACTTGACAACACAAACAATACTGCAGTTGATACGCAGAAGGCAGGGAGTTATCTGGGGGGGACAAAACACCAAAACTGCAATTGACATTGCTTTACCACTCCACGGCTCATAGTTCATAGTTGTCAGTCTAGAATCGAGCTCAAGAGAAGGCTGAGTGAGTCACCAATTCTTAGCAGGTGGTTTTGGAGCAAACTGTATAAACTGTTCAAAACAGCAATATGAAACTGGAGCTGTGTTCACACTACAGCACTGTTCAAACTACAGTGGTGATACAATAGTACACCCTACTGGTCGAAATAAGGAAAAGCTTACTGCACCGGGTATTCCCAGGCGGTCACCCATCCAAGTACTAACCCGGCCCGACTCTGCTTAGCTTCCGAGATCGGACGAGATCGGGCGTGCTCAGCGTGGTATGGCCGTAAGCGAAGGAACCAGCCCTCTGCACTGTATATAAAGTCGAGGAAAGGAGACGCCCGCCACTTGACAACACAAACAATACTGCAGTTGATACGCAGAAGGCAGGGAGTTATCTGGGGGGGACAAAACACCAAAACTGCAATTGACATTGCTTTACCACTCCACGGCTCATAGTTCATAGTTGTCAGTCTAGAATCGAGCTCAAGAGAAGGCTGAGTGAGTCACCAATTCTTAGCAGGTGGTTTTGGAGCAAACTGTATAAACTGTTCAAAACAGCAATATGAAACTGGAGCTGTGTTCACACTACAGCACTGTTCAAACTACAGTGGTGATACAATAGTACACCCTACTGGTCGAAATAAGGAAAAGCTTACTGCACCGGGTATTCCCAGGCGGTCACCCATCCAAGTACTAACCCGGCCCGACTCTGCTTAGCTTCCGAGATCGGACGAGATCGGGCGTGCTCAGCGTGGTATGGCCGTAAGCGAAGGAACCAGCCCTCTGCACTGTATATAAAGTCGAGGAAAGGAGACGCCCGCCACTTGACAACACAAACAATACTGCAGTTGATACGCAGAAGGCAGGGAGTTATCTGGGGGGGACAAAACACCAAAACTGCAATTGACATTGCTTTACCACTCCACGGCTCATAGTTCATAGTTGTCAGTCTAGAATCGAGCTCAAGAGAAGGCTGAGTGAGTCACCAATTCTTAGCAGGTGGTTTTGGAGCAAACTGTATAAACTGTTCAAAACAGCAATATGAAACTGGAGCTGTGTTCACACTACAGCACTGTTCAAACTACAGTGGTGATACAATAGTACACCCTACTGGTCGAAATAAGGAAAAGCTTACTGCACCGGGTATTCCCAGGCGGTCACCCATCCAAGTACTAACCCGGCCCGACTCCGCTTAGCTTCCGAGATCGGACGAGATCGGGCGTGCTCAGCGTGGTATGGCCGTAAGCGAAGGAACCAGCCCTCTGCACTGTATATAAAGTCGAGGAAAGGAGACGCCCGCCACTTGACAACACAAACAATACTGCAGTTGATACGCAGAAGGCAGGGAGTTATCTGGGGGGGACAAAACACCAAAACTGCAATTGACATTGCTTTACCACTCCACGGCTCATAGTTCATAGTTGTCAGTCTAGAATCGAGCTCAAGAGAAGGCTGAGTGAGTCACCAATTCTTAGCAGGTGGTTTTGGAGCAAACTGTATAAACTGTTCAAAACAGCAATATGAAACTGGAGCTGTGTTCACACTACAGCACTGTTCAAACTACAGTGGTGATACAATAGTACACCCTACTGGTCGAAATAAGGAAAAGCTTACTGCACCGGGTATTCCCAGGCGGTCACCCATCCAAGTACTAACCCGGCCCGACTCTGCTTAGCTTCCGAGATCGGACGAGATCGGGCGTGCTCAGCGTGGTATGGCCGTAAGCGAAGGAACCAGCCCTCTGCACTGTATATAAAGTCGAGGAAAGGAGACGCCCGCCACTTGACAACACAAACAATACTGCAGTTGATACGCAGAAGGCAGGGAGTTATCTGGGGGGGACAAAACACCAAAACTGCAATTGACATTGCTTTACCACTCCACGGCTCATAGTTCATAGTTGTCAGTCTAGAATCGAGCTCAAGAGAAGGCTGAGTGAGTCACCAATTCTTAGCAGGTGGTTTTGGAGCAAACTGTATAAACTGTTCAAAACAGCAATATGAAACTGGAGCTGTGTTCACACTACAGCACTGTTCAAACTACAGTGGTGATACAATAGTACACCCTACTGGTCGAAATAAGGAAAAGCTTACTGCACCGGGTATTCCCAGGCGGTCACCCATCCAAGTACTAACCCGGCCCGACTCTGCTTAGCTTCCGAGATCGGACGAGATCGGGCGTGCTCAGCGTGGTATGGCCGTAAGCGAAGGAACCAGCCCTCTGCACTGTATATAAAGTCGAGGAAAGGAGACGCCCGCCACTTGACAACACAAACAATACTGCAGTTGATACGCAGAAGGCAGGGAGTTATCTGGGGGGGACAAAACACCAAAACTGCAATTGACATTGCTTTACCACTCCACGGCTCATAGTTCATAGTTGTCAGTCTAGAATCGAGCTCAAGAGAAGGCTGAGTGAGTCACCAATTCTTAGCAGGTGGTTTTGGAGCAAACTGTATAAACTGTTCAAAACAGCAATATGAAACTGGAGCTGTGTTCACACTACAGCACTGTTCAAACTACAGTGGTGATACAATAGTACACCCTACTGGTCGAAATAAGGAAAAGCTTACTGCACCGGGTATTCCCAGGCGGTCACCCATCCAAGTACTAACCCGGCCCGACTCTGCTTAGCTTCCGAGATCGGACGAGATCGGGCGTGCTCAGCGTGGTATGGCCGTAAGCGAAGGAACCAGCCCTCTGCACTGTATATAAAGTCGAGGAAAGGAGACGCCCGCCACTTGACAACACAAACAATACTGCAGTTGATACGCAGAAGGCAGGGAGTTATCTGGGGGGGACAAAACACCAAAACTGCAATTGACATTGCTTTACCACTCCACGGCTCATAGTTCATAGTTGTCAGTCTAGAATCGAGCTCAAGAGAAGGCTGAGTGAGTCACCAATTCTTAGCAGGTGGTTTTGGAGCAAACTGTATAAACTGTTCAAAACAGCAATATGAAACTGGAGCTGTGTTCACACTACAGCACTGTTCAAACTACAGTGGTGATACAATAGTACACCCTACTGGTCGAAATAAGGAAAAGCTTACTGCACCGGGTATTCCCAGGCGGTCACCCATCCAAGTACTAACCCGGCCCGACTCTGCTTAGCTTCCGAGATCGGACGAGATCGGGCGTGCTCAGCGTGGTATGGCCGTAAGCGAAGGAACCAGCCCTCTGCACTGTATATAAAGTCGAGGAAAGGAGACGCCCGCCACTTGACAACACAAACAATACTGCAGTTGATACGCAGAAGGCAGGGAGTTATCTGGGGGGGACAAAACACCAAAACTGCAATTGACATTGCTTTACCACTCCACGGCTCATAGTTCATAGTTGTCAGTCTAGAATCGAGCTCAAGAGAAGGCTGAGTGAGTCACCAATTCTTAGCAGGTGGTTTTGGAGCAAACTGTATAAACTGTTCAAAACAGCAATATGAAACTGGAGCTGTGTTCACACTACAGCACTGTTCAAACTACAGTGGTGATACAATAGTACACCCTACTGGTCGAAATAAGGAAAAGCTTACTGCACCGGGTATTCCCAGGCGGTCACCCATCCAAGTACTAACCCGGCCCGACTCTGCTTAGCTTCCGAGATCGGACGAGATCGGGCGTGCTCAGCGTGGTATGGCCGTAAGCGAAGGAACCAGCCCTCTGCACTGTATATAAAGTCGAGGAAAGGAGACGCCCGCCACTTGACAACACAAACAATACTGCAGTTGATACGCAGAAGGCAGGGAGTTATCTGGGGGGGACAAAACACCAAAACTGCAATTGACATTGCTTTACCACTCCACGGCTCATAGTTCATAGTTGTCAGTCTAGAATCGAGCTCAAGAGAAGGCTGAGTGAGTCACCAATTCTTAGCAGGTGGTTTTGGAGCAAACTGTATAAACTGTTCAAAACAGCAATATGAAACTGGAGCTGTGTTCACACTACAGCACTGTTCAAACTACAGTGGTGATACAATAGTACACCCTACTGGTCGAAATAAGGAAAAGCTTACTGCACCGGGTATTCCCAGGCGGTCACCCATCCAAGTACTAACCCGGCCCGACTCTGCTTAGCTTCCGAGATCGGACGAGATCGGGCGTGCTCAGCGTGGTATGGCCGTAAGCGAAGGAACCAGCCCTCTGCACTGTATATAAAGTCGAGGAAAGGAGACGCCCGCCACTTGACAACACAAACAATACTGCAGTTGATACGCAGAAGGCAGGGAGTTATCTGGGGGGGACAAAACACCAAAACTGCAATTGACATTGCTTTACCACTCCACGGCTCATAGTTCATAGTTGTCAGTCTAGAATCGAGCTCAAGAGAAGGCTGAGTGAGTCACCAATTCTTAGCAGGTGGTTTTGGAGCAAACTGTATAAACTGTTCAAAACAGCAATATGAAACTGGAGCTGTGTTCACACTACAGCACTGTTCAAACTACAGTGGTGATACAATAGTACACCCTACTGGTCGAAATAAGGAAAAGCTTACTGCACCGGGTATTCCCAGGCGGTCACCCATCCAAGTACTAACCCGGCCCGACTCTGCTTAGCTTCCGAGATCGGACGAGATCGGGCGTGCTCAGCGTGGTATGGCCGTAAGCGAAGGAACCAGCCCTCTGCACTGTATATAAAGTCGAGGAAAGGAGACGCCCGCCACTTGACAACACAAACAATACTGCAGTTGATACGCAGAAGGCAGGGAGTTATCTGGGGGGGACAAAACACCAAAACTGCAATTGACATTGCTTTACCACTCCACGGCTCATAGTTCATAGTTGTCAGTCTAGAATCGAGCTCAAGAGAAGGCTGAGTGAGTCACCAATTCTTAGCAGGTGGTTTTGGAGCAAACTGTATAAACTGTTCAAAACAGCAATATGAAACTGGAGCTGTGTTCACACTACAGCACTGTTCAAACTACAGTGGTGATACAATAGTACACCCTACTGGTCGAAATAAGGAAAAGCTTACTGCACCGGGTATTCCCAGGCGGTCACCCATCCAAGTACTAACCCGGCCCGACTCTGCTTAGCTTCCGAGATCGGACGAGATCGGGCGTGCTCAGCGTGGTATGGCCGTAAGCGAAGGAACCAGCCCTCTGCACTGTATATAAAGTCGAGGAAAGGAGACGCCCGCCACTTGACAACACAAACAATACTGCAGTTGATACGCAGAAGGCAGGGAGTTATCTGGGGGGGACAAAACACCAAAACTGCAATTGACATTGCTTTACCACTCCACGGCTCATAGTTCATAGTTGTCAGTCTAGAATCGAGCTCAAGAGAAGGCTGAGTGAGTCACCAATTCTTAGCAGGTGGTTTTGGAGCAAACTGTATAAACTGTTCAAAACAGCAATATGAAACTGGAGCTGTGTTCACACTACAGCACTGTTCAAACTACAGTGGTGATACAATAGTACACCCTACTGGTCGAAATAAGGAAAAGCTTACTGCACCGGGTATTCCCAGGCGGTCACCCATCCAAGTACTAACCCGGCCCGACTCTGCTTAGCTTCCGAGATCGGACGAGATCGGGCGTGCTCAGCGTGGTATGGCCGTAAGCGAAGGAACCAGCCCTCTGCACTGTATATAAAGTCGAGGAAAGGAGACGCCCGCCACTTGACAACACAAACAATACTGCAGTTGATACGCAGAAGGCAGGGAGTTATCTGGGGGGGACAAAACACCAAAACTGCAATTGACATTGCTTTACCACTCCACGGCTCATAGTTCATAGTTGTCAGTCTAGAATCGAGCTCAAGAGAAGGCTGAGTGAGTCACCAATTCTTAGCAGGTGGTTTTGGAGCAAACTGTATAAACTGTTCAAAACAGCAATATGAAACTGGAGCTGTGTTCACACTACAGCACTGTTCAAACTACAGTGGTGATACAATAGTACACCCTACTGGTCGAAATAAGGAAAAGCTTACTGCACCGGGTATTCCCAGGCGGTCACCCATCCAAGTACTAACCCGGCCCGACTCTGCTTAGCTTCCGAGATCGGACGAGATCGGGCGTGCTCAGCGTGGTATGGCCGTAAGCGAAGGAACCAGCCCTCTGCACTGTATATAAAGTCGAGGAAAGGAGACGCCCGCCACTTGACAACACAAACAATACTGCAGTTGATACGCAGAAGGCAGGGAGTTATCTGGGGGGGACAAAACACCAAAACTGCAATTGACATTGCTTTACCACTCCACGGCTCATAGTTCATAGTTGTCAGTCTAGAATCGAGCTCAAGAGAAGGCTGAGTGAGTCACCAATTCTTAGCAGGTGGTTTTGGAGCAAACTGTATAAACTGTTCAAAACAGCAATATGAAACTGGAGCTGTGTTCACACTACAGCACTGTTCAAACTACAGTGGTGATACAATAGTACACCCTACTGGTCGAAATAAGGAAAAGCTTACTGCACCGGGTATTCCCAGGCGGTCACCCATCCAAGTACTAACCCGGCCCGACTCTGCTTAGCTTCCGAGATCGGACGAGATCGGGCGTGCTCAGCGTGGTATGGCCGTAAGCGAAGGAACCAGCCCTCTGCACTGTATATAAAGTCGAGGAAAGGAGACGCCCGCCACTTGACAACACAAACAATACTGCAGTTGATACGCAGAAGGCAGGGAGTTATCTGGGGGGGACAAAACACCAAAACTGCAATTGACATTGCTTTACCACTCCACGGCTCATAGTTCATAGTTGTCAGTCTAGAATCGAGCTCAAGAGAAGGCTGAGTGAGTCACCAATTCTTAGCAGGTGGTTTTGGAGCAAACTGTATAAACTGTTCAAAACAGCAATATGAAACTGGAGCTGTGTTCACACTACAGCACTGTTCAAACTACAGTGGTGATACAATAGTACACCCTACTGGTCGAAATAAGGAAAAGCTTACTGCACCGGGTATTCCCAGGCGGTCACCCATCCAAGTACTAACCCGGCCCGACTCTGCTTAGCTTCCGAGATCGGACGAGATCGGGCGTGCTCAGCGTGGTATGGCCGTAAGCGAAGGAACCAGCCCTCTGCACTGTATATAAAGTCGAGGAAAGGAGACGCCCGCCACTTGACAACACAAACAATACTGCAGTTGATACGCAGAAGGCAGGGAGTTATCTGGGGGGGACAAAACACCAAAACTGCAATTGACATTGCTTTACCACTCCACGGCTCATAGTTCATAGTTGTCAGTCTAGAATCGAGCTCAAGAGAAGGCTGAGTGAGTCACCAATTCTTAGCAGGTGGTTTTGGAGCAAACTGTATAAACTGTTCAAAACAGCAATATGAAACTGGAGCTGTGTTCACACTACAGCACTGTTCAAACTACAGTGGTGATACAATAGTACACCCTACTGGTCGAAATAAGGAAAAGCTTACTGCACCGGGTATTCCCAGGCGGTCACCCATCCAAGTACTAACCCGGCCCGACTCTGCTTAGCTTCCGAGATCGGACGAGATCGGGCGTGCTCAGCGTGGTATGGCCGTAAGCGAAGGAACCAGCCCTCTGCACTGTATATAAAGTCGAGGAAAGGAGACGCCCGCCACTTGACAACACAAACAATACTGCAGTTGATACGCAGAAGGCAGGGAGTTATCTGGGGGGGACAAAACACCAAAACTGCAATTGACATTGCTTTACCACTCCACGGCTCATAGTTCATAGTTGTCAGTCTAGAATCGAGCTCAAGAGAAGGCTGAGTGAGTCACCAATTCTTAGCAGGTGGTTTTGGAGCAAACTGTATAAACTGTTCAAAACAGCAATATGAAACTGGAGCTGTGTTCACACTACAGCACTGTTCAAACTACAGTGGTGATACAATAGTACACCCTACTGGTCGAAATAAGGAAAAGCTTACTGCACCGGGTATTCCCAGGCGGTCACCCATCCAAGTACTAACCCGGCCCGACTCTGCTTAGCTTCCGAGATCGGACGAGATCGGGCGTGCTCAGCGTGGTATGGCCGTAAGCGAAGGAACCAGCCCTCTGCACTGTATATAAAGTCGAGGAAAGGAGACGCCCGCCACTTGACAACACAAACAATACTGCAGTTGATACGCAGAAGGCAGGGAGTTATCTGGGGGGGACAAAACACCAAAACTGCAATTGACATTGCTTTACCACTCCACGGCTCATAGTTCATAGTTGTCAGTCTAGAATCGAGCTCAAGAGAAGGCTGAGTGAGTCACCAATTCTTAGCAGGTGGTTTTGGAGCAAACTGTATAAACTGTTCAAAACAGCAATATGAAACTGGAGCTGTGTTCACACTACAGCACTGTTCAAACTACAGTGGTGATACAATAGTACACCCTACTGGTCGAAATAAGGAAAAGCTTACTGCACCGGGTATTCCCAGGCGGTCACCCATCCAAGTACTAACCCGGCCCGACTCTGCTTAGCTTCCGAGATCGGACGAGATCGGGCGTGCTCAGCGTGGTATGGCCGTAAGCGAAGGAACCAGCCCTCTGCACTGTATATAAAGTCGAGGAAAGGAGACGCCCGCCACTTGACAACACAAACAATACTGCAGTTGATACGCAGAAGGCAGGGAGTTATCTGGGGGGGACAAAACACCAAAACTGCAATTGACATTGCTTTACCACTCCACGGCTCATAGTTCATAGTTGTCAGTCTAGAATCGAGCTCAAGAGAAGGCTGAGTGAGTCACCAATTCTTAGCAGGTGGTTTTGGAGCAAACTGTATAAACTGTTCAAAACAGCAATATGAAACTGGAGCTGTGTTCACACTACAGCACTGTTCAAACTACAGTGGTGATACAATAGTACACCCTACTGGTCGAAATAAGGAAAAGCTTACTGCACCGGGTATTCCCAGGCGGTCACCCATCCAAGTACTAACCCGGCCCGACTCTGCTTAGCTTCCGAGATCGGACGAGATCGGGCGTGCTCAGCGTGGTATGGCCGTAAGCGAAGGAACCAGCCCTCTGCACTGTATATAAAGTCGAGGAAAGGAGACGCCCGCCACTTGACAACACAAACAATACTGCAGTTGATACGCAGAAGGCAGGGAGTTATCTGGGGGGGACAAAACACCAAAACTGCAATTGACATTGCTTTACCACTCCACGGCTCATAGTTCATAGTTGTCAGTCTAGAATCGAGCTCAAGAGAAGGCTGAGTGAGTCACCAATTCTTAGCAGGTGGTTTTGGAGCAAACTGTATAAACTGTTCAAAACAGCAATATGAAACTGGAGCTGTGTTCACACTACAGCACTGTTCAAACTACAGTGGTGATACAATAGTACACCCTACTGGTCGAAATAAGGAAAAGCTTACTGCACCGGGTATTCCCAGGCGGTCACCCATCCAAGTACTAACCCGGCCCGACTCTGCTTAGCTTCCGAGATCGGACGAGATCGGGCGTGCTCAGCGTGGTATGGCCGTAAGCGAAGGAACCAGCCCTCTGCACTGTATATAAAGTCGAGGAAAGGAGACGCCCGCCACTTGACAACACAAACAATACTGCAGTTGATACGCAGAAGGCAGGGAGTTATCTGGGGGGGACAAAACACCAAAACTGCAATTGACATTGCTTTACCACTCCACGGCTCATAGTTCATAGTTGTCAGTCTAGAATCGAGCTCAAGAGAAGGCTGAGTGAGTCACCAATTCTTAGCAGGTGGTTTTGGAGCAAACTGTATAAACTGTTCAAAACAGCAATATGAAACTGGAGCTGTGTTCACACTACAGCACTGTTCAAACTACAGTGGTGATACAATAGTACACCCTACTGGTCGAAATAAGGAAAAGCTTACTGCACCGGGTATTCCCAGGCGGTCACCCATCCAAGTACTAACCCGGCCCGACTCTGCTTAGCTTCCGAGATCGGACGAGATCGGGCGTGCTCAGCGTGGTATGGCCGTAAGCGAAGGAACCAGCCCTCTGCACTGTATATAAAGTCGAGGAAAGGAGACGCCCGCCACTTGACAACACAAACAATACTGCAGTTGATACGCAGAAGGCAGGGAGTTATCTGGGGGGGACAAAACACCAAAACTGCAATTGACATTGCTTTACCACTCCACGGCTCATAGTTCATAGTTGTCAGTCTAGAATCGAGCTCAAGAGAAGGCTGAGTGAGTCACCAATTCTTAGCAGGTGGTTTTGGAGCAAACTGTATAAACTGTTCAAAACAGCAATATGAAACTGGAGCTGTGTTCACACTACAGCACTGTTCAAACTACAGTGGTGATACAATAGTACACCCTACTGGTCGAAATAAGGAAAAGCTTACTGCACCGGGTATTCCCAGGCGGTCACCCATCCAAGTACTAACCCGGCCCGACTCTGCTTAGCTTCCGAGATCGGACGAGATCGGGCGTGCTCAGCGTGGTATGGCCGTAAGCGAAGGAACCAGCCCTCTGCACTGTATATAAAGTCGAGGAAAGGAGACGCCCGCCACTTGACAACACAAACAATACTGCAGTTGATACGCAGAAGGCAGGGAGTTATCTGGGGGGGACAAAACACCAAAACTGCAATTGACATTGCTTTACCACTCCACGGCTCATAGTTCATAGTTGTCAGTCTAGAATCGAGCTCAAGAGAAGGCTGAGTGAGTCACCAATTCTTAGCAGGTGGTTTTGGAGCAAACTGTATAAACTGTTCAAAACAGCAATATGAAACTGGAGCTGTGTTCACACTACAGCACTGTTCAAACTACAGTGGTGATACAATAGTACACCCTACTGGTCGAAATAAGGAAAAGCTTACTGCACCGGGTATTCCCAGGCGGTCACCCATCCAAGTACTAACCCGGCCCGACTCTGCTTAGCTTCCGAGATCGGACGAGATCGGGCGTGCTCAGCGTGGTATGGCCGTAAGCGAAGGAACCAGCCCTCTGCACTGTATATAAAGTCGAGGAAAGGAGACGCCCGCCACTTGACAACACAAACAATACTGCAGTTGATACGCAGAAGGCAGGGAGTTATCTGGGGGGGACAAAACACCAAAACTGCAATTGACATTGCTTTACCACTCCACGGCTCATAGTTCATAGTTGTCAGTCTAGAATCGAGCTCAAGAGAAGGCTGAGTGAGTCACCAATTCTTAGCAGGTGGTTTTGGAGCAAACTGTATAAACTGTTCAAAACAGCAATATGAAACTGGAGCTGTGTTCACACTACAGCACTGTTCAAACTACAGTGGTGATACAATAGTACACCCTACTGGTCGAAATAAGGAAAAGCTTACTGCACCGGGTATTCCCAGGCGGTCACCCATCCAAGTACTAACCCGGCCCGACTCTGCTTAGCTTCCGAGATCGGACGAGATCGGGCGTGCTCAGCGTGGTATGGCCGTAAGCGAAGGAACCAGCCCTCTGCACTGTATATAAAGTCGAGGAAAGGAGACGCCCGCCACTTGACAACACAAACAATACTGCAGTTGATACGCAGAAGGCAGGGAGTTATCTGGGGGGGACAAAACACCAAAACTGCAATTGACATTGCTTTACCACTCCACGGCTCATAGTTCATAGTTGTCAGTCTAGAATCGAGCTCAAGAGAAGGCTGAGTGAGTCACCAATTCTTAGCAGGTGGTTTTGGAGCAAACTGTATAAACTGTTCAAAACAGCAATATGAAACTGGAGCTGTGTTCACACTACAGCACTGTTCAAACTACAGTGGTGATACAATAGTACACCCTACTGGTCGAAATAAGGAAAAGCTTACTGCACTGGGTATTCCCAGGCGGTCACCCATCCAAGTACTAACCCGGCCCGACTCTGCTTAGCTTCCGAGATCGGACGAGATCGGGCGTGCTCAGCGTGGTATGGCCGTAAGCGAAGGAACCAGCCCTCTGCACTGTATATAAAGTCGAGGAAAGGAGACGCCCGCCACTTGACAACACAAACAATACTGCAGTTGATACGCAGAAGGCAGGGAGTTATCTGGGGGGGACAAAACACCAAAACTGCAATTGACATTGCTTTACCACTCCACGGCTCATAGTTCATAGTTGTCAGTCTAGAATCGAGCTCAAGAGAAGGCTGAGTGAGTCACCAATTCTTAGCAGGTGGTTTTGGAGCAAACTGTATAAACTGTTCAAAACAGCAATATGAAACTGGAGCTGTGTTCACACTACAGCACTGTTCAAACTACAGTGGTGATACAATAGTACACCCTACTGGTCGAAATAAGGAAAAGCTTACTGCACCGGGTATTCCCAGGCGGTCACCCATCCAAGTACTAACCCGGCCCGACTCTGCTTAGCTTCCGAGATCGGACGAGATCGGGCGTGCTCAGCGTGGTATGGCCGTAAGCGAAGGAACCAGCCCTCTGCACTGTATATAAAGTCGAGGAAAGGAGACGCCCGCCACTTGACAACACAAACAATACTGCAGTTGATACGCAGAAGGCAGGGAGTTATCTGGGGGGGACAAAACACCAAAACTGCAATTGACATTGCTTTACCACTCCACGGCTCATAGTTCATAGTTGTCAGTCTAGAATCGAGCTCAAGAGAAGGCTGAGTGAGTCACCAATTCTTAGCAGGTGGTTTTGGAGCAAACTGTATAAACTGTTCAAAACAGCAATATGAAACTGGAGCTGTGTTCACACTACAGCACTGTTCAAACTACAGTGGTGATACAATAGTACACCCTACTGGTCGAAATAAGGAAAAGCTTACTGCACCGGGTATTCCCAGGCGGTCACCCATCCAAGTACTAACCCGGCCCGACTCTGCTTAGCTTCCGAGATCGGACGAGATCGGGCGTGCTCAGCGTGGTATGGCCGTAAGCGAAGGAACCAGCCCTCTGCACTGTATATAAAGTCGAGGAAAGGAGACGCCCGCCACTTGACAACACAAACAATACTGCAGTTGATACGCAGAAGGCAGGGAGTTATCTGGGGGGGACAAAACACCAAAACTGCAATTGACATTGCTTTACCACTCCACGGCTCATAGTTCATAGTTGTCAGTCTAGAATCGAGCTCAAGAGAAGGCTGAGTGAGTCACCAATTCTTAGCAGGTGGTTTTGGAGCAAACTGTATAAACTGTTCAAAACAGCAATATGAAACTGGAGCTGTGTTCACACTACAGCACTGTTCAAACTACAGTGGTGATACAATAGTACACCCTACTGGTCGAAATAAGGAAAAGCTTACTGCACCGGGTATTCCCAGGCGGTCACCCATCCAAGTACTAACCCGGCCCGACTCTGCTTAGCTTCCGAGATCGGACGAGATCGGGCGTGCTCAGCGTGGTATGGCCGTAAGCGAAGGAACCAGCCCTCTGCACTGTATATAAAGTCGAGGAAAGGAGACGCCCGCCACTTGACAACACAAACAATACTGCAGTTGATACGCAGAAGGCAGGGAGTTATCTGGGGGGGACAAAACACCAAAACTGCAATTGACATTGCTTTACCACTCCACGGCTCATAGTTCATAGTTGTCAGTCTAGAATCGAGCTCAAGAGAAGGCTGAGTGAGTCACCAATTCTTAGCAGGTGGTTTTGGAGCAAACTGTATAAACTGTTCAAAACAGCAATATGAAACTGGAGCTGTGTTCACACTACAGCACTGTTCAAACTACAGTGGTGATACAATAGTACACCCTACTGGTCGAAATAAGGAAAAGCTTACTGCACCGGGTATTCCCAGGGGCGGTCACCCATCCAAGTACTAACCCGGCCCGACTCTGCTTAGCTTCCGAGATCGGACGAGATCGGGCGTGCTCAGCGTGGTATGGCCGTAAGCGAAGGAACCAGCCCTCTGCACTGTATATAAAGTCGAGGAAAGGAGACGCCCGCCACTTGACAACACAAACAATACTGCAGTTGATACGCAGAAGGCAGGGAGTTATCTGGGGGGGACAAAACACCAAAACTGCAATTGACATTGCTTTACCACTCCACGGCTCATAGTTCATAGTTGTCAGTCTAGAATCGAGCTCAAGAGAAGGCTGAGTGAGTCACCAATTCTTAGCAGGTGGTTTTGGAGCAAACTGTATAAACTGTTCAAAACAGCAATATGAAACTGGAGCTGTGTTCACACTACAGCACTGTTCAAACTACAGTGGTGATACAATAGTACACCCTACTGGTCGAAATAAGGAAAAGCTTACTGCACCGGGTATTCCCAGGCGGTCACCCATCCAAGTACTAACCCGGCCCGACTCTGCTTAGCTTCCGAGATCGGACGAGATCGGGCGTGCTCAGCGTGGTATGGCCGTAAGCGAAGGAACCAGCCCTCTGCACTGTATATAAAGTCGAGGAAAGGAGACGCCCGCCACTTGACAACACAAACAATACTGCAGTTGATACGCAGAAGGCAGGGAGTTATCTGGGGGGGACAAAACACCAAAACTGCAATTGACATTGCTTTACCACTCCACGGCTCATAGTTCATAGTTGTCAGTCTAGAATCGAGCTCAAGAGAAGGCTGAGTGAGTCACCAATTCTTAGCAGGTGGTTTTGGAGCAAACTGTATAAACTGTTCAAAACAGCAATATGAAACTGGAGCTGTGTTCACACTACAGCACTGTTCAAACTACAGTGGTGATACAATAGTACACCCTACTGGTCGAAATAAGGAAAAGCTTACTGCACCGGGTATTCCCAGGCGGTCACCCATCCAAGTACTAACCCGGCCCGACTCTGCTTAGCTTCCGAGATCGGACGAGATCGGGCGTGCTCAGCGTGGTATGGCCGTAAGCGAAGGAACCAGCCCTCTGCACTGTATATAAAGTCGAGGAAAGGAGACGCCCGCCACTTGACAACACAAACAATACTGCAGTTGATACGCAGAAGGCAGGGAGTTATCTGGGGGGGACAAAACACCAAAACTGCAATTGACATTGCTTTACCACTCCACGGCTCATAGTTCATAGTTGTCAGTCTAGAATCGAGCTCAAGAGAAGGCTGAGTGAGTCACCAATTCTTAGCAGGTGGTTTTGGAGCAAACTGTATAAACTGTTCAAAACAGCAATATGAAACTGGAGCTGTGTTCACACTACAGCACTGTTCAAACTACAGTGGTGATACAATAGTACACCCTACTGGTCGAAATAAGGAAAAGCTTACTGCACCGGGTATTCCCAGGCGGTCACCCATCCAAGTACTAACCCGGCCCGACTCTGCTTAGCTTCCGAGATCGGACGAGATCGGGCGTGCTCAGCGTGGTATGGCCGTAAGCGAAGGAACCAGCCCTCTGCACTGTATATAAAGTCGAGGAAAGGAGACGCCCGCCACTTGACAACACAAACAATACTGCAGTTGATACGCAGAAGGCAGGGAGTTATCTGGGGGGGACAAAACACCAAAACTGCAATTGACATTGCTTTACCACTCCACGGCTCATAGTTCATAGTTGTCAGTCTAGAATCGAGCTCAAGAGAAGGCTGAGTGAGTCACCAATTCTTAGCAGGTGGTTTTGGAGCAAACTGTATAAACTGTTCAAAACAGCAATATGAAACTGGAGCTGTGTTCACACTACAGCACTGTTCAAACTACAGTGGTGATACAATAGTACACCCTACTGGTCGAAATAAGGAAAAGCTTACTGCACCGGGTATTCCCAGGCGGTCACCCATCCAAGTACTAACCCGGCCCGACTCTGCTTAGCTTCCGAGATCGGACGAGATCGGGCGTGCTCAGCGTGGTATGGCCGTAAGCGAAGGAACCAGCCCTCTGCACTGTATATAAAGTCGAGGAAAGGAGACGCCCGCCACTTGACAACACAAACAATACTGCAGTTGATACGCAGAAGGCAGGGAGTTATCTGGGGGGGACAAAACACCAAAACTGCAATTGACATTGCTTTACCACTCCACGGCTCATAGTTCATAGTTGTCAGTCTAGAATCGAGCTCAAGAGAAGGCTGAGTGAGTCACCAATTCTTAGCAGGTGGTTTTGGAGCAAACTGTATAAACTGTTCAAAACAGCAATATGAAACTGGAGCTGTGTTCACACTACAGCACTGTTCAAACTACAGTGGTGATACAATAGTACACCCTACTGGTCGAAATAAGGAAAAGCTTACTGCACCGGGTATTCCCAGGCGGTCACCCATCCAAGTACTAACCCGGCCCGACTCTGCTTAGCTTCCGAGATCGGACGAGATCGGGCGTGCTCAGCGTGGTATGGCCGTAAGCGAAGGAACCAGCCCTCTGCACTGTATATAAAGTCGAGGAAAGGAGACGCCCGCCACTTGACAACACAAACAATACTGCAGTTGATACGCAGAAGGCAGGGAGTTATCTGGGGGGGACAAAACACCAAAACTGCAATTGACATTGCTTTACCACTCCACGGCTCATAGTTCATAGTTGTCAGTCTAGAATCGAGCTCAAGAGAAGGCTGAGTGAGTCACCAATTCTTAGCAGGTGGTTTTGGAGCAAACTGTATAAACTGTTCAAAACAGCAATATGAAACTGGAGCTGTGTTCACACTACAGCACTGTTCAAACTACAGTGGTGATACAATAGTACACCCTACTGGTCGAAATAAGGAAAAGCTTACTGCACCGGGTATTCCCAGGCGGTCACCCATCCAAGTACTAACCCGGCCCGACTCTGCTTAGCTTCCGAGATCGGACGAGATCGGGCGTGCTCAGCGTGGTATGGCCGTAAGCGAAGGAACCAGCCCTCTGCACTGTATATAAAGTCGAGGAAAGGAGACGCCCGCCACTTGACAACACAAACAATACTGCAGTTGATACGCAGAAGGCAGGGAGTTATCTGGGGGGGACAAAACACCAAAACTGCAATTGACATTGCTTTACCACTCCACGGCTCATAGTTCATAGTTGTCAGTCTAGAATCGAGCTCAAGAGAAGGCTGAGTGAGTCACCAATTCTTAGCAGGTGGTTTTGGAGCAAACTGTATAAACTGTTCAAAACAGCAATATGAAACTGGAGCTGTGTTCACACTACAGCACTGTTCAAACTACAGTGGTGATACAATAGTACACCCTACTGGTCGAAATAAGGAAAAGCTTACTGCACCGGGTATTCCCAGGCGGTCACCCATCCAAGTACTAACCCGGCCCGACTCTGCTTAGCTTCCGAGATCGGACGAGATCGGGCGTGCTCAGCGTGGTATGGCCGTAAGCGAAGGAACCAGCCCTCTGCACTGTATATAAAGTCGAGGAAAGGAGACGCCCGCCACTTGACAACACAAACAATACTGCAGTTGATACGCAGAAGGCAGGGAGTTATCTGGGGGGGACAAAACACCAAAACTGCAATTGACATTGCTTTACCACTCCACGGCTCATAGTTCATAGTTGTCAGTCTAGAATCGAGCTCAAGAGAAGGCTGAGTGAGTCACCAATTCTTAGCAGGTGGTTTTGGAGCAAACTGTATAAACTGTTCAAAACAGCAATATGAAACTGGAGCTGTGTTCACACTACAGCACTGTTCAAACTACAGTGGTGATACAATAGTACACCCTACTGGTCGAAATAAGGAAAAGCTTACTGCACCGGGTATTCCCAGGCGGTCACCCATCCAAGTACTAACCCGGCCCGACTCTGCTTAGCTTCCGAGATCGGACGAGATCGGGCGTGCTCAGCGTGGTATGGCCGTAAGCGAAGGAACCAGCCCTCTGCACTGTATATAAAGTCGAGGAAAGGAGACGCCCGCCACTTGACAACACAAACAATACTGCAGTTGATACGCAGAAGGCAGGGAGTTATCTGGGGGGGACAAAACACCAAAACTGCAATTGACATTGCTTTACCACTCCACGGCTCATAGTTCATAGTTGTCAGTCTAGAATCGAGCTCAAGAGAAGGCTGAGTGAGTCACCAATTCTTAGCAGGTGGTTTTGGAGCAAACTGTATAAACTGTTCAAAACAGCAATATGAAACTGGAGCTGTGTTCACACTACAGCACTGTTCAAACTACAGTGGTGATACAATAGTACACCCTACTGGTCGAAATAAGGAAAAGCTTACTGCACCGGGTATTCCCAGGCGGTCACCCATCCAAGTACTAACCCGGCCCGACTCTGCTTAGCTTCCGAGATCGGACGAGATCGGGCGTGCTCAGCGTGGTATGGCCGTAAGCGAAGGAACCAGCCCTCTGCACTGTATATAAAGTCGAGGAAAGGAGACGCCCGCCACTTGACAACACAAACAATACTGCAGTTGATACGCAGAAGGCAGGGAGTTATCTGGGGGGGACAAAACACCAAAACTGCAATTGACATTGCTTTACCACTCCACGGCTCATAGTTCATAGTTGTCAGTCTAGAATCGAGCTCAAGAGAAGGCTGAGTGAGTCACCAATTCTTAGCAGGTGGTTTTGGAGCAAACTGTATAAACTGTTCAAAACAGCAATATGAAACTGGAGCTGTGTTCACACTACAGCACTGTTCAAACTACAGTGGTGATACAATAGTACACCCTACTGGTCGAAATAAGGAAAAGCTTACTGCACCGGGTATTCCCAGGCGGTCACCCATCCAAGTACTAACCCGGCCCGACTCTGCTTAGCTTCCGAGATCGGACGAGATCGGGCGTGCTCAGCGTGGTATGGCCGTAAGCGAAGGAACCAGCCCTCTGCACTGTATATAAAGTCGAGGAAAGGAGACGCCCGCCACTTGACAACACAAACAATACTGCAGTTGATACGCAGAAGGCAGGGAGTTATCTGGGGGGGACAAAACACCAAAACTGCAATTGACATTGCTTTACCACTCCACGGCTCATAGTTCATAGTTGTCAGTCTAGAATCGAGCTCAAGAGAAGGCTGAGTGAGTCACCAATTCTTAGCAGGTGGTTTTGGAGCAAACTGTATAAACTGTTCAAAACAGCAATATGAAACTGGAGCTGTGTTCACACTACAGCACTGTTCAAACTACAGTGGTGATACAATAGTACACCCTACTGGTCGAAATAAGGAAAAGCTTACTGCACCGGGTATTCCCAGGCGGTCACCCATCCAAGTACTAACCCGGCCCGACTCTGCTTAGCTTCCGAGATCGGACGAGATCGGGCGTGCTCAGCGTGGTATGGCCGTAAGCGAAGGAACCAGCCCTCTGCACTGTATATAAAGTCGAGGAAAGGAGACGCCCGCCACTTGACAACACAAACAATACTGCAGTTGATACGCAGAAGGCAGGGAGTTATCTGGGGGGGACAAAACACCAAAACTGCAATTGACATTGCTTTACCACTCCACGGCTCATAGTTCATAGTTGTCAGTCTAGAATCGAGCTCAAGAGAAGGCTGAGTGAGTCACCAATTCTTAGCAGGTGGTTTTGGAGCAAACTGTATAAACTGTTCAAAACAGCAATATGAAACTGGAGCTGTGTTCACACTACAGCACTGTTCAAACTACAGTGGTGATACAATAGTACACCCTACTGGTCGAAATAAGGAAAAGCTTACTGCACCGGGTATTCCCAGGCGGTCACCCATCCAAGTACTAACCCGGCCCGACTCTGCTTAGCTTCCGAGATCGGACGAGATCGGGCGTGCTCAGCGTGGTATGGCCGTAAGCGAAGGAACCAGCCCTCTGCACTGTATATAAAGTCGAGGAAAGGAGACGCCCGCCACTTGACAACACAAACAATACTGCAGTTGATACGCAGAAGGCAGGGAGTTATCTGGGGGGGACAAAACACCAAAACTGCAATTGACATTGCTTTACCACTCCACGGCTCATAGTTCATAGTTGTCAGTCTAGAATCGAGCTCAAGAGAAGGCTGAGTGAGTCACCAATTCTTAGCAGGTGGTTTTGGAGCAAACTGTATAAACTGTTCAAAACAGCAATATGAAACTGGAGCTGTGTTCACACTACAGCACTGTTCAAACTACAGTGGTGATACAATAGTACACCCTACTGGTCGAAATAAGGAAAAGCTTACTGCACCGGGTATTCCCAGGCGGTCACCCATCCAAGTACTAACCCGGCCCGACTCTGCTTAGCTTCCGAGATCGGACGAGATCGGGCGTGCTCAGCGTGGTATGGCCGTAAGCGAAGGAACCAGCCCTCTGCACTGTATATAAAGTCGAGGAAAGGAGACGCCCGCCACTTGACAACACAAACAATACTGCAGTTGATACGCAGAAGGCAGGGAGTTATCTGGGGGGGACAAAACACCAAAACTGCAATTGACATTGCTTTACCACTCCACGGCTCATAGTTCATAGTTGTCAGTCTAGAATCGAGCTCAAGAGAAGGCTGAGTGAGTCACCAATTCTTAGCAGGTGGTTTTGGAGCAAACTGTATAAACTGTTCAAAACAGCAATATGAAACTGGAGCTGTGTTCACACTACAGCACTGTTCAAACTACAGTGGTGATACAATAGTACACCCTACTGGTCGAAATAAGGAAAAGCTTACTGCACCGGGTATTCCCAGGCGGTCACCCATCCAAGTACTAACCCGGCCCGACTCTGCTTAGCTTCCGAGATCGGACGAGATCGGGCGTGCTCAGCGTGGTATGGCCGTAAGCGAAGGAACCAGCCCTCTGCACTGTATATAAAGTCGAGGAAAGGAGACGCCCGCCACTTGACAACACAAACAATACTGCAGTTGATACGCAGAAGGCAGGGAGTTATCTGGGGGGGACAAAACACCAAAACTGCAATTGACATTGCTTTACCACTCCACGGCTCATAGTTCATAGTTGTCAGTCTAGAATCGAGCTCAAGAGAAGGCTGAGTGAGTCACCAATTCTTAGCAGGTGGTTTTGGAGCAAACTGTATAAACTGTTCAAAACAGCAATATGAAACTGGAGCTGTGTTCACACTACAGCACTGTTCAAACTACAGTGGTGATACAATAGTACACCCTACTGGTCGAAATAAGGAAAAGCTTACTGCACCGGGTATTCCCAGGCGGTCACCCATCCAAGTACTAACCCGGCCCGACTCTGCTTAGCTTCCGAGATCGGACGAGATCGGGCGTGCTCAGCGTGGTATGGCCGTAAGCGAAGGAACCAGCCCTCTGCACTGTATATAAAGTCGAGGAAAGGAGACGCCCGCCACTTGACAACACAAACAATACTGCAGTTGATACGCAGAAGGCAGGGAGTTATCTGGGGGGGACAAAACACCAAAACTGCAATTGACATTGCTTTACCACTCCACGGCTCATAGTTCATAGTTGTCAGTCTAGAATCGAGCTCAAGAGAAGGCTGAGTGAGTCACCAATTCTTAGCAGGTGGTTTTGGAGCAAACTGTATAAACTGTTCAAAACAGCAATATGAAACTGGAGCTGTGTTCACACTACAGCACTGTTCAAACTACAGTGGTGATACAATAGTACACCCTACTGGTCGAAATAAGGAAAAGCTTACTGCACCGGGTATTCCCAGGCGGTCACCCATCCAAGTACTAACCCGGCCCGACTCTGCTTAGCTTCCGAGATCGGACGAGATCGGGCGTGCTCAGCGTGGTATGGCCGTAAGCGAAGGAACCAGCCCTCTGCACTGTATATAAAGTCGAGGAAAGGAGACGCCCGCCACTTGACAACACAAACAATACTGCAGTTGATACGCAGAAGGCAGGGAGTTATCTGGGGGGGACAAAACACCAAAACTGCAATTGACATTGCTTTACCACTCCACGGCTCATAGTTCATAGTTGTCAGTCTAGAATCGAGCTCAAGAGAAGGCTGAGTGAGTCACCAATTCTTAGCAGGTGGTTTTGGAGCAAACTGTATAAACTGTTCAAAACAGCAATATGAAACTGGAGCTGTGTTCACACTACAGCACTGTTCAAACTACAGTGGTGATACAATAGTACACCCTACTGGTCGAAATAAGGAAAAGCTTACTGCACCGGGTATTCCCAGGCAAATGCTCCTCCAAGTCCCTATCCGATCCTCAACCGACCAATGGTTATGCGCCGTTTAGTAAAGTTGATGCAGTGGTTATGCGCCGTTTAGTAAAAATGATCTCTAACCCACCAATCATTATGCGAGGAATTTCAAACGTCATCTAATTTATACGGCTCCGGCGGCCACTATCGGTGAATCTCATTTACGACGTCCCTGTTACTCAGGTAAGTTTCATCCTCTTCATCCTTTGCTAGTTAGACATTTGTTAGGCATGTATAAAGCTGTGCCGATTTTGTCAAAAGATAAAATATTGTCTGGAAATCAGCAACTGACCATACCATCGTTTGCGGGATTTGGCTTGTTAATGTGTAATGACAACGTATTGACAACCTGTCAGTAGGCTAGCTGGCTAGCGCTAACAGCTAACGGGTCCCATAAAAAGTGTACCCACACACTTAGAACAACGCTTTCTTAAAGGAATAATCCATAATACGTTGCAATTATTTTGAGTTGGGGGCTATCAACAAAGTTTTCTGTCATGGTTCATCCGCCCCCCCAAGCCGTGTCATCCGCCCCCCTCCCCGCCACCAGTGTGCTGAACGAGCGGGGCCAGTTCTTGACGACAGTGGTGGTGGCAGCTGAGTCCGAGGGGTGCTACGCGCGCATGGCGAGAGGTCTCATTGCCCGGTTTCGACGTGCCAATGCTCCTGCGCCAAAAGTCTTGCAGACAACTGCTGTCGGTAAGTTTAATAACAATTCCATTGAAACCTATGATGAAATTGATAATCCAAGTGATGTACATATCAGTTAACTTCATATAATTTTTTTGCAAGACACACATGGATAACACAGTTATAAAAACATGTAACACATGTACACAAAATGTTGATATAATTTCATTGACAGCGGTTCATCCTTCCTGGAGAATCTGTTTGGTGACTGGGTTGCAGAGGGGTACTGTGGTCAGACTGGACATCCGACACCGGCTGCACCGCTGGGATGCTGTTGTCATCAAACAGAGCCACGCCAAGTATGGGGTGTTCATGAGTGCCTTGGCAGGTGCGGTGCTCGCCTACAACAAGGCGGACATGATGCTCCTAGTCCAGGCGGTCAGGAGTGGCAACCAAGAGCTGTACGCCAGGTATTCGGACGAAGAGATGATGGCGTTCCTCAAGCCTCACCAGGTCAGGTTGTATGTCAGGCGCATTACCCGTGGGGTTGTGGTAAGTGTGATATTGATCCATGTTTGAATTTCATGAATAAGAAGCAAACATACTTGCTTATTTGTCAATATGGATTCAACTGTACTGGACTAAGGTGTCACTCAGATCTAGTTTTGAAAATACATGTAAGATCATTAGGAGTAACGACTGATTTAACACTGTGACGGCCCGCTGGCCTGTGCCTTTCCCTTCACCATATTTAACCCTCTGTTTGCCCTCGTTGTTTCTGTGAGTGTTCCAGGTGTGCAGACTCTACCTGTGTCATGCTGTTTCCTTTGTTTTGCCTTTGCTATCTTTTGTCTTTGTCATTTGGTTTTGGTGCAGACGTTTCGCACATTTGTTTGTTTGATAATTGCACCATATGGGAAAATAAAGCCAGTTTTGTTATTGGTAAAACCTACTCCGTCCATCAGTTGTGTTACACTCATTCTAGTTGTGACAACACTCAAAGCTGAGAATATATATGTTACAGGAGACCGCTTTGGTGATTGAGTCCATCATTGCAGAGTTCAGGGGACCAGCAGGCCTTGACATTGACGGAATCCACCTGTTCAAGTCGACAGAGGCAGTTGATGCTCACTGGGCAACTGCAAGCAAGCATCTCAGTTGCATGCAGGTGGGTTCATGTCTTTGCAGTCATCGTGTGTCATTATAAAACCATTCAAACTTGTATGGCAAAAATTTCAAAGGACACCAGAATAAATAAGGAACTTGCAATTCGTTGTGCTTTACAGTATCCCCCTGGCATACAGCTCTATGTTTCTGTGAAGGTGGTGGTGCTGAATGGCGTTCGGCTGAACAAGCACAGGTGCCGGCGAGGCAGTAACTCTTTGGAGGGGTTGCACGCACACCTGTACAATGCCATTCCTTCACAGAGATGTGGGATTATGCCATTCCAAGTGAGTAATTAAAAAAAAAAAAAAAAAAAAACTTCGATATAGCGTAGTTTCAATGATGCATTTTATTTCACAGTTTTAGTCATCACTTCTAAGCATATACAATAACAGTCAAAATGGTCATGTGTTTCAGGTATACCTGATGGCCTTTGCTGTGCAGTGGAACAACCGCATGGCATCACTCCGGGTTGCTGGTGGTCAGACGTCGTGCATGGACGTGCGACAGATCCAGCGCATCAATCAGCAGGCCGAGGTTCTCTTCGGCAAGGATCACGTCCTGGAGCCCAACTTTGCTGCTCCAATGCCCGTCCCTGATGCGTACGAGCACCCAGACGAGGAGGAGCTCCTTGGCGTGGAGGATGCCATGTGCCAGTCCACCAGCTTCACTGCTAGGGACTACTATGTCCAGAAAGGTACAGTACTTAATCACACACTTACGCAAGGTTATCCATAGTTTTTCATGCATATTCTAGCAATGACGACAAACATGGTATAAAGTTAAGTTTTAAAAAGCAAAGAAGCAAAGAAACCGTGCATATTATTGAATGAATCCACAAGTGGTTGTGACACATTTGTGATTAGTACAATTACATATTTGCAGTTGAGGAAGAGCAGTCTCGTGAGGAGTCGGAGTCGGAGTCGGTTGAACAGGAACAAGGTGAAGATGAGGAGATGGCAGACGAGGGTCTTGGCATGTCTGCAGAGTCAGAGGAGGATCCTATCCACAGCGTCTGTAGGAAGCATGCCGTCCTAACCCAGGCAGAACAGGTGGAGGAGGAGGATAGTCCTGCTCTGCAAGATGTGCTTATGAGCCAGAGACATCTGCATCTGCCAGGAATAGAGGAAGTGGAGGCACTGGCCTTGCTGCTTCTAGAACTGGCAGACAACAGCGACCTCCACCTAGTGCCAGCCGACCTCAGGCAGAAGATCGCCACCGCCGCCAGCTCTCTTCACGAGCACGACAAGACCGCCGCCCTATTCGTCAAACAGTATGAGTCCAGGTGGGGCTACACCTTGTTTGGTCGGTGCCTTGTTTGAGTCAAAGTGTTTCAAAGTGTTTTAGCAAGTAGAGCAATACAGTCAGCCTATTTATTTATATTGTAGTTAAAAATGCACTTTGTTGTATCTTTTTTATACAAACATGTTCTGGTCTATGTCCAATATCCGGTCCAATCTAACCTCTGTTTCAATCTAACACAATTCATTTACATACCCTTTATTGTTAGTTTATGTTCAATTAATCTGTGTTTTTGTCATGCGTGTCCTCGTGCCGTTTTTTTGCGTGCATGTCCTTGTGATGTTTGTATGTCTTTGTCAGCTCCATGTTTAACTAAATGTTTGCAAATGTTTGTAAATGTTTGTCTCTCATCATCTCACTCATGGCCTGTACCTTGACGTGGTGAGTGGGCTTTCAACTAAACAGGTCTGCCTACTTGTGTTTGTGTGTCATAAAAATAATATATCTGTGCCCCATACATGGAATCTGAGTGCATATGTAGTAAATGGAAAAATGTGCATGTTGAAACCTTTACATTGGGTTCTTTGTAAATTTTGAATGCATTTTCGTTTCACAAAATGCACTGTTCTCATGTCTTATTCAGTAACTGTTGGTGACCATCTGCGGCATTTTAGCAACCACACTCTCGCAGTTCGTTGGGACGAAACACATTCTAGTTAAAGAATAAAACTGTAATACTATTTGGTAATTTGTGAATAACACTTTTAAGTAATAGTATAAATAAAAGTATTATAAAAGTATTTCAAGTATTTTGGAGTCTCTGTATGCTTGGGTTTCAGAAAAAAAGAGGAGGGTGGGACATGTCAAAAATGATTGTAGGTCAAACACCTAGAGTATAAGCTCTAATAAAATACTTTTACCAACACCCAGTTTATTAATTATGGGCTGTATGGTGAGTAGGATGGTGGGGCATATCTCATGTCACACATCATAACACGAGGTGCAAGCATTCATAAATGGTATGGTTTGTATGATCAGTTTCCCCTTATAAAGGGGAAATACACTATGCTATTTTTTGGTCAAAGCAATGCATCAATGGTGATCAAGTATTATAGACTACAATTTAATCTGACTCCAATAAGATTAGTAGGTTGACCTCGAATGTAGTTTATCAACTAATAACACATGAGTAAGGCTAAGAAGGGCTACGGAGGAAAGAGATATGAATGGTGGTTTATTTAACAGTTACCAATAACCATAAATGGCTTCCGAGATCGGACGAGATCGGGCGTGCTCAGCGTGGTATGGCCGTAAGCGAAGGAACCAGCCCTCTGCACTGTATATAAAGTCGAGGAAAGGAGACGCCCGCCACTTGACAACACAAACAATACTGCAGTTGATACGCAGAAGGCAGGGAGTTATCTGGGGGGGACAAAACACCAAAACTGCAATTGACATTGCTTTACCACTCCACGGCTCATAGTTCATAGTTGTCAGTCTAGAATCGAGCTCAAGAGAAGGCTGAGTGAGTCACCAATTCTTAGCAGGTGGTTTTGGAGCAAACTGTATAAACTGTTCAAAACAGCAATATGAAACTGGAGCTGTGTTCACACTACAGCACTGTTCAAACTACAGTGGTGATACAATAGTACACCCTACTGGTCGAAATAAGGAAAAGCTTACTGCACCGGGTATTCCCAGGCGGTCACCCATCCAAGTACTAACCCGGCCCGACTCTGCTTAGCTTCCGAGATCGGACGAGATCGGGCGTGCTCAGCGTGGTATGGCCGTAAGCGAAGGAACCAGCCCTCTGCACTGTATATAAAGTCGAGGAAAGGAGACGCCCGCCACTTGACAACACAAACAATACTGCAGTTGATACGCAGAAGGCAGGGAGTTATCTGGGGGGGACAAAACACCAAAACTGCAATTGACATTGCTTTACCACTCCACGGCTCATAGTTCATAGTTGTCAGTCTAGAATCGAGCTCAAGAGAAGGCTGAGTGAGTCACCAATTCTTAGCAGGTGGTTTTGGAGCAAACTGTATAAACTGTTCAAAACAGCAATATGAAACTGGAGCTGTGTTCACACTACAGCACTGTTCAAACTACAGTGGTGATACAATAGTACACCCTACTGGTCGAAATAAGGAAAAGCTTACTGCACCGGGTATTCCCAGGCGGTCACCCATCCAAGTACTAACCCGGCCCGACTCTGCTTAGCTTCCGAGATCGGACGAGATCGGGCGTGCTTTTTTTTTTTTTAACTTTTTATTATCAAAAATACATATTACAAAGCATATTTTACATTATTTACAAAAGGTGTTCAATACATCTAACATGGACATGACATAAACACACTACATTAAACGTGACGGACATAACACACACAGAACATTTGTGAAAATGTATTCAAAACCCCAAAACCAAATCAAAGAACTAAAAAAAAAGTGCCCAATGCTACACATTAAAAACTAAATCCCCAAATCCGGTTGCTGTTATCAGAGTGCTGTTTTTTACAAAGTGTTTTTCAAAATCCACCCTCCCAAAAGTGTACACTAATCTAATATTCTTTTTAAAAAGTGACACAAACAGATCCCACACCCTCATAACTCTCACCTCATAATGTGCTACATTCCTCCTACATACAATAGCATACCTTACATTACTCATTATTACATTCACCAAATTAACATTAACATTTTTCTTTATTCCACACATTCCAAACAACAATAGTTTCTTCCATTCCTTTTCATTTCCGACTTTCACCCCACAGTGTACATTCAACAAATTTTTCACATTCTCAAACAGTACAGACAACATTGAACATTCAAAAAATAAGTGATTAAAATTTTCATCTTCTCTTTTACATACATCACATTCCCTACATACATTCTTGTCAATTTGGTGCAAAACAACATTTGTGTAAACCCTATTGTGCCTAATTTTAAAATCATTGTGCTCACAGTCAATACTATTATATTTTACATTCAAATTTCCCCATACCTCTTTGACATTTAACCCTTCAAAAACCTTTTCCCACACCTTTTCCGACGCTGGCCTCTCCATCCCATCACCCAGTAAATCCGTGTATATACATTTAGTTGTGACATTTTCAAATTTAACCCTAAAACCCTTCCTCTCTACACTCAACTCTACCATCCTGTTTGATTCACCTACCTCTCCCTGTCCTAACATTAATATTTTCCACCCATTACTAATGCTGTCCCTAATTCTCTTGTACATCCCTATAATAACCTGCCTTCTTACATCCCTATCTACTCTTCTTATTCCCTGTATGATTTCCTGTTCTGATTTGAAATTGTTATTGCTTTTGGATATTAAATGTTTGACCTGTTTTATTCCTGCTTTTTCAAAATGTTTATTTACCAGAATTGCATTGTTGTGAGTTATTTTTGTGTTGTGAAAGATTGGTTGATTTAACACCTCCCCCTTGTCCACACACTCATACTTTACATGTTTTAAATATTTCCCCCACGCTTCAAAAACCTCCTTATAAAAATCTGACACTCCCTCACACCTTGGTTTGTTAAAAATCATACAAAGACCATTCACACCACATCCACCACACCTGTGCAAGTAATCCTCAAAAAAACCCATCCAACAATACTCATCCCTACTATATAAATATTTTTTAATCGTTTTAACCCTCAAAGCCCTTTTTTTCACCTCTACATCTATCAATTTTAACCCTCCATCCTTAAACCCATTCATTAATACCCTGTGCCTAATTTTTGCCTGCTTCCCATCCCACAAAAAACTATTAATGGCCCTATTTAACTCATTTACAACCCACAACGGCAGCTCTAGTGCACTCAACACGTGATTCACCCGTGATAAAATTAAACAATTTACTACTATCACCCTGCCCCTCAACTTTAACTTCCTCATTTTCCATAAATTCAAATTCTGCTTTACCTTATTCACTACCCCTGCCCATGTAACATCCCTTGCTTCCTTTTCATTCTCACCTACATTCACTCCTAACACTTTTATCATCCCTTTCGCAACTTTCATTGGTACCTTAAATTCCCTCATATCTACCTTCCCTACACACATAATTTCTGACTTCTCTATGTTCATTCTCGCCCCTGATGCTTTCCCATATTTCTCTAATAAATACATAACCCTATTTAAACTGCCTACATTTTTCACTGTTATGTTTGTATCGTCTGCATATTGATGAATTAAACTCCTCCCTCCCCCTGGAATATTGATGCTTTGTATGTGTTGATCTTTTTTTAACATGGTGGCTAATGGTTCTGCTGTTATGCTGTATAATAAAGATGATAATGGACACCCCTGCCTAACTGATCTTTCTAAACTAAAACTATCTGTCACTACCCCATTACACTTCACCCTACTCTTTGCGCTACTATACAATAATCTAATCCAGTTCACTAATCTATTTCCAAACCCAAATCTCTCTAATGTCCTAAACATAAACTCGTGTTCTACTCTATCAAATGCCTTGTTGAAATCTACACTCAAAACTATACCTCCCTCTTCCTTCATATGCCTCACTACATCCCTGACTGACCCTATCGTATCTGCTATATCTCTCCCTGGAATACTGTATGCTTGTGTTGATGAGACTATGGACCCTACTACTGACTTAATTCTATTTGCTAATACTTTTGCTAATATTTTGTAATCCGTATTTAATAAGCTAATCCCTCTGTAATTCCCTAACTGCAACTTGCTACCCTTATTCTTATATAATACTGTAATTAAACCTGTTGACATTGTTTCACTAACCTTCCCTATCCTTTCCATTTCCCTATATACCTTTAACAAAATTGGACTAAATACCTCGCTAAAACATTTATAAAACTCACCTGGCAGGCCATCAGAGCCTGGGCTTTTGTTGTTAGATAGACTTCTGATGGCCGCATTCACTTCAAATCCTGACAACTCACTCTCACACACTCCCCTATCACTATCTGATAACCTATGCTCAACTGTCCCTAATACCTCATCTACACTATCTTTATCTACACTACCTTTCTTAAATAAATCGCTATAAAACCCCTGTACTGTTTCCAATATCCCTACATAATCATTCACTATCTCTCCTCTTTCATTCTCTATTTCTTCTATATAACTCCTACACTGTGTCCGTTTCTCTAACCTCAAAAAAAAAGATGTGCATTTTTCCCCTTCCACCGCATATTGTGCCCTACTCCTAACTATTGCTCCTTTACATTTTTCTTTTTCATGTGCTTCTAATTCTCCTTTGATACCTATATATTCTGCTATGTTTCTATTCGGATTCCTATCTATTTGTCTTAGTTCTTCAGCCATTCTTTCTCTCAATACCCATTCTTTTCTCTTTCTTGCTTGATTCCTTTTCCTACAATATCTCATACTTAAACTTTTCACTTGCTTTTTTACACATTCCCACCATTCACACACATCCTCCTCATATTTTTCACACATACTTTGCTCCACAACACACTTCATCACCATCTCTCTATACTCCTTTTCTGCTAACACACTCGCATTCAAACACCACACTCCCCCCCCTTTCCCTTTCTGCCTGTTTCCAAATTGAAATGTGATTGCTGCATGATCGCTATATCCTGTAAATGTGTACTGTATATTAGTTATTTCCCTTGTGATTTCTTGAAAAGCTAAAACTAAATCTATCCTACTCTGTTTCAAAACCCCATTAACTATCTGCCTCCTTGAAAATTCCCTTTTACTTGCATTTCCCTCCCTCCATACATCTATCAAATTCCTAACCTCAATCATTTCTAATAAGCCCCTCCTCCCTGAATCTTGCTTAAAACTATCTACCCTATATGTATCTAACTTGGTGCAACATACATTGAAATCCCCCACCAGAATACAATTTCCCTTACAGTGCACACCCAGTGAAACAAAAAACTCTCTCTTTTCAATCTCCCTATTTGGTGCATACACATTTATCAATCTATACTTTACATTATTGACATCAAACTCTACACCTAGCACTCTCCCTTTCCCATCATTCAAAACCTCTGTTATATTTTGCACCACATTTTCTTTTACAAATATTGCAACCCCACATGATTTCCCCAATCCACAATTTACAAACAACAAACCCCTCCATTTTCCCTTGACTTCTGTTATTTTTTCTGTTGACCACTTTGTTTCTTGTATAAGCAAAATGTCTGTTGTGAATCTTGCCAGGACTTCCTCTACTTTCTCCATGTCATTTAAACCATTGACATTAAGCGAGGCAATCGTGACCATTATAAACAAGTTAAATAGAGTGTATGTCATTTTCAATATCATTTTTTCTTTTTCCCTTTCCTCCTTTCTTTGATTTTCTGCCAGCTGGCCAATTTGTTCGGTTGTCCTGCATATGCCCTCTTTCTCATTCCTTTTCCCATCAACATTTCCTCCTCAGACCCACTGTCACTCTTCTCCTCCTCCGTTACCATTGACACCATCGAGTCAGACATTTGGGGTGGGGGAGTTTTAGGTATTCCACCTCGCCAGCTAGCCGTTTCGTCTAGCGTGGGTGTATGGGTCGCCTCTCTAGACTCCATAGCTGCTTTCTTCCCTTCATTCGGGCGCACAGTTCTCGGAGGCAAAGGCTCCCATTGAGATCCTCTCCCTCCGGTCTTCTGTCCGCCCCCTTCACCCCCTGTTGCCGGGTCCACCAATGCAGCTACTTCCTCATCTAGGCTCGACCCTATACCCCACTTCTCCCCCGTCTGCTCCTCCATCTGGGTGTCTGGCACACCTATCACCCCTTCATTAATTGAGTCCTCTACCACTGCCCCTTCCTCATCCTCCTCACTCCCCGATCTGCCTTCCTCCTCCGTCTCTACGGCGAGAGCGCTTCCCTCCTCCTCCCCTGCTTTACACACACAACCCGCTTCCCTATTTCCACACACTCCACACTTGTTTATAATGGTCACGCATTCCCTCGCATAGTGTCCCTGGTCCCCACATTTCCTACATAGGAAGTCCGGACACTCACGGACAATATGTCCTGGTTGTAGGCACATCCTACAAACTTTGACCTGTCTATCGTGAATAACGCGGAAAAACTCCGCTCCCTTTTCTGTATCAAATCTTGTTGAATATGGTAAAGACCTAACTACGTCGTTGAACTTTACCTTAACAAACCTTGTTCCTTCACATATCCTCGTCCCCGGCCACATTCTCCTTTTTATCGGCGACACTGCCATCACTCCCCAGTCCATAAGCTTCTTTAAGATTTCTTCGTCCGTTGTGTATACAGGCAGCCCCAGGAACGATACCACCATCTCATCGCTCGTTAGCTCCTTTGCCATGATCCTGGTCTCGCGGATTTTGAAGCCGTCCATCAGGCGCCTCTTCCCATTAGGGTGACTCATAGTCAGTTCGTATTTATTTATTCCAATGAACCGACATCCAACCACCAGCCCACATAAATCCTTCGTCGTTTTCAGCATCTCCATCATCGTAATTTTCTCTTCTCCTACTAATTCCAACAACACCGTTAAATCTTTGCTGTAGCTTGGCTCGTCCGCCGCCTTTTCGTTCCCTCTCACTCTCTCTCCTTTCTCCGCATTCACCGTCTGTCTCGTCTCCACTCCAGCTTTCTCCACCACTCTCGCCTTCTCTATGTTTTCGCCATTCGTCTTGCCGTCATCCGTGTTCTTAGCCATGTCGTCTGTCGTTGTCCTGTTCGTATCCATTTATCCAATCCGAAAACAAAACTACACTCAAACTGAAACAGATATCCCCCCAAACAGCAAGCTGTTGGGGGAATACACAAAACAAAACAAAACTCACTTCTTTTTTTCTTTTTTTCGCTATTTTTCACATAAACAAACAGAAAACACTAATCTCCACAAACGCTGTTTCAAATTCTCCCGCTTCCAAACGCTCTCGACTTCCCAGAATCCTTTGCACTGTGACGTGTTCAGGGTGGTATGGCCGTAAGCGAAGGAACCAGCCCTCTGCACTGTATATAAAGTCGAGGAAAGGAGACGCCCGCCACTTGACAACACAAACAATACTGCAGTTGATACGCAGAAGGCAGGGAGTTATCTGGGGGGGACAAAACACCAAAACTGCAATTGACATTGCTTTACCACTCCACGGCTCATAGTTCATAGTTGTCAGTCTAGAATCGAGCTCAAGAGAAGGCTGAGTGAGTCACCAATTCTTAGCAGGTGGTTTTGGAGCAAACTGTATAAACTGTTCAAAACAGCAATATGAAACTGGAGCTGTGTTCACACTACAGCACTGTTCAAACTACAGTGGTGATACAATAGTACACCCTACTGGTCGAAATAAGGAAAAGCTTACTGCACCGGGTATTCCCAGGCGGTCACCCATCCAAGTACTAACCCGGCCCGACTCTGCTTAGCTTCCGAGATCGGGCGTGCTCAGCGTGGTATGGCCGTAAGCGAAGGAACCAGCCCTCTGCACTGTATATAAAGTCGAGGAAAGGAGACGCCCGCCACTTGACAACACAAACAATACTGCAGTTGATACGCAGAAGGCAGGGAGTTATCTGGGGGGGACAAAACACCAAAACTGCAATTGACATTGCTTTACCACTCCACGGCTCATAGTTCATAGTTGTCAGTCTAGAATCGAGCTCAAGAGAAGGCTGAGTGAGTCACCAATTCTTAGCAGGTGGTTTTGGAGCAAACTGTATAAACTGTTCAAAACAGCAATATGAAACTGGAGCTGTGTTCACACTACAGCACTGTTCAAACTACAGTGGTGATACAATAGTACACCCTACTGGTCGAAATAAGGAAAAGCTTACTGCACCGGGTATTCCCAGGCGGTCACCCATCCAAGTACTAACCCGGCCCGACTCTGCTTAGCTTCCGAGATCGGACGAGATCGGGCGTGCTCAGCGTGGTATGGCCGTAAGCGAAGGAACCAGCCCTCTGCACTGTATATAAAGTCGAGGAAAGGAGACGCCCGCCACTTGACAACACAAACAATACTGCAGTTGATACGCAGAAGGCAGGGAGTTATCTGGGGGGGACAAAACACCAAAACTGCAATTGACATTGCTTTACCACTCCACGGCTCATAGTTCATAGTTGTCAGTCTAGAATCGAGCTCAAGAGAAGGCTGAGTGAGTCACCAATTCTTAGCAGGTGGTTTTGGAGCAAACTGTATAAACTGTTCAAAACAGCAATATGAAACTGGAGCTGTGTTCACACTACAGCACTGTTCAAACTACAGTGGTGATACAATAGTACACCCTACTGGTCGAAATAAGGAAAAGCTTACTGCACCGGGTATTCCCAGGCGGTCACCCATCCAAGTACTAACCCGGCCCGACTCTGCTTAGCTTCCGAGATCGGGCGTGCTCAGCGTGGTATGGCCGTAAGCGAAGGAACCAGCCCTCTGCACTGTATATAAAGTCGAGGAAAGGAGACGCCCGCCACTTGACAACACAAACAATACTGCAGTTGATACGCAGAAGGCAGGGAGTTATCTGGGGGGGACAAAACACCAAAACTGCAATTGACATTGCTTTACCACTCCACGGCTCATAGTTCATAGTTGTCAGTCTAGAATCGAGCTCAAGAGAAGGCTGAGTGAGTCACCAATTCTTAGCAGGTGGTTTTGGAGCAAACTGTATAAACTGTTCAAAACAGCAATATGAAACTGGAGCTGTGTTCACACTACAGCACTGTTCAAACTACAGTGGTGATACAATAGTACACCCTACTGGTCGAAATAAGGAAAAGCTTACTGCACCGGGTATTCCCAGGCGGTCACCCATCCAAGTACTAACCCGGCCCGACTCTGCTTAGCTTCCGAGATCGGACGAGATCGGGCGTGCTCAGCGTGGTATGGCCGTAAGCGAAGGAACCAGCCCTCTGCACTGTATATAAAGTCGAGGAAAGGAGACGCCCGCCACTTGACAACACAAACAATACTGCAGTTGATACGCAGAAGGCAGGGAGTTATCTGGGGGGGACAAAACACCAAAACTGCAATTGACATTGCTTTACCACTCCACGGCTCATAGTTCATAGTTGTCAGTCTAGAATCGAGCTCAAGAGAAGGCTGAGTGAGTCACCAATTCTTAGCAGGTGGTTTTGGAGCAAACTGTATAAACTGTTCAAAACAGCAATATGAAACTGGAGCTGTGTTCACACTACAGCACTGTTCAAACTACAGTGGTGATACAATAGTACACCCTACTGGTCGAAATAAGGAAAAGCTTACTGCACCGGGTATTCCCAGGCGGTCACCCATCCAAGTACTAACCCGGCCCGACTCTGCTTAGCTTCCGAGATCGGACGAGATCGGGCGTGCTCAGCGTGGTATGGCCGTAAGCGAAGGAACCAGCCCTCTGCACTGTATATAAAGTCGAGGAAAGGAGACGCCCGCCACTTGACAACACAAACAATACTGCAGTTGATACGCAGAAGGCAGGGAGTTATCTGGGGGGGACAAAACACCAAAACTGCAATTGACATTGCTTTACCACTCCACGGCTCATAGTTCATAGTTGTCAGTCTAGAATCGAGCTCAAGAGAAGGCTGAGTGAGTCACCAATTCTTAGCAGGTGGTTTTGGAGCAAACTGTATAAACTGTTCAAAACAGCAATATGAAACTGGAGCTGTGTTCACACTACAGCACTGTTCAAACTACAGTGGTGATACAATAGTACACCCTACTGGTCGAAATAAGGAAAAGCTTACTGCACCGGGTATTCCCAGGCGGTCACCCATCCAAGTACTAACCCGGCCCGACTCTGCTTAGCTTCCGAGATCGGACGAGATCGGGCGTGCTCAGCGTGGTATGGCCGTAAGCGAAGGAACCAGCCCTCTGCACTGTATATAAAGTCGAGGAAAGGAGACGCCCGCCACTTGACAACACAAACAATACTGCAGTTGATACGCAGAAGGCAGGGAGTTATCTGGGGGGGACAAAACACCAAAACTGCAATT
Organism: Argentina silus; assembly: GCF_951799395.1. Lineage (NCBI taxonomy): Eukaryota > Metazoa > Chordata > Actinopteri > Argentiniformes > Argentinidae > Argentina > Argentina silus. The sequence goes on along the minus strand of NW_028152565.1, from coordinate 39,324 downwards.
GACATTGCTTTACCACTCCACGGCTCATAGTTCATAGTTGTCAGTCTAGAATCGAGCTCAAGAGAAGGCTGAGTGAGTCACCAATTCTTAGCAGGTGGTTTTGGAGCAAACTGTATAAACTGTTCAAAACAGCAATATGAAACTGGAGCTGTGTTCACACTACAGCACTGTTCAAACTACAGTGGTGATACAATAGTACACCCTACTGGTCGAAATAAGGAAAAGCTTACTGCACCGGGTATTCCCAGGCGGTCACCCATCCAAGTACTAACCCGGCCCGACTCTGCTTAGCTTCCGAGATCGGACGAGATCGGGCGTGCTCAGCGTGGTATGGCCGTAAGCGAAGGAACCAGCCCTCTGCACTGTATATAAAGTCGAGGAAAGGAGACGCCCGCCACTTGACAACACAAACAATACTGCAGTTGATACGCAGAAGGCAGGGAGTTATCTGGGGGGGACAAAACACCAAAACTGCAATTGACATTGCTTTACCACTCCACGGCTCATAGTTCATAGTTGTCAGTCTAGAATCGAGCTCAAGAGAAGGCTGAGTGAGTCACCAATTCTTAGCAGGTGGTTTTGGAGCAAACTGTATAAACTGTTCAAAACAGCAATATGAAACTGGAGCTGTGTTCACACTACAGCACTGTTCAAACTACAGTGGTGATACAATAGTACACCCTACTGGTCGAAATAAGGAAAAGCTTACTGCACCGGGTATTCCCAGGCGGTCACCCATCCAAGTACTAACCCGGCCCGACTCTGCTTAGCTTCCGAGATCGGACGAGATCGGGCGTGCTCAGCGTGGTATGGCCGTAAGCGAAGGAACCAGCCCTCTGCACTGTATATAAAGTCGAGGAAAGGAGACGCCCGCCACTTGACAACACAAACAATACTGCAGTTGATACGCAGAAGGCAGGGAGTTATCTGGGGGGGACAAAACACCAAAACTGCAATTGACATTGCTTTACCACTCCACGGCTCATAGTTCATAGTTGTCAGTCTAGAATCGAGCTCAAGAGAAGGCTGAGTGAGTCACCAATTCTTAGCAGGTGGTTTTGGAGCAAACTGTATAAACTGTTCAAAACAGCAATATGAAACTGGAGCTGTGTTCACACTACAGCACTGTTCAAACTACAGTGGTGATACAATAGTACACCCTACTGGTCGAAATAAGGAAAAGCTTACTGCACCGGGTATTCCCAGGCGGTCACCCATCCAAGTACTAACCCGGCCCGACTCTGCTTAGCTTCCGAGATCGGACGAGATCGGGCGTGCTCAGCGTGGTATGGCCGTAAGCGAAGGAACCAGCCCTCTGCACTGTATATAAAGTCGAGGAAAGGAGACGCCCGCCACTTGACAACACAAACAATACTGCAGTTGATACGCAGAAGGCAGGGAGTTATCTGGGGGGGACAAAACACCAAAACTGCAATTGACATTGCTTTACCACTCCACGGCTCATAGTTCATAGTTGTCAGTCTAGAATCGAGCTCAAGAGAAGGCTGAGTGAGTCACCAATTCTTAGCAGGTGGTTTTGGAGCAAACTGTATAAACTGTTCAAAACAGCAATATGAAACTGGAGCTGTGTTCACACTACAGCACTGTTCAAACTACAGTGGTGATACAATAGTACACCCTACTGGTCGAAATAAGGAAAAGCTTACTGCACCGGGTATTCCCAGGCGGTCACCCATCCAAGTACTAACCCGGCCCGACTCTGCTTAGCTTCCGAGATCGGACGAGATCGGGCGTGCTCAGCGTGGTATGGCCGTAAGCGAAGGAACCAGCCCTCTGCACTGTATATAAAGTCGAGGAAAGGAGACGCCCGCCACTTGACAACACAAACAATACTGCAGTTGATACGCAGAAGGCAGGGAGTTATCTGGGGGGGACAAAACACCAAAACTGCAATTGACATTGCTTTACCACTCCACGGCTCATAGTTCATAGTTGTCAGTCTAGAATCGAGCTCAAGAGAAGGCTGAGTGAGTCACCAATTCTTAGCAGGTGGTTTTGGAGCAAACTGTATAAACTGTTCAAAACAGCAATATGAAACTGGAGCTGTGTTCACACTACAGCACTGTTCAAACTACAGTGGTGATACAATAGTACACCCTACTGGTCGAAATAAGGAAAAGCTTACTGCACCGGGTATTCCCAGGCGGTCACCCATCCAAGTACTAACCCGGCCCGACTCTGCTTAGCTTCCGAGATCGGACGAGATCGGGCGTGCTCAGCGTGGTATGGCCGTAAGCGAAGGAACCAGCCCTCTGCACTGTATATAAAGTCGAGGAAAGGAGACGCCCGCCACTTGACAACACAAACAATACTGCAGTTGATACGCAGAAGGCAGGGAGTTATCTGGGGGGGACAAAACACCAAAACTGCAATTGACATTGCTTTACCACTCCACGGCTCATAGTTCATAGTTGTCAGTCTAGAATCGAGCTCAAGAGAAGGCTGAGTGAGTCACCAATTCTTAGCAGGTGGTTTTGGAGCAAACTGTATAAACTGTTCAAAACAGCAATATGAAACTGGAGCTGTGTTCACACTACAGCACTGTTCAAACTACAGTGGTGATACAATAGTACACCCTACTGGTCGAAATAAGGAAAAGCTTACTGCACCGGGTATTCCCAGGCGGTCACCCATCCAAGTACTAACCCGGCCCGACTCTGCTTAGCTTCCGAGATCGGACGAGATCGGGCGTGCTCAGCGTGGTATGGCCGTAAGCGAAGGAACCAGCCCTCTGCACTGTATATAAAGTCGAGGAAAGGAGACGCCCGCCACTTGACAACACAAACAATACTGCAGTTGATACGCAGAAGGCAGGGAGTTATCTGGGGGGGACAAAACACCAAAACTGCAATTGACATTGCTTTACCACTCCACGGCTCATAGTTCATAGTTGTCAGTCTAGAATCGAGCTCAAGAGAAGGCTGAGTGAGTCACCAATTCTTAGCAGGTGGTTTTGGAGCAAACTGTATAAACTGTTCAAAACAGCAATATGAAACTGGAGCTGTGTTCACACTACAGCACTGTTCAAACTACAGTGGTGATACAATAGTACACCCTACTGGTCGAAATAAGGAAAAGCTTACTGCACCGGGTATTCCCAGGCGGTCACCCATCCAAGTACTAACCCGGCCCGACTCTGCTTAGCTTCCGAGATCGGACGAGATCGGGCGTGCTCAGCGTGGTATGGCCGTAAGCGAAGGAACCAGCCCTCTGCACTGTATATAAAGTCGAGGAAAGGAGACGCCCGCCACTTGACAACACAAACAATACTGCAGTTGATACGCAGAAGGCAGGGAGTTATCTGGGGGGGACAAAACACCAAAACTGCAATTGACATTGCTTTACCACTCCACGGCTCATAGTTCATAGTTGTCAGTCTAGAATCGAGCTCAAGAGAAGGCTGAGTGAGTCACCAATTCTTAGCAGGTGGTTTTGGAGCAAACTGTATAAACTGTTCAAAACAGCAATATGAAACTGGAGCTGTGTTCACACTACAGCACTGTTCAAACTACAGTGGTGATACAATAGTACACCCTACTGGTCGAAATAAGGAAAAGCTTACTGCACCGGGTATTCCCAGGCGGTCACCCATCCAAGTACTAACCCGGCCCGACTCTGCTTAGCTTCCGAGATCGGACGAGATCGGGCGTGCTCAGCGTGGTATGGCCGTAAGCGAAGGAACCAGCCCTCTGCACTGTATATAAAGTCGAGGAAAGGAGACGCCCGCCACTTGACAACACAAACAATACTGCAGTTGATACGCAGAAGGCAGGGAGTTATCTGGGGGGGACAAAACACCAAAACTGCAATTGACATTGCTTTACCACTCCACGGCTCATAGTTCATAGTTGTCAGTCTAGAATCGAGCTCAAGAGAAGGCTGAGTGAGTCACCAATTCTTAGCAGGTGGTTTTGGAGCAAACTGTATAAACTGTTCAAAACAGCAATATGAAACTGGAGCTGTGTTCACACTACAGCACTGTTCAAACTACAGTGGTGATACAATAGTACACCCTACTGGTCGAAATAAGGAAAAGCTTACTGCACCGGGTATTCCCAGGCGGTCACCCATCCAAGTACTAACCCGGCCCGACTCTGCTTAGCTTCCGAGATCGGACGAGATCGGGCGTGCTCAGCGTGGTATGGCCGTAAGCGAAGGAACCAGCCCTCTGCACTGTATATAAAGTCGAGGAAAGGAGACGCCCGCCACTTGACAACACAAACAATACTGCAGTTGATACGCAGAAGGCAGGGAGTTATCTGGGGGGGACAAAACACCAAAACTGCAATTGACATTGCTTTACCACTCCACGGCTCATAGTTCATAGTTGTCAGTCTAGAATCGAGCTCAAGAGAAGGCTGAGTGAGTCACCAATTCTTAGCAGGTGGTTTTGGAGCAAACTGTATAAACTGTTCAAAACAGCAATATGAAACTGGAGCTGTGTTCACACTACAGCACTGTTCAAACTACAGTGGTGATACAATAGTACACCCTACTGGTCGAAATAAGGAAAAGCTTACTGCACCGGGTATTCCCAGGCGGTCACCCATCCAAGTACTAACCCGGCCCGACTCTGCTTAGCTTCCGAGATCGGACGAGATCGGGCGTGCTCAGCGTGGTATGGCCGTAAGCGAAGGAACCAGCCCTCTGCACTGTATATAAAGTCGAGGAAAGGAGACGCCCGCCACTTGACAACACAAACAATACTGCAGTTGATACGCAGAAGGCAGGGAGTTATCTGGGGGGGACAAAACACCAAAACTGCAATTGACATTGCTTTACCACTCCACGGCTCATAGTTCATAGTTGTCAGTCTAGAATCGAGCTCAAGAGAAGGCTGAGTGAGTCACCAATTCTTAGCAGGTGGTTTTGGAGCAAACTGTATAAACTGTTCAAAACAGCAATATGAAACTGGAGCTGTGTTCACACTACAGCACTGTTCAAACTACAGTGGTGATACAATAGTACACCCTACTGGTCGAAATAAGGAAAAGCTTACTGCACCGGGTATTCCCAGGCGGTCACCCATCCAAGTACTAACCCGGCCCGACTCTGCTTAGCTTCCGAGATCGGACGAGATCGGGCGTGCTCAGCGTGGTATGGCCGTAAGCGAAGGAACCAGCCCTCTGCACTGTATATAAAGTCGAGGAAAGGAGACGCCCGCCACTTGACAACACAAACAATACTGCAGTTGATACGCAGAAGGCAGGGAGTTATCTGGGGGGGACAAAACACCAAAACTGCAATTGACATTGCTTTACCACTCCACGGCTCATAGTTCATAGTTGTCAGTCTAGAATCGAGCTCAAGAGAAGGCTGAGTGAGTCACCAATTCTTAGCAGGTGGTTTTGGAGCAAACTGTATAAACTGTTCAAAACAGCAATATGAAACTGGAGCTGTGTTCACACTACAGCACTGTTCAAACTACAGTGGTGATACAATAGTACACCCTACTGGTCGAAATAAGGAAAAGCTTACTGCACCGGGTATTCCCAGGCGGTCACCCATCCAAGTACTAACCCGGCCCGACTCTGCTTAGCTTCCGAGATCGGACGAGATCGGGCGTGCTCAGCGTGGTATGGCCGTAAGCGAAGGAACCAGCCCTCTGCACTGTATATAAAGTCGAGGAAAGGAGACGCCCGCCACTTGACAACACAAACAATACTGCAGTTGATACGCAGAAGGCAGGGAGTTATCTGGGGGGGACAAAACACCAAAACTGCAATTGACATTGCTTTACCACTCCACGGCTCATAGTTCATAGTTGTCAGTCTAGAATCGAGCTCAAGAGAAGGCTGAGTGAGTCACCAATTCTTAGCAGGTGGTTTTGGAGCAAACTGTATAAACTGTTCAAAACAGCAATATGAAACTGGAGCTGTGTTCACACTACAGCACTGTTCAAACTACAGTGGTGATACAATAGTACACCCTACTGGTCGAAATAAGGAAAAGCTTACTGCACCGGGTATTCCCAGGCGGTCACCCATCCAAGTACTAACCCGGCCCGACTCTGCTTAGCTTCCGAGATCGGACGAGATCGGGCGTGCTCAGCGTGGTATGGCCGTAAGCGAAGGAACCAGCCCTCTGCACTGTATATAAAGTCGAGGAAAGGAGACGCCCGCCACTTGACAACACAAACAATACTGCAGTTGATACGCAGAAGGCAGGGAGTTATCTGGGGGGGACAAAACACCAAAACTGCAATTGACATTGCTTTACCACTCCACGGCTCATAGTTCATAGTTGTCAGTCTAGAATCGAGCTCAAGAGAAGGCTGAGTGAGTCACCAATTCTTAGCAGGTGGTTTTGGAGCAAACTGTATAAACTGTTCAAAACAGCAATATGAAACTGGAGCTGTGTTCACACTACAGCACTGTTCAAACTACAGTGGTGATACAATAGTACACCCTACTGGTCGAAATAAGGAAAAGCTTACTGCACCGGGTATTCCCAGGCGGTCACCCATCCAAGTACTAACCCGGCCCGACTCTGCTTAGCTTCCGAGATCGGACGAGATCGGGCGTGCTCAGCGTGGTATGGCCGTAAGCGAAGGAACCAGCCCTCTGCACTGTATATAAAGTCGAGGAAAGGAGACGCCCGCCACTTGACAACACAAACAATACTGCAGTTGATACGCAGAAGGCAGGGAGTTATCTGGGGGGGACAAAACACCAAAACTGCAATTGACATTGCTTTACCACTCCACGGCTCATAGTTCATAGTTGTCAGTCTAGAATCGAGCTCAAGAGAAGGCTGAGTGAGTCACCAATTCTTAGCAGGTGGTTTTGGAGCAAACTGTATAAACTGTTCAAAACAGCAATATGAAACTGGAGCTGTGTTCACACTACAGCACTGTTCAAACTACAGTGGTGATACAATAGTACACCCTACTGGTCGAAATAAGGAAAAGCTTACTGCACCGGGTATTCCCAGGCGGTCACCCATCCAAGTACTAACCCGGCCCGACTCTGCTTAGCTTCCGAGATCGGACGAGATCGGGCGTGCTCAGCGTGGTATGGCCGTAAGCGAAGGAACCAGCCCTCTGCACTGTATATAAAGTCGAGGAAAGGAGACGCCCGCCACTTGACAACACAAACAATACTGCAGTTGATACGCAGAAGGCAGGGAGTTATCTGGGGGGGACAAAACACCAAAACTGCAATTGACATTGCTTTACCACTCCACGGCTCATAGTTCATAGTTGTCAGTCTAGAATCGAGCTCAAGAGAAGGCTGAGTGAGTCACCAATTCTTAGCAGGTGGTTTTGGAGCAAACTGTATAAACTGTTCAAAACAGCAATATGAAACTGGAGCTGTGTTCACACTACAGCACTGTTCAAACTACAGTGGTGATACAATAGTACACCCTACTGGTCGAAATAAGGAAAAGCTTACTGCACCGGGTATTCCCAGGCGGTCACCCATCCAAGTACTAACCCGGCCCGACTCTGCTTAGCTTCCGAGATCGGACGAGATCGGGCGTGCTCAGCGTGGTATGGCCGTAAGCGAAGGAACCAGCCCTCTGCACTGTATATAAAGTCGAGGAAAGGAGACGCCCGCCACTTGACAACACAAACAATACTGCAGTTGATACGCAGAAGGCAGGGAGTTATCTGGGGGGGACAAAACACCAAAACTGCAATTGACATTGCTTTACCACTCCACGGCTCATAGTTCATAGTTGTCAGTCTAGAATCGAGCTCAAGAGAAGGCTGAGTGAGTCACCAATTCTTAGCAGGTGGTTTTGGAGCAAACTGTATAAACTGTTCAAAACAGCAATATGAAACTGGAGCTGTGTTCACACTACAGCACTGTTCAAACTACAGTGGTGATACAATAGTACACCCTACTGGTCGAAATAAGGAAAAGCTTACTGCACCGGGTATTCCCAGGCGGTCACCCATCCAAGTACTAACCCGGCCCGACTCTGCTTAGCTTCCGAGATCGGACGAGATCGGGCGTGCTCAGCGTGGTATGGCCGTAAGCGAAGGAACCAGCCCTCTGCACTGTATATAAAGTCGAGGAAAGGAGACGCCCGCCACTTGACAACACAAACAATACTGCAGTTGATACGCAGAAGGCAGGGAGTTATCTGGGGGGGACAAAACACCAAAACTGCAATTGACATTGCTTTACCACTCCACGGCTCATAGTTCATAGTTGTCAGTCTAGAATCGAGCTCAAGAGAAGGCTGAGTGAGTCACCAATTCTTAGCAGGTGGTTTTGGAGCAAACTGTATAAACTGTTCAAAACAGCAATATGAAACTGGAGCTGTGTTCACACTACAGCACTGTTCAAACTACAGTGGTGATACAATAGTACACCCTACTGGTCGAAATAAGGAAAAGCTTACTGCACCGGGTATTCCCAGGCGGTCACCCATCCAAGTACTAACCCGGCCCGACTCTGCTTAGCTTCCGAGATCGGACGAGATCGGGCGTGCTCAGCGTGGTATGGCCGTAAGCGAAGGAACCAGCCCTCTGCACTGTATATAAAGTCGAGGAAAGGAGACGCCCGCCACTTGACAACACAAACAATACTGCAGTTGATACGCAGAAGGCAGGGAGTTATCTGGGGGGGACAAAACACCAAAACTGCAATTGACATTGCTTTACCACTCCACGGCTCATAGTTCATAGTTGTCAGTCTAGAATCGAGCTCAAGAGAAGGCTGAGTGAGTCACCAATTCTTAGCAGGTGGTTTTGGAGCAAACTGTATAAACTGTTCAAAACAGCAATATGAAACTGGAGCTGTGTTCACACTACAGCACTGTTCAAACTACAGTGGTGATACAATAGTACACCCTACTGGTCGAAATAAGGAAAAGCTTACTGCACCGGGTATTCCCAGGCGGTCACCCATCCAAGTACTAACCCGGCCCGACTCTGCTTAGCTTCCGAGATCGGACGAGATCGGGCGTGCTCAGCGTGGTATGGCCGTAAGCGAAGGAACCAGCCCTCTGCACTGTATATAAAGTCGAGGAAAGGAGACGCCCGCCACTTGACAACACAAACAATACTGCAGTTGATACGCAGAAGGCAGGGAGTTATCTGGGGGGGACAAAACACCAAAACTGCAATTGACATTGCTTTACCACTCCACGGCTCATAGTTCATAGTTGTCAGTCTAGAATCGAGCTCAAGAGAAGGCTGAGTGAGTCACCAATTCTTAGCAGGTGGTTTTGGAGCAAACTGTATAAACTGTTCAAAACAGCAATATGAAACTGGAGCTGTGTTCACACTACAGCACTGTTCAAACTACAGTGGTGATACAATAGTACACCCTACTGGTCGAAATAAGGAAAAGCTTACTGCACCGGGTATTCCCAGGCGGTCACCCATCGAAGTACTAACCCGGCCCGACTCTGCTTAGCTTCCGAGATCGGACGAGATCGGGCGTGCTCAGCGTGGTATGGCCGTAAGCGAAGGAACCAGCCCTCTGCACTGTATATAAAGTCGAGGAAAGGAGACGCCCGCCACTTGACAACACAAACAATACTGCAGTTGATACGCAGAAGGCAGGGAGTTATCTGGGGGGGACAAAACACCAAAACTGCAATTGACATTGCTTTACCACTCCACGGCTCATAGTTCATAGTTGTCAGTCTAGAATCGAGCTCAAGAGAAGGCTGAGTGAGTCACCAATTCTTAGCAGGTGGTTTTGGAGCAAACTGTATAAACTGTTCAAAACAGCAATATGAAACTGGAGCTGTGTTCACACTACAGCACTGTTCAAACTACAGTGGTGATACAATAGTACACCCTACTGGTCGAAATAAGGAAAAGCTTACTGCACCGGGTATTCCCAGGCGGTCACCCATCCAAGTACTAACCCGGCCCGACTCTGCTTAGCTTCCGAGATCGGACGAGATCGGGCGTGCTCAGCTTGGTATGGCCGTAAGCGAAGGAACCAGCCCTCTGCACTGTATATAAAGTCGAGGAAAGGAGACGCCCGCCACTTGACAACACAAACAATACTGCAGTTGATACGCAGAAGGCAGGGAGTTATCTGGGGGGGACAAAACACCAAAACTGCAATTGACATTGCTTTACCACTCCACGGCTCATAGTTCATAGTTGTCAGTCTAGAATCGAGCTCAAGAGAAGGCTGAGTGAGTCACCAATTCTTAGCAGGTGGTTTTGGAGCAAACTGTATAAACTGTTCAAAACAGCAATATGAAACTGGAGCTGTGTTCACACTACAGCACTGTTCAAACTACAGTGGTGATACAATAGTACACCCTACTGGTCGAAATAAGGAAAAGCTTACTGCACCGGGTATTCCCAGGCGGTCACCCATCCAAGTACTAACCCGGCCCGACTCTGCTTAGCTTCCGAGATCGGACGAGATCGGGCGTGCTCAGCGTGGTATGGCCGTAAGCGAAGGAACCAGCCCTCTGCACTGTATATAAAGTCGAGGAAAGGAGACGCCCGCCACTTGACAACACAAACAATACTGCAGTTGATACGCAGAAGGCAGGGAGTTATCTGGGGGGGACAAAACACCAAAACTGCAATTGACATTGCTTTACCACTCCACGGCTCATAGTTCATAGTTGTCAGTCTAGAATCGAGCTCAAGAGAAGGCTGAGTGAGTCACCAATTCTTAGCAGGTGGTTTTGGAGCAAACTGTATAAACTGTTCAAAACAGCAATATGAAACTGGAGCTGTGTTCACACTACAGCACTGTTCAAACTACAGTGGTGATACAATAGTACACCCTACTGGTCGAAATAAGGAAAAGCTTACTGCACCGGGTATTCCCAGGCGGTCACCCATCCAAGTACTAACCCGGCCCGACTCTGCTTAGCTTCCGAGATCGGACGAGATCGGGCGTGCTCAGCGTGGTATGGCCGTAAGCGAAGGAACCAGCCCTCTGCACTGTATATAAAGTCGAGGAAAGGAGACGCCCGCCACTTGACAACACAAACAATACTGCAGTTGATACGCAGAAGGCAGGGAGTTATCTGGGGGGGACAAAACACCAAAACTGCAATTGACATTGCTTTACCACTCCACGGCTCATAGTTCATAGTTGTCAGTCTAGAATCGAGCTCAAGAGAAGGCTGAGTGAGTCACCAATTCTTAGCAGGTGGTTTTGGAGCAAACTGTATAAACTGTTCAAAACAGCAATATGAAACTGGAGCTGTGTTCACACTACAGCACTGTTCAAACTACAGTGGTGATACAATAGTACACCCTACTGGTCGAAATAAGGAAAAGCTTACTGCACCGGGTATTCCCAGGCGGTCACCCATCCAAGTACTAACCCGGCCCGACTCTGCTTAGCTTCCGAGATCGGACGAGATCGGGCGTGCTCAGCGTGGTATGGCCGTAAGCGAAGGAACCAGCCCTCTGCACTGTATATAAAGTCGAGGAAAGGAGACGCCCGCCACTTGACAACACAAACAATACTGCAGTTGATACGCAGAAGGCAGGGAGTTATCTGGGGGGGACAAAACACCAAAACTGCAATTGACATTGCTTTACCACTCCACGGCTCATAGTTCATAGTTGTCAGTCTAGAATCGAGCTCAAGAGAAGGCTGAGTGAGTCACCAATTCTTAGCAGGTGGTTTTGGAGCAAACTGTATAAACTGTTCAAAACAGCAATATGAAACTGGAGCTGTGTTCACACTACAGCACTGTTCAAACTACAGTGGTGATACAATAGTACACCCTACTGGTCGAAATAAGGAAAAGCTTACTGCACCGGGTATTCCCAGGCGGTCACCCATCCAAGTACTAACCCGGCCCGACTCTGCTTAGCTTCCGAGATCGGACGAGATCGGGCGTGCTCAGCGTGGTATGGCCGTAAGCGAAGGAACCAGCCCTCTGCACTGTATATAAAGTCGAGGAAAGGAGACGCCCGCCACTTGACAACACAAACAATACTGCAGTTGATACGCAGAAGGCAGGGAGTTATCTGGGGGGGACAAAACACCAAAACTGCAATTGACATTGCTTTACCACTCCACGGCTCATAGTTCATAGTTGTCAGTCTAGAATCGAGCTCAAGAGAAGGCTGAGTGAGTCACCAATTCTTAGCAGGTGGTTTTGGAGCAAACTGTATAAACTGTTCAAAACAGCAATATGAAACTGGAGCTGTGTTCACACTACAGCACTGTTCAAACTACAGTGGTGATACAATAGTACACCCTACTGGTCGAAATAAGGAAAAGCTTACTGCACCGGGTATTCCCAGGCGGTCACCCATCCAAGTACTAACCCGGCCCGACTCTGCTTAGCTTCCGAGATCGGACGAGATCGGGCGTGCTCAGCGTGGTATGGCCGTAAGCGAAGGAACCAGCCCTCTGCACTGTATATAAAGTCGAGGAAAGGAGACGCCCGCCACTTGACAACACAAACAATACTGCAGTTGATACGCAGAAGGCAGGGAGTTATCTGGGGGGGACAAAACACCAAAACTGCAATTGACATTGCTTTACCACTCCACGGCTCATAGTTCATAGTTGTCAGTCTAGAATCGAGCTCAAGAGAAGGCTGAGTGAGTCACCAATTCTTAGCAGGTGGTTTTGGAGCAAACTGTATAAACTGTTCAAAACAGCAATATGAAACTGGAGCTGTGTTCACACTACAGCACTGTTCAAACTACAGTGGTGATACAATAGTACACCCTACTGGTCGAAATAAGGAAAAGCTTACTGCACCGGGTATTCCCAGGCGGTCACCCATCCAAGTACTAACCCGGCCCGACTCTGCTTAGCTTCCGAGATCGGACGAGATCGGGCGTGCTCAGCGTGGTATGGCCGTAAGCGAAGGAACCAGCCCTCTGCACTGTATATAAAGTCGAGGAAAGGAGACGCCCGCCACTTGACAACACAAACAATACTGCAGTTGATACGCAGAAGGCAGGGAGTTATCTGGGGGGGACAAAACACCAAAACTGCAATTGACATTGCTTTACCACTCCACGGCTCATAGTTCATAGTTGTCAGTCTAGAATCGAGCTCAAGAGAAGGCTGAGTGAGTCACCAATTCTTAGCAGGTGGTTTTGGAGCAAACTGTATAAACTGTTCAAAACAGCAATATGAAACTGGAGCTGTGTTCACACTACAGCACTGTTCAAACTACAGTGGTGATACAATAGTACACCCTACTGGTCGAAATAAGGAAAAGCTTACTGCACCGGGTATTCCCAGGCGGTCACCCATCCAAGTACTAACCCGGCCCGACTCTGCTTAGCTTCCGAGATCGGACGAGATCGGGCGTGCTCAGCGTGGTATGGCCGTAAGCGAAGGAACCAGCCCTCTGCACTGTATATAAAGTCGAGGAAAGGAGACGCCCGCCACTTGACAACACAAACAATACTGCAGTTGATACGCAGAAGGCAGGGAGTTATCTGGGGGGGACAAAACACCAAAACTGCAATTGACATTGCTTTACCACTCCACGGCTCATAGTTCATAGTTGTCAGTCTAGAATCGAGCTCAAGAGAAGGCTGAGTGAGTCACCAATTCTTAGCAGGTGGTTTTGGAGCAAACTGTATAAACTGTTCAAAACAGCAATATGAAACTGGAGCTGTGTTCACACTACAGCACTGTTCAAACTACAGTGGTGATACAATAGTACACCCTACTGGTCGAAATAAGGAAAAGCTTACTGCACCGGGTATTCCCAGGCGGTCACCCATCCAAGTACTAACCCGGCCCGACTCTGCTTAGCTTCCGAGATCGGACGAGATCGGGCGTGCTCAGCGTGGTATGGCCGTAAGCGAAGGAACCAGCCCTCTGCACTGTATATAAAGTCGAGGAAAGGAGACGCCCGCCACTTGACAACACAAACAATACTGCAGTTGATACGCAGAAGGCAGGGAGTTATCTGGGGGGGACAAAACACCAAAACTGCAATTGACATTGCTTTACCACTCCACGGCTCATAGTTCATAGTTGTCAGTCTAGAATCGAGCTCAAGAGAAGGCTGAGTGAGTCACCAATTCTTAGCAGGTGGTTTTGGAGCAAACTGTATAAACTGTTCAAAACAGCAATATGAAACTGGAGCTGTGTTCACACTACAGCACTGTTCAAACTACAGTGGTGATACAATAGTACACCCTACTGGTCGAAATAAGGAAAAGCTTACTGCACCGGGTATTCCCAGGCGGTCACCCATCCAAGTACTAACCCGGCCCGACTCTGCTTAGCTTCCGAGATCGGACGAGATCGGGCGTGCTCAGCGTGGTATGGCCGTAAGCGAAGGAACCAGCCCTCTGCACTGTATATAAAGTCGAGGAAAGGAGACGCCCGCCACTTGACAACACAAACAATACTGCAGTTGATACGCAGAAGGCAGGGAGTTATCTGGGGGGGACAAAACACCAAAACTGCAATTGACATTGCTTTACCACTCCACGGCTCATAGTTCATAGTTGTCAGTCTAGAATCGAGCTCAAGAGAAGGCTGAGTGAGTCACCAATTCTTAGCAGGTGGTTTTGGAGCAAACTGTATAAACTGTTCAAAACAGCAATATGAAACTGGAGCTGTGATCACACTACAGCACTGTTCAAACTACAGTGGTGATACAATAGTACACCCTACTGGTCGAAATAAGGAAAAGCTTACTGCACCGGGTATTCCCAGGCGGTCACCCATCCAAGTACTAACCCGGCCCGACTCTGCTTAGCTTCCGAGATCGGACGAGATCGGGCGTGCTCAGCGTGGTATGGCCGTAAGCGAAGGAACCAGCCCTCTGCACTGTATATAAAGTCGAGGAAAGGAGACGCCCGCCACTTGACAACACAAACAATACTGCAGTTGATACGCAGAAGGCAGGGAGTTATCTGGGGGGGACAAAACACCAAAACTGCAATTGACATTGCTTTACCACTCCACGGCTCATAGTTCATAGTTGTCAGTCTAGAATCGAGCTCAAGAGAAGGCTGAGTGAGTCACCAATTCTTAGCAGGTGGTTTTGGAGCAAACTGTATAAACTGTTCAAAACAGCAATATGAAACTGGAGCTGTGTTCACACTACAGCACTGTTCAAACTACAGTGGTGATACAATAGTACACCCTACTGGTCGAAATAAGGAAAAGCTTACTGCACCGGGTATTCCCAGGCGGTCACCCATCCAAGTACTAACCCGGCCCGACTCTGCTTAGCTTCCGAGATCGGACGAGATCGGGCGTGCTCAGCGTGGTATGGCCGTAAGCGAAGGAACCAGCCCTCTGCACTGTATATAAAGTCGAGGAAAGGAGACGCCCGCCACTTGACAACACAAACAATACTGCAGTTGATACGCAGAAGGCAGGGAGTTATCTGGGGGGGACAAAACACCAAAACTGCAATTGACATTGCTTTACCACTCCACGGCTCATAGTTCATAGTTGTCAGTCTAGAATCGAGCTCAAGAGAAGGCTGAGTGAGTCACCAATTCTTAGCAGGTGGTTTTGGAGCAAACTGTATAAACTGTTCAAAACAGCAATATGAAACTGGAGCTGTGTTCACACTACAGCACTGTTCAAACTACAGTGGTGATACAATAGTACACCCTACTGGTCGAAATAAGGAAAAGCTTACTGCACCGGGTATTCCCAGGCGGTCACCCATCCAAGTACTAACCCGGCCCGACTCTGCTTAGCTTCCGAGATCGGACGAGATCGGGCGTGCTCAGCGTGGTATGGCCGTAAGCGAAGGAACCAGCCCTCTGCACTGTATATAAAGTCGAGGAAAGGAGACGCCCGCCACTTGACAACACAAACAATACTGCAGTTGATACGCAGAAGGCAGGGAGTTATCTGGGGGGGACAAAACACCAAAACTGCAATTGACATTGCTTTACCACTCCACGGCTCATAGTTCATAGTTGTCAGTCTAGAATCGAGCTCAAGAGAAGGCTGAGTGAGTCACCAATTCTTAGCAGGTGGTTTTGGAGCAAACTGTATAAACTGTTCAAAACAGCAATATGAAACTGGAGCTGTGTTCACACTACAGCACTGTTCAAACTACAGTGGTGATACAATAGTACACCCTACTGGTCGAAATAAGGAAAAGCTTACTGCACCGGGTATTCCCAGGCGGTCACCCATCCAAGTACTAACCCGGCCCGACTCTGCTTAGCTTCCGAGATCGGACGAGATCGGGCGTGCTCAGCGTGGTATGGCCGTAAGCGAAGGAACCAGCCCTCTGCACTGTATATAAAGTCGAGGAAAGGAGACGCCCGCCACTTGACAACACAAACAATACTGCAGTTGATACGCAGAAGGCAGGGAGTTATCTGGGGGGGACAAAACACCAAAACTGCAATTGACATTGCTTTACCACTCCACGGCTCATAGTTCATAGTTGTCAGTCTAGAATCGAGCTCAAGAGAAGGCTGAGTGAGTCACCAATTCTTAGCAGGTGGTTTTGGAGCAAACTGTATAAACTGTTCAAAACAGCAATATGAAACTGGAGCTGTGTTCACACTACAGCACTGTTCAAACTACAGTGGTGATACAATAGTACACCCTACTGGTCGAAATAAGGAAAAGCTTACTGCACCGGGTATTCCCAGGCGGTCACCCATCCAAGTACTAACCCGGCCCGACTCTGCTTAGCTTCCGAGATCGGACGAGATCGGGCGTGCTCAGCGTGGTATGGCCGTAAGCGAAGGAACCAGCCCTCTGCACTGTATATAAAGTCGAGGAAAGGAGACGCCCGCCACTTGACAACACAAACAATACTGCAGTTGATACGCAGAAGGCAGGGAGTTATCTGGGGGGGACAAAACACCAAAACTGCAATTGACATTGCTTTACCACTCCACGGCTCATAGTTCATAGTTGTCAGTCTAGAATCGAGCTCAAGAGAAGGCTGAGTGAGTCACCAATTCTTAGCAGGTGGTTTTGGAGCAAACTGTATAAACTGTTCAAAACAGCAATATGAAACTGGAGCTGTGTTCACACTACAGCACTGTTCAAACTACAGTGGTGATACAATAGTACACCCTACTGGTCGAAATAAGGAAAAGCTTACTGCACCGGGTATTCCCAGGCGGTCACCCATCCAAGTACTAACCCGGCCCGACTCTGCTTAGCTTCCGAGATCGGACGAGATCGGGCGTGCTCAGCGTGGTATGGCCGTAAGCGAAGGAACCAGCCCTCTGCACTGTATATAAAGTCGAGGAAAGGAGACGCCCGCCACTTGACAACACAAACAATACTGCAGTTGATACGCAGAAGGCAGGGAGTTATCTGGGGGGGACAAAACACCAAAACTGCAATTGACATTGCTTTACCACTCCACGGCTCATAGTTCATAGTTGTCAGTCTAGAATCGAGCTCAAGAGAAGGCTGAGTGAGTCACCAATTCTTAGCAGGTGGTTTTGGAGCAAACTGTATAAACTGTTCAAAACAGCAATATGAAACTGGAGCTGTGTTCACACTACAGCACTGTTCAAACTACAGTGGTGATACAATAGTACACCCTACTGGTCGAAATAAGGAAAAGCTTACTGCACCGGGTATTCCCAGGCGGTCACCCATCCAAGTACTAACCCGGCCCGACTCTGCTTAGCTTCCGAGATCGGACGAGATCGGGCGTGCTCAGCGTGGTATGGCCGTAAGCGAAGGAACCAGCCCTCTGCACTGTATATAAAGTCGAGGAAAGGAGACGCCCGCCACTTGACAACACAAACAATACTGCAGTTGATACGCAGAAGGCAGGGAGTTATCTGGGGGGGACAAAACACCAAAACTGCAATTGACATTGCTTTACCACTCCACGGCTCATAGTTCATAGTTGTCAGTCTAGAATCGAGCTCAAGAGAAGGCTGAGTGAGTCACCAATTCTTAGCAGGTGGTTTTGGAGCAAACTGTATAAACTGTTCAAAACAGCAATATGAAACTGGAGCTGTGTTCACACTACAGCACTGTTCAAACTACAGTGGTGATACAATAGTACACCCTACTGGTCGAAATAAGGAAAAGCTTACTGCACCGGGTATTCCCAGGCGGTCACCCATCCAAGTACTAACCCGGCCCGACTCTGCTTAGCTTCCGAGATCGGACGAGATCGGGCGTGCTCAGCGTGGTATGGCCGTAAGCGAAGGAACCAGCCCTCTGCACTGTATATAAAGTCGAGGAAAGGAGACGCCCGCCACTTGACAACACAAACAATACTGCAGTTGATACGCAGAAGGCAGGGAGTTATCTGGGGGGGACAAAACACCAAAACTGCAATTGACATTGCTTTACCACTCCACGGCTCATAGTTCATAGTTGTCAGTCTAGAATCGAGCTCAAGAGAAGGCTGAGTGAGTCACCAATTCTTAGCAGGTGGTTTTGGAGCAAACTGTATAAACTGTTCAAAACAGCAATATGAAACTGGAGCTGTGTTCACACTACAGCACTGTTCAAACTACAGTGGTGATACAATAGTACACCCTACTGGTCGAAATAAGGAAAAGCTTACTGCACCGGGTATTCCCAGGCGGTCACCCATCCAAGTACTAACCCGGCCCGACTCTGCTTAGCTTCCGAGATCGGACGAGATCGGGCGTGCTCAGCGTGGTATGGCCGTAAGCGAAGGAACCAGCCCTCTGCACTGTATATAAAGTCGAGGAAAGGAGACGCCCGCCACTTGACAACACAAACAATACTGCAGTTGATACGCAGAAGGCAGGGAGTTATCTGGGGGGGACAAAACACCAAAACTGCAATTGACATTGCTTTACCACTCCACGGCTCATAGTTCATAGTTGTCAGTCTAGAATCGAGCTCAAGAGAAGGCTGAGTGAGTCACCAATTCTTAGCAGGTGGTTTTGGAGCAAACTGTATAAACTGTTCAAAACAGCAATATGAAACTGGAGCTGTGTTCACACTACAGCACTGTTCAAACTACAGTGGTGATACAATAGTACACCCTACTGGTCGAAATAAGGAAAAGCTTACTGCACCGGGTATTCCCAGGCGGTCACCCATCCAAGTACTAACCCGGCCCGACTCTGCTTAGCTTCCGAGATCGGACGAGATCGGGCGTGCTCAGCGTGGTATGGCCGTAAGCGAAGGAACCAGCCCTCTGCACTGTATATAAAGTCGAGGAAAGGAGACGCCCGCCACTTGACAACACAAACAATACTGCAGTTGATACGCAGAAGGCAGGGAGTTATCTGGGGGGGACAAAACACCAAAACTGCAATTGACATTGCTTTACCACTCCACGGCTCATAGTTCATAGTTGTCAGTCTAGAATCGAGCTCAAGAGAAGGCTGAGTGAGTCACCAATTCTTAGCAGGTGGTTTTGGAGCAAACTGTATAAACTGTTCAAAACAGCAATATGAAACTGGAGCTGTGTTCACACTACAGCACTGTTCAAACTACAGTGGTGATACAATAGTACACCCTACTGGTCGAAATAAGGAAAAGCTTACTGCACCGGGTATTCCCAGGCGGTCACCCATCCAAGTACTAACCCGGCCCGACTCTGCTTAGCTTCCGAGATCGGACGAGATCGGGCGTGCTCAGCGTGGTATGGCCGTAAGCGAAGGAACCAGCCCTCTGCACTGTATATAAAGTCGAGGAAAGGAGACGCCCGCCACTTGACAACACAAACAATACTGCAGTTGATACGCAGAAGGCAGGGAGTTATCTGGGGGGGACAAAACACCAAAACTGCAATTGACATTGCTTTACCACTCCACGGCTCATAGTTCATAGTTGTCAGTCTAGAATCGAGCTCAAGAGAAGGCTGAGTGAGTCACCAATTCTTAGCAGGTGGTTTTGGAGCAAACTGTATAAACTGTTCAAAACAGCAATATGAAACTGGAGCTGTGTTCACACTACAGCACTGTTCAAACTACAGTGGTGATACAATAGTACACCCTACTGGTCGAAATAAGGAAAAGCTTACTGCACCGGGTATTCCCAGGCGGTCACCCATCCAAGTACTAACCCGGCCCGACTCTGCTTAGCTTCCGAGATCGGACGAGATCGGGCGTGCTCAGCGTGGTATGGCCGTAAGCGAAGGAACCAGCCCTCTGCACTGTATATAAAGTCGAGGAAAGGAGACGCCCGCCACTTGACAACACAAACAATACTGCAGTTGATACGCAGAAGGCAGGGAGTTATCTGGGGGGGACAAAACACCAAAACTGCAATTGACATTGCTTTACCACTCCACGGCTCATAGTTCATAGTTGTCAGTCTAGAATCGAGCTCAAGAGAAGGCTGAGTGAGTCACCAATTCTTAGCAGGTGGTTTTGGAGCAAACTGTATAAACTGTTCAAAACAGCAATATGAAACTGGAGCTGTGTTCACACTACAGCACTGTTCAAACTACAGTGGTGATACAATAGTACACCCTACTGGTCGAAATAAGGAAAAGCTTACTGCACCGGGTATTCCCAGGCGGTCACCCATCCAAGTACTAACCCGGCCCGACTCTGCTTAGCTTCCGAGATCGGACGAGATCGGGCGTGCTCAGCGTGGTATGGCCGTAAGCGAAGGAACCAGCCCTCTGCACTGTATATAAAGTCGAGGAAAGGAGACGCCCGCCACTTGACAACACAAACAATACTGCAGTTGATACGCAGAAGGCAGGGAGTTATCTGGGGGGGACAAAACACCAAAACTGCAATTGACATTGCTTTACCACTCCACGGCTCATAGTTCATAGTTGTCAGTCTAGAATCGAGCTCAAGAGAAGGCTGAGTGAGTCACCAATTCTTAGCAGGTGGTTTTGGAGCAAACTGTATAAACTGTTCAAAACAGCAATATGAAACTGGAGCTGTGTTCACACTACAGCACTGTTCAAACTACAGTGGTGATTCAATAGTACACCCTACTGGTCGAAATAAGGAAAAGCTTACTGCACCGGGTATTCCCAGGCGGTCACCCATCCAAGTACTAACCCGGCCCGACTCTGCTTAGCTTCCGAGATCGGACGAGATCGGGCGTGCTCAGCGTGGTATGGCCGTAAGCGAAGGAACCAGCCCTCTGCACTGTATATAAAGTCGAGGAAAGGAGACGCCCGCCACTTGACAACACAAACAATACTGCAGTTGATACGCAGAAGGCAGGGAGTTATCTGGGGGGGACAAAACACCAAAACTGCAATTGACATTGCTTTACCACTCCACGGCTCATAGTTCATAGTTGTCAGTCTAGAATCGAGCTCAAGAGAAGGCTGAGTGAGTCACCAATTCTTAGCAGGTGGTTTTGGAGCAAACTGTATAAACTGTTCAAAACAGCAATATGAAACTGGAGCTGTGTTCACACTACAGCACTGTTCAAACTACAGTGGTGATACAATAGTACACCCTACTGGTCGAAATAAGGAAAAGCTTACTGCACCGGGTATTCCCAGGCGGTCACCCATCCAAGTACTAACCCGGCCCGACTCTGCTTAGCTTCCGAGATCGGACGAGATCGGGCGTGCTCAGCGTGGTATGGCCGTAAGCGAAGGAACCAGCCCTCTGCACTGTATATAAAGTCGAGGAAAGGAGACGCCCGCCACTTGACAACACAAACAATACTGCAGTTGATACGCAGAAGGCAGGGAGTTATCTGGGGGGGACAAAACACCAAAACTGCAATTGACATTGCTTTACCACTCCACGGCTCATAGTTCATAGTTGTCAGTCTAGAATCGAGCTCAAGAGAAGGCTGAGTGAGTCACCAATTCTTAGCAGGTGGTTTTGGAGCAAACTGTATAAACTGTTCAAAACAGCAATATGAAACTGGAGCTGTGTTCACACTACAGCACTGTTCAAACTACAGTGGTGATACAATAGTACACCCTACTGGTCGAAATAAGGAAAAGCTTACTGCACCGGGTATTCCCAGGCGGTCACCCATCCAAGTACTAACCCGGCCCGACTCTGCTTAGCTTCCGAGATCGGACGAGATCGGGCGTGCTCAGCGTGGTATGGCCGTAAGCGAAGGAACCAGCCCTCTGCACTGTATATAAAGTCGAGGAAAGGAGACGCCCGCCACTTGACAACACAAACAATACTGCAGTTGATACGCAGAAGGCAGGGAGTTATCTGGGGGGGACAAAACACCAAAACTGCAATTGACATTGCTTTACCACTCCACGGCTCATAGTTCATAGTTGTCAGTCTAGAATCGAGCTCAAGAGAAGGCTGAGTGAGTCACCAATTCTTAGCAGGTGGTTTTGGAGCAAACTGTATAAACTGTTCAAAACAGCAATATGAAACTGGAGCTGTGTTCACACTACAGCACTGTTCAAACTACAGTGGTGATACAATAGTACACCCTACTGGTCGAAATAAGGAAAAGCTTACTGCACCGGGTATTCCCAGGCGGTCACCCATCCAAGTACTAACCCGGCCCGACTCTGCTTAGCTTCCGAGATCGGACGAGATCGGGCGTGCTCAGCGTGGTATGGCCGTAAGCGAAGGAACCAGCCCTCTGCACTGTATATAAAGTCGAGGAAAGGAGACGCCCGCCACTTGACAACACAAACAATACTGCAGTTGATACGCAGAAGGCAGGGAGTTATCTGGGGGGGACAAAACACCAAAACTGCAATTGACATTGCTTTACCACTCCACGGCTCATAGTTCATAGTTGTCAGTCTAGAATCGAGCTCAAGAGAAGGCTGAGTGAGTCACCAATTCTTAGCAGGTGGTTTTGGAGCAAACTGTATAAACTGTTCAAAACAGCAATATGAAACTGGAGCTGTGTTCACACTACAGCACTGTTCAAACTACAGTGGTGATACAATAGTACACCCTACTGGTCGAAATAAGGAAAAGCTTACTGCACCGGGTATTCCCAGGCGGTCACCCATCCAAGTACTAACCCGGCCCGACTCTGCTTAGCTTCCGAGATCGGACGAGATCGGGCGTGCTCAGCGTGGTATGGCCGTAAGCGAAGGAACCAGCCCTCTGCACTGTATATAAAGTCGAGGAAAGGAGACGCCCGCCACTTGACAACACAAACAATACTGCAGTTGATACGCAGAAGGCAGGGAGTTATCTGGGGGGGACAAAACACCAAAACTGCAATTGACATTGCTTTACCACTCCACGGCTCATAGTTCATAGTTGTCAGTCTAGAATCGAGCTCAAGAGAAGGCTGAGTGAGTCACCAATTCTTAGCAGGTGGTTTTGGAGCAAACTGTATAAACTGTTCAAAACAGCAATATGAAACTGGAGCTGTGTTCACACTACAGCACTGTTCAAACTACAGTGGTGATACAATAGTACACCCTACTGGTCGAAATAAGGAAAAGCTTACTGCACCGGGTATTCCCAGGCGGTCACCCATCCAAGTACTAACCCGGCCCGACTCTGCTTAGCTTCCGAGATCGGACGAGATCGGGCGTGCTCAGCGTGGTATGGCCGTAAGCGAAGGAACCAGCCCTCTGCACTGTATATAAAGTCGAGGAAAGGAGACGCCCGCCACTTGACAACACAAACAATACTGCAGTTGATACGCAGAAGGCAGGGAGTTATCTGGGGGGGACAAAACACCAAAACTGCAATTGACATTGCTTTACCACTCCACGGCTCATAGTTCATAGTTGTCAGTCTAGAATCGAGCTCAAGAGAAGGCTGAGTGAGTCACCAATTCTTAGCAGGTGGTTTTGGAGCAAACTGTATAAACTGTTCAAAACAGCAATATGAAACTGGAGCTGTGTTCACACTACAGCACTGTTCAAACTACAGTGGTGATACAATAGTACACCCTACTGGTCGAAATAAGGAAAAGCTTACTGCACCGGGTATTCCCAGGCGGTCACCCATCCAAGTACTAACCCGGCCCGACTCTGCTTAGCTTCCGAGATCGGACGAGATCGGGCGTGCTCAGCGTGGTATGGCCGTAAGCGAAGGAACCAGCCCTCTGCACTGTATATAAAGTCGAGGAAAGGAGACGCCCGCCACTTGACAACACAAACAATACTGCAGTTGATACGCAGAAGGCAGGGAGTTATCTGGGGGGGACAAAACACCAAAACTGCAATTGACATTGCTTTACCACTCCACGGCTCATAGTTCATAGTTGTCAGTCTAGAATCGAGCTCAAGAGAAGGCTGAGTGAGTCACCAATTCTTAGCAGGTGGTTTTGGAGCAAACTGTATAAACTGTTCAAAACAGCAATATGAAACTGGAGCTGTGTTCACACTACAGCACTGTTCAAACTACAGTGGTGATACAATAGTACACCCTACTGGTCGAAATAAGGAAAAGCTTACTGCACCGGGTATTCCCAGGCGGTCACCCATCCAAGTACTAACCCGGCCCGACTCTGCTTAGCTTCCGAGATCGGACGAGATCGGGCGTGCTCAGCGTGGTATGGCCGTAAGCGAAGGAACCAGCCCTCTGCACTGTATATAAAGTCGAGGAAAGGAGACGCCCGCCACTTGACAACACAAACAATACTGCAGTTGATACGCAGAAGGCAGGGAGTTATCTGGGGGGGACAAAACACCAAAACTGCAATTGACATTGCTTTACCACTCCACGGCTCATAGTTCATAGTTGTCAGTCTAGAATCGAGCTCAAGAGAAGGCTGAGTGAGTCACCAATTCTTAGCAGGTGGTTTTGGAGCAAACTGTATAAACTGTTCAAAACAGCAATATGAAACTGGAGCTGTGTTCACACTACAGCACTGTTCAAACTACAGTGGTGATACAATAGTACACCCTACTGGTCGAAATAAGGAAAAGCTTACTGCACCGGGTATTCCCAGGCGGTCACCCATCCAAGTACTAACCCGGCCCGACTCTGCTTAGCTTCCGAGATCGGACGAGATCGGGCGTGCTCAGCGTGGTATGGCCGTAAGCGAAGGAACCAGCCCTCTGCACTGTATATAAAGTCGAGGAAAGGAGACGCCCGCCACTTGACAACACAAACAATACTGCAGTTGATACGCAGAAGGCAGGGAGTTATCTGGGGGGGACAAAACACCAAAACTGCAATTGACATTGCTTTACCACTCCACGGCTCATAGTTCATAGTTGTCAGTCTAGAATCGAGCTCAAGAGAAGGCTGAGTGAGTCACCAATTCTTAGCAGGTGGTTTTGGAGCAAACTGTATAAACTGTTCAAAACAGCAATATGAAACTGGAGCTGTGTTCACACTACAGCACTGTTCAAACTACAGTGGTGATACAATAGTACACCCTACTGGTCGAAATAAGGAAAAGCTTACTGCACCGGGTATTCCCAGGCGGTCACCCATCCAAGTACTAACCCGGCCCGACTCTGCTTAGCTTCCGAGATCGGACGAGATCGGGCGTGCTCAGCGTGGTATGGCCGTAAGCGAAGGAACCAGCCCTCTGCACTGTATATAAAGTCGAGGAAAGGAGACGCCCGCCACTTGACAACACAAACAATACTGCAGTTGATACGCAGAAGGCAGGGAGTTATCTGGGGGGGACAAAACACCAAAACTGCAATTGACATTGCTTTACCACTCCACGGCTCATAGTTCATAGTTGTCAGTCTAGAATCGAGCTCAAGAGAAGGCTGAGTGAGTCACCAATTCTTAGCAGGTGGTTTTGGAGCAAACTGTATAAACTGTTCAAAACAGCAATATGAAACTGGAGCTGTGTTCACACTACAGCACTGTTCAAACTACAGTGGTGATACAATAGTACACCCTACTGGTCGAAATAAGGAAAAGCTTACTGCACCGGGTATTCCCAGGCGGTCACCCATCCAAGTACTAACCCGGCCCGACTCTGCTTAGCTTCCGAGATCGGACGAGATCGGGCGTGCTCAGCGTGGTATGGCCGTAAGCGAAGGAACCAGCCCTCTGCACTGTATATAAAGTCGAGGAAAGGAGACGCCCGCCACTTGACAACACAAACAATACTGCAGTTGATACGCAGAAGGCAGGGAGTTATCTGGGGGGGACAAAACACCAAAACTGCAATTGACATTGCTTTACCACTCCACGGCTCATAGTTCATAGTTGTCAGTCTAGAATCGAGCTCAAGAGAAGGCTGAGTGAGTCACCAATTCTTAGCAGGTGGTTTTGGAGCAAACTGTATAAACTGTTCAAAACAGCAATATGAAACTGGAGCTGTGTTCACACTACAGCACTGTTCAAACTACAGTGGTGATACAATAGTACACCCTACTGGTCGAAATAAGGAAAAGCTTACTGCACCGGGTATTCCCAGGCTGTCACCCATCCAAGTACTAACCCGGCCCGACTCTGCTTAGCTTCCGAGATCGGACGAGATCGGGCGTGCTCAGCGTGGTATGGCCGTAAGCGAAGGAACCAGCCCTCTGCACTGTATATAAAGTCGAGGAAAGGAGACGCCCGCCACTTGACAACACAAACAATACTGCAGTTGATACGCAGAAGGCAGGGAGTTATCTGGGGGGGACAAAACACCAAAACTGCAATTGACATTGCTTTACCACTCCACGGCTCATAGTTCATAGTTGTCAGTCTAGAATCGAGCTCAAGAGAAGGCTGAGTGAGTCACCAATTCTTAGCAGGTGGTTTTGGAGCAAACTGTATAAACTGTTCAAAACAGCAATATGAAACTGGAGCTGTGTTCACACTACAGCACTGTTCAAACTACAGTGGTGATACAATAGTACACCCTACTGGTCGAAATAAGGAAAAGCTTACTGCACCGGGTATTCCCAGGCGGTCACCCATCCAAGTACTAACCCGGCCCGACTCTGCTTAGCTTCCGAGATCGGACGAGATCGGGCGTGCTCAGCGTGGTATGGCCGTAAGCGAAGGAACCAGCCCTCTGCACTGTATATAAAGTCGAGGAAAGGAGACGCCCGCCACTTGACAACACAAACAATACTGCAGTTGATACGCAGAAGGCAGGGAGTTATCTGGGGGGGACAAAACACCAAAACTGCAATTGACATTGCTTTACCACTCCACGGCTCATAGTTCATAGTTGTCAGTCTAGAATCGAGCTCAAGAGAAGGCTGAGTGAGTCACCAATTCTTAGCAGGTGGTTTTGGAGCAAACTGTATAAACTGTTCAAAACAGCAATATGAAACTGGAGCTGTGTTCACACTACAGCACTGTTCAAACTACAGTGGTGATACAATAGTACACCCTACTGGTCGAAATAAGGAAAAGCTTACTGCACCGGGTATTCCCAGGCGGTCACCCATCCAAGTACTAACCCGGCCCGACTCTGCTTAGCTTCCGAGATCGGACGAGATCGGGCGTGCTCAGCGTGGTATGGCCGTAAGCGAAGGAACCAGCCCTCTGCACTGTATATAAAGTCGAGGAAAGGAGACGCCCGCCACTTGACAACACAAACAATACTGCAGTTGATACGCAGAAGGCAGGGAGTTATCTGGGGGGGACAAAACACCAAAACTGCAATTGACATTGCTTTACCACTCCACGGCTCATAGTTCATAGTTGTCAGTCTAGAATCGAGCTCAAGAGAAGGCTGAGTGAGTCACCAATTCTTAGCAGGTGGTTTTGGAGCAAACTGTATAAACTGTTCAAAACAGCAATATGAAACTGGAGCTGTGTTCACACTACAGCACTGTTCAAACTACAGTGGTGATACAATAGTACACCCTACTGGTCGAAATAAGGAAAAGCTTACTGCACCGGGTATTCCCAGGCGGTCACCCATCCAAGTACTAACCCGGCCCGACTCTGCTTAGCTTCCGAGATCGGACGAGATCGGGCGTGCTCAGCGTGGTATGGCCGTAAGCGAAGGAACCAGCCCTCTGCACTGTATATAAAGTCGAGGAAAGGAGACGCCCGCCACTTGACAACACAAACAATACTGCAGTTGATACGCAGAAGGCAGGGAGTTATCTGGGGGGGACAAAACACCAAAACTGCAATTGACATTGCTTTACCACTCCACGGCTCATAGTTCATAGTTGTCAGTCTAGAATCGAGCTCAAGAGAAGGCTGAGTGAGTCACCAATTCTTAGCAGGTGGTTTTGGAGCAAACTGTATAAACTGTTCAAAACAGCAATATGAAACTGGAGCTGTGTTCACACTACAGCACTGTTCAAACTACAGTGGTGATACAATAGTACACCCTACTGGTCGAAATAAGGAAAAGCTTACTGCACCGGGTATTCCCAGGCGGTCACCCATCCAAGTACTAACCCGGCCCGACTCTGCTTAGCTTCCGAGATCGGACGAGATCGGGCGTGCTCAGCGTGGTATGGCCGTAAGCGAAGGAACCAGCCCTCTGCACTGTATATAAAGTCGAGGAAAGGAGACGCCCGCCACTTGACAACACAAACAATACTGCAGTTGATACGCAGAAGGCAGGGAGTTATCTGGGGGGGACAAAACACCAAAACTGCAATTGACATTGCTTTACCACTCCACGGCTCATAGTTCATAGTTGTCAGTCTAGAATCGAGCTCAAGAGAAGGCTGAGTGAGTCACCAATTCTTAGCAGGTGGTTTTGGAGCAAACTGTATAAACTGTTCAAAACAGCAATATGAAACTGGAGCTGTGTTCACACTACAGCACTGTTCAAACTACAGTGGTGATACAATAGTACACCCTACTGGTCGAAATAAGGAAAAGCTTACTGCACCGGGTATTCCCAGGCGGTCACCCATCCAAGTACTAACCCGGCCCGACTCTGCTTAGCTTTCGAGATCGGACGAGATCGGGCGTGCTCAGCGTGGTATGGCCGTAAGCGAAGGAACCAGCCCTCTGCACTGTATATAAAGTCGAGGAAAGGAGACGCCCGCCACTTGACAACACAAACAATACTGCAGTTGATACGCAGAAGGCAGGGAGTTATCTGGGGGGGACAAAACACCAAAACTGCAATTGACATTGCTTTACCACTCCACGGCTCATAGTTCATAGTTGTCAGTCTAGAATCGAGCTCAAGAGAAGGCTGAGTGAGTCACCAATTCTTAGCAGGTGGTTTTGGAGCAAACTGTATAAACTGTTCAAAACAGCAATATGAAACTGGAGCTGTGTTCACACTACAGCACTGTTCAAACTACAGTGGTGATACAATAGTACACCCTACTGGTCGAAATAAGGAAAAGCTTACTGCACCGGGTATTCCCAGGCGGTCACCCATCCAAGTACTAACCCGGCCCGACTCTGCTTAGCTTCCGAGATCGGACGAGATCGGGCGTGCTCAGCGTGGTATGGCCGTAAGCGAAAGAACCAGCCCTCTGCACTGTATATAAAGTCGAGGAAAGGAGACGCCCGCCACTTGACAACACAAACAATACTGCAGTTGATACGCAGAAGGCAGGGAGTTATCTGGGGGGGACAAAACACCAAAACTGCAATTGACATTGCTTTACCACTCCACGGCTCATAGTTCATAGTTGTCAGTCTAGAATCGAGCTCAAGAGAAGGCTGAGTGAGTCACCAATTCTTAGCAGGTGGTTTTGGAGCAAACTGTATAAACTGTTCAAAACAGCAATATGAAACTGGAGCTGTGTTCACACTACAGCACTGTTCAAACTACAGTGGTGATACAATAGTACACCCTACTGGTCGAAATAAGGAAAAGCTTACTGCACCGGGTATTCCCAGGCGGTCACCCATCCAAGTACTAACCCGGCCCGACTCTGCTTAGCTTCCGAGATCGGACGAGATCGGGCGTGCTCAGCGTGGTATGGCCGTAAGCGAAGGAACCAGCCCTCTGCACTGTATATAAAGTCGAGGAAAGGAGACGCCCGCCACTTGACAACACAAACAATACTGCAGTTGATACGCAGAAGGCAGGGAGTTATCTGGGGGGGACAAAACACCAAAACTGCAATTGACATTGCTTTACCACTCCACGGCTCATAGTTCATAGTTGTCAGTCTAGAATCGAGCTCAAGAGAAGGCTGAGTGAGTCACCAATTCTTAGCAGGTGGTTTTGGAGCAAACTGTATAAACTGTTCAAAACAGCAATATGAAACTGGAGCTGTGTTCACACTACAGCACTGTTCAAACTACAGTGGTGATACAATAGTACACCCTACTGGTCGAAATAAGGAAAAGCTTACTGCACCGGGTATTCCCAGGCGGTCACCCATCCAAGTACTAACCCGGCCCGACTCTGCTTAGCTTCCGAGATCGGACGAGATCGGGCGTGCTCAGCGTGGTATGGCCGTAAGCGAAGGAACCAGCCCTCTGCACTGTATATAAAGTCGAGGAAAGGAGACGCCCGCCACTTGACAACACAAACAATACTGCAGTTGATACGCAGAAGGCAGGGAGTTATCTGGGGGGGACAAAACACCAAAACTGCAATTGACATTGCTTTACCACTCCACGGCTCATAGTTCATAGTTGTCAGTCTAGAATCGAGCTCAAGAGAAGGCTGAGTGAGTCACCAATTCTTAGCAGGTGGTTTTGGAGCAAACTGTATAAACTGTTCAAAACAGCAATATGAAACTGGAGCTGTGTTCACACTACAGCACTGTTCAAACTACAGTGGTGATACAATAGTACACCCTACTGGTCGAAATAAGGAAAAGCTTACTGCACCGGGTATTCCCAGGCGGTCACCCATCCAAGTACTAACCCGGCCCGACTCTGCTTAGCTTCCGAGATCGGACGAGATCGGGCGTGCTCAGCGTGGTATGGCCGTAAGCGAAGGAACCAGCCCTCTGCACTGTATATAAAGTCGAGGAAAGGAGACGCCCGCCACTTGACAACACAAACAATACTGCAGTTGATACGCAGAAGGCAGGGAGTTATCTGGGGGGGACAAAACACCAAAACTGCAATTGACATTGCTTTACCACTCCACGGCTCATAGTTCATAGTTGTCAGTCTAGAATCGAGCTCAAGAGAAGGCTGAGTGAGTCACCAATTCTTAGCAGGTGGTTTTGGAGCAAACTGTATAAACTGTTCAAAACAGCAATATGAAACTGGAGCTGTGTTCACACTACAGCACTGTTCAAACTACAGTGGTGATACAATAGTACACCCTACTGGTCGAAATAAGGAAAAGCTTACTGCACCGGGTATTCCCAGGCGGTCACCCATCCAAGTACTAACCCGGCCCGACTCTGCTTAGCTTCCGAGATCGGACGAGATCGGGCGTGCTCAGCGTGGTATGGCCGTAAGCGAAGGAACCAGCCCTCTGCACTGTATATAAAGTCGAGGAAAGGAGACGCCCGCCACTTGACAACACAAACAATACTGCAGTTGATACGCAGAAGGCAGGGAGTTATCTGGGGGGGACAAAACACCAAAACTGCAATTGACATTGCTTTACCACTCCACGGCTCATAGTTCATAGTTGTCAGTCTAGAATCGAGCTCAAGAGAAGGCTGAGTGAGTCACCAATTCTTAGCAGGTGGTTTTGGAGCAAACTGTATAAACTGTTCAAAACAGCAATATGAAACTGGAGCTGTGTTCACACTACAGCACTGTTCAAACTACAGTGGTGATACAATAGTACACCCTACTGGTCGAAATAAGGAAAAGCTTACTGCACCGGGTATTCCCAGGCGGTCACCCATCCAAGTACTAACCCGGCCCGACTCTGCTTAGCTTCCGAGTTCGGACGAGATCGGGCGTGCTCAGCGTGGTATGGCCGTAAGCGAAGGAACCAGCCCTCTGCACTGTATATAAAGTCGAGGAAAGGAGACGCCCGCCACTTGACAACACAAACAATACTGCAGTTGATACGCAGAAGGCAGGGAGTTATCTGGGGGGGACAAAACACCAAAACTGCAATTGACATTGCTTTACCACTCCACGGCTCATAGTTCATAGTTGTCAGTCTAGAATCGAGCTCAAGAGAAGGCTGAGTGAGTCACCAATTCTTAGCAGGTGGTTTTGGAGCAAACTGTATAAACTGTTCAAAACAGCAATATGAAACTGGAGCTGTGTTCACACTACAGCACTGTTCAAACTACAGTGGTGATACAATAGTACACCCTACTGGTCGAAATAAGGAAAAGCTTACTGCACCGGGTATTCCCAGGCGGTCACCCATCCAAGTACTAACCCGGCCCGACTCTGCTTAGCTTCCGAGATCGGACGAGATCGGGCGTGCTCAGCGTGGTATGGCCGTAAGCGAAGGAACCAGCCCTCTGCACTGTATATAAAGTCGAGGAAAGGAGACGCCCGCCACTTGACAACACAAACAATACTGCAGTTGATACGCAGAAGGCAGGGAGTTATCTGGGGGGGACAAAACACCAAAACTGCAATTGACATTGCTTTACCACTCCACGGCTCATAGTTCATAGTTGTCAGTCTAGAATCGAGCTCAAGAGAAGGCTGAGTGAGTCACCAATTCTTAGCAGGTGGTTTTGGAGCAAACTGTATAAACTGTTCAAAACAGCAATATGAAACTGGAGCTGTGTTCACACTACAGCACTGTTCAAACTACAGTGGTGATACAATAGTACACCCTACTGGTCGAAATAAGGAAAAGCTTACTGCACCGGGTATTCCCAGGCGGTCACCCATCCAAGTACTAACCCGGCCCGACTCTGCTTAGCTTCCGAGATCGGACGAGATCGGGCGTGCTCAGCGTGGTATGGCCGTAAGCGAAGGAACCAGCCCTCTGCACTGTATATAAAGTCGAGGAAAGGAGACGCCCGCCACTTGACAACACAAACAATACTGCAGTTGATACGCAGAAGGCAGGGAGTTATCTGGGGGGGACAAAACACCAAAACTGCAATTGACATTGCTTTACCACTCCACGGCTCATAGTTCATAGTTGTCAGTCTAGAATCGAGCTCAAGAGAAGGCTGAGTGAGTCACCAATTCTTAGCAGGTGGTTTTGGAGCAAACTGTATAAACTGTTCAAAACAGCAATATGAAACTGGAGCTGTGTTCACACTACAGCACTGTTCAAACTACAGTGGTGATACAATAGTACACCCTACTGGTCGAAATAAGGAAAAGCTTACTGCACCGGGTATTCCCAGGCGGTCACCCATCCAAGTACTAACCCGGCCCGACTCTGCTTAGCTTCCGAGATCGGACGAGATCGGGCGTGCTCAGCGTGGTATGGCCGTAAGCGAAGGAACCAGCCCTCTGCACTGTATATAAAGTCGAGGAAAGGAGACGCCCGCCACTTGACAACACAAACAATACTGCAGTTGATACGCAGAAGGCAGGGAGTTATCTGGGGGGGACAAAACACCAAAACTGCAATTGACATTGCTTTACCACTCCACGGCTCATAGTTCATAGTTGTCAGTCTAGAATCGAGCTCAAGAGAAGGCTGAGTGAGTCACCAATTCTTAGCAGGTGGTTTTGGAGCAAACTGTATAAACTGTTCAAAACAGCAATATGAAACTGGAGCTGTGTTCACACTACAGCACTGTTCAAACTACAGTGGTGATACAATAGTACACCCTACTGGTCGAAATAAGGAAAAGCTTACTGCACCGGGTATTCCCAGGCGGTCACCCATCCAAGTACTAACCCGGCCCGACTCTGCTTAGCTTCCGAGATCGGACGAGATCGGGCGTGCTCAGCGTGGTATGGCCGTAAGCGAAGGAACCAGCCCTCTGCACTGTATATAAAGTCGAGGAAAGGAGACGCCCGCCACTTGACAACACAAACAATACTGCAGTTGATACGCAGAAGGCAGGGAGTTATCTGGGGGGGACAAAACACCAAAACTGCAATTGACATTGCTTTACCACTCCACGGCTCATAGTTCATAGTTGTCAGTCTAGAATCGAGCTCAAGAGAAGGCTGAGTGAGTCACCAATTCTTAGCAGGTGGTTTTGGAGCAAACTGTATAAACTGTTCAAAACAGCAATATGAAACTGGAGCTGTGTTCACACTACAGCACTGTTCAAACTACAGTGGTGATACAATAGTACACCCTACTGGTCGAAATAAGGAAAAGCTTACTGCACCGGGTATTCCCAGGCGGTCACCCATCCAAGTACTAACCCGGCCCGACTCTGCTTAGCTTCCGAGATCGGACGAGATCGGGCGTGCTCAGCGTGGTATGGCCGTAAGCGAAGGAACCAGCCCTCTGCACTGTATATAAAGTCGAGGAAAGGAGACGCCCGCCACTTGACAACACAAACAATACTGCAGTTGATACGCAGAAGGCAGGGAGTTATCTGGGGGGGACAAAACACCAAAACTGCAATTGACATTGCTTTACCACTCCACGGCTCATAGTTCATAGTTGTCAGTCTAGAATCGAGCTCAAGAGAAGGCTGAGTGAGTCACCAATTCTTAGCAGGTGGTTTTGGAGCAAACTGTATAAACTGTTCAAAACAGCAATATGAAACTGGAGCTGTGTTCACACTACAGCACTGTTCAAACTACAGTGGTGATACAATAGTACACCCTACTGGTCGAAATAAGGAAAAGCTTACTGCACCGGGTATTCCCAGGCGGTCACCCATCCAAGTACTAACCCGGCCCGACTCTGCTTAGCTTCCGAGATCGGACGAGATCGGGCGTGCTCAGCGTGGTATGGCCGTAAGCGAAGGAACCAGCCCTCTGCACTGTATATAAAGTCGAGGAAAGGAGACGCCCGCCACTTGACAACACAAACAATACTGCAGTTGATACGCAGAAGGCAGGGAGTTATCTGGGGGGGACAAAACACCAAAACTGCAATTGACATTGCTTTACCACTCCACGGCTCATAGTTCATAGTTGTCAGTCTAGAATCGAGCTCAAGAGAAGGCTGAGTGAGTCACCAATTCTTAGCAGGTGGTTTTGGAGCAAACTGTATAAACTGTTCAAAACAGCAATATGAAACTGGAGCTGTGTTCACACTACAGCACTGTTCAAACTACAGTGGTGATACAATAGTACACCCTACTGGTCGAAATAAGGAAAAGCTTACTGCACCGGGTATTCCCAGGCGGTCACCCATCCAAGTACTAACCCGGCCCGACTCTGCTTAGCTTCCGAGATCGGACGAGATCGGGCGTGCTCAGCGTGGTATGGCCGTAAGCGAAGGAACCAGCCCTCTGCACTGTATATAAAGTCGAGGAAAGGAGACGCCCGCCACTTGACAACACAAACAATACTGCAGTTGATACGCAGAAGGCAGGGAGTTATCTGGGGGGGACAAAACACCAAAACTGCAATTGACATTGCTTTACCACTCCACGGCTCATAGTTCATAGTTGTCAGTCTAGAATCGAGCTCAAGAGAAGGCTGAGTGAGTCACCAATTCTTAGCAGGTGGTTTTGGAGCAAACTGTATAAACTGTTCAAAACAGCAATATGAAACTGGAGCTGTGTTCACACTACAGCACTGTTCAAACTACAGTGGTGATACAATAGTACACCCTACTGGTCGAAATAAGGAAAAGCTTACTGCACCGGGTATTCCCAGGCGGTCACCCATCCAAGTACTAACCCGGCCCGACTCTGCTTAGCTTCCGAGATCGGACGAGATCGGGCGTGCTCAGCGTGGTATGGCCGTAAGCGAAGGAACCAGCCCTCTGCACTGTATATAAAGTCGAGGAAAGGAGACGCCCGCCACTTGACAACACAAACAATACTGCAGTTGATACGCAGAAGGCAGGGAGTTATCTGGGGGGGACAAAACACCAAAACTGCAATTGACATTGCTTTACCACTCCACGGCTCATAGTTCATAGTTGTCAGTCTAGAATCGAGCTCAAGAGAAGGCTGAGTGAGTCACCAATTCTTAGCAGGTGGTTTTGGAGCAAACTGTATAAACTGTTCAAAACAGCAATATGAAACTGGAGCTGTGTTCACACTACAGCACTGTTCAAACTACAGTGGTGATACAATAGTACACCCTACTGGTCGAAATAAGGAAAAGCTTACTGCACCGGGTATTCCCAGGCGGTCACCCATCCAAGTACTAACCCGGCCCGACTCTGCTTAGCTTCCGAGATCGGACGAGATCGGGCGTGCTCAGCGTGGTATGGCCGTAAGCGAAGGAACCAGCCCTCTGCACTGTATATAAAGTCGAGGAAAGGAGACGCCCGCCACTTGACAACACAAACAATACTGCAGTTGATACGCAGAAGGCAGGGAGTTATCTGGGGGGGACAAAACACCAAAACTGCAATTGACATTGCTTTACCACTCCACGGCTCATAGTTCATAGTTGTCAGTCTAGAATCGAGCTCAAGAGAAGGCTGAGTGAGTCACCAATTCTTAGCAGGTGGTTTTGGAGCAAACTGTATAAACTGTTCAAAACAGCAATATGAAACTGGAGCTGTGTTCACACTACAGCACTGTTCAAACTACAGTGGTGATACAATAGTACACCCTACTGGTCGAAATAAGGAAAAGCTTACTGCACCGGGTATTCCCAGGCGGTCACCCATCCAAGTACTAACCCGGCCCGACTCTGCTTAGCTTCCGAGATCGGACGAGATCGGGCGTGCTCAGCGTGGTATGGCCGTAAGCGAAGGAACCAGCCCTCTGCACTG
Source organism: Argentina silus (assembly GCF_951799395.1). NCBI lineage: Eukaryota > Metazoa > Chordata > Actinopteri > Argentiniformes > Argentinidae > Argentina > Argentina silus. The sequence continues at coordinate 3,034 of NW_028152565.1, read as the reverse complement.
TATATAAAGTCGAGGAAAGGAGACGCCCGCCACTTGACAACACAAACAATACTGCAGTTGATACGCAGAAGGCAGGGAGTTATCTGGGGGGGACAAAACACCAAAACTGCAATTGACATTGCTTTACCACTCCACGGCTCATAGTTCATAGTTGTCAGTCTAGAATCGAGCTCAAGAGAAGGCTGAGTGAGTCACCAATTCTTAGCAGGTGGTTTTGGAGCAAACTGTATAAACTGTTCAAAACAGCAATATGAAACTGGAGCTGTGTTCACACTACAGCACTGTTCAAACTACAGTGGTGATACAATAGTACACCCTACTGGTCGAAATAAGGAAAAGCTTACTGCACCGGGTATTCCCAGGCGGTCACCCATCCAAGTACTAACCCGGCCCGACTCTGCTTAGCTTCCGAGATCGGACGAGATCGGGCGTGCTCAGCGTGGTATGGCCGTAAGCGAAGGAACCAGCCCTCTGCACTGTATATAAAGTCGAGGAAAGGAGACGCCCGCCACTTGACAACACAAACAATACTGCAGTTGATACGCAGAAGGCAGGGAGTTATCTGGGGGGGACAAAACACCAAAACTGCAATTGACATTGCTTTACCACTCCACGGCTCATAGTTCATAGTTGTCAGTCTAGAATCGAGCTCAAGAGAAGGCTGAGTGAGTCACCAATTCTTAGCAGGTGGTTTTGGAGCAAACTGTATAAACTGTTCAAAACAGCAATATGAAACTGGAGCTGTGTTCACACTACAGCACTGTTCAAACTACAGTGGTGATACAATAGTACACCCTACTGGTCGAAATAAGGAAAAGCTTACTGCACCGGGTATTCCCAGGCGGTCACCCATCCAAGTACTAACCCGGCCCGACTCTGCTTAGCTTCCGAGATCGGACGAGATCGGGCGTGCTCAGCGTGGTATGGCCGTAAGCGAAGGAACCAGCCCTCTGCACTGTATATAAAGTCGAGGAAAGGAGACGCCCGCCACTTGACAACACAAACAATACTGCAGTTGATACGCAGAAGGCAGGGAGTTATCTGGGGGGGACAAAACACCAAAACTGCAATTGACATTGCTTTACCACTCCACGGCTCATAGTTCATAGTTGTCAGTCTAGAATCGAGCTCAAGAGAAGGCTGAGTGAGTCACCAATTCTTAGCAGGTGGTTTTGGAGCAAACTGTATAAACTGTTCAAAACAGCAATATGAAACTGGAGCTGTGTTCACACTACAGCACTGTTCAAACTACAGTGGTGATACAATAGTACACCCTACTGGTCGAAATAAGGAAAAGCTTACTGCACCGGGTATTCCCAGGCGGTCACCCATCCAAGTACTAACCCGGCCCGACTCTGCTTAGCTTCCGAGATCGGACGAGATCGGGCGTGCTCAGCGTGGTATGGCCGTAAGCGAAGGAACCAGCCCTCTGCACTGTATATAAAGTCGAGGAAAGGAGACGCCCGCCACTTGACAACACAAACAATACTGCAGTTGATACGCAGAAGGCAGGGAGTTATCTGGGGGGGACAAAACACCAAAACTGCAATTGACATTGCTTTACCACTCCACGGCTCATAGTTCATAGTTGTCAGTCTAGAATCGAGCTCAAGAGAAGGCTGAGTGAGTCACCAATTCTTAGCAGGTGGTTTTGGAGCAAACTGTATAAACTGTTCAAAACAGCAATATGAAACTGGAGCTGTGTTCACACTACAGCACTGTTCAAACTACAGTGGTGATACAATAGTACACCCTACTGGTCGAAATAAGGAAAAGCTTACTGCACCGGGTATTCCCAGGCGGTCACCCATCCAAGTACTAACCCGGCCCGACTCTGCTTAGCTTCCGAGATCGGACGAGATCGGGCGTGCTCAGCGTGGTATGGCCGTAAGCGAAGGAACCAGCCCTCTGCACTGTATATAAAGTCGAGGAAAGGAGACGCCCGCCACTTGACAACACAAACAATACTGCAGTTGATACGCAGAAGGCAGGGAGTTATCTGGGGGGGACAAAACACCAAAACTGCAATTGACATTGCTTTACCACTCCACGGCTCATAGTTCATAGTTGTCAGTCTAGAATCGAGCTCAAGAGAAGGCTGAGTGAGTCACCAATTCTTAGCAGGTGGTTTTGGAGCAAACTGTATAAACTGTTCAAAACAGCAATATGAAACTGGAGCTGTGTTCACACTACAGCACTGTTCAAACTACAGTGGTGATACAATAGTACACCCTACTGGTCGAAATAAGGAAAAGCTTACTGCACCGGGTATTCCCAGGCGGTCACCCATCCAAGTACTAACCCGGCCCGACTCTGCTTAGCTTCCGAGATCGGACGAGATCGGGCGTGCTCAGCGTGGTATGGCCGTAAGCGAAGGAACCAGCCCTCTGCACTGTATATAAAGTCGAGGAAAGGAGACGCCCGCCACTTGACAACACAAACAATACTGCAGTTGATACGCAGAAGGCAGGGAGTTATCTGGGGGGGACAAAACACCAAAACTGCAATTGACATTGCTTTACCACTCCACGGCTCATAGTTCATAGTTGTCAGTCTAGAATCGAGCTCAAGAGAAGGCTGAGTGAGTCACCAATTCTTAGCAGGTGGTTTTGGAGCAAACTGTATAAACTGTTCAAAACAGCAATATGAAACTGGAGCTGTGTTCACACTACAGCACTGTTCAAACTACAGTGGTGATACAATAGTACACCCTACTGGTCGAAATAAGGAAAAGCTTACTGCACCGGGTATTCCCAGGCGGTCACCCATCCAAGTACTAACCCGGCCCGACTCTGCTTAGCTTCCGAGATCGGACGAGATCGGGCGTGCTCAGCGTGGTATGGCCGTAAGCGAAGGAACCAGCCCTCTGCACTGTATATAAAGTCGAGGAAAGGAGACGCCCGCCACTTGACAACACAAACAATACTGCAGTTGATACGCAGAAGGCAGGGAGTTATCTGGGGGGGACAAAACACCAAAACTGCAATTGACATTGCTTTACCACTCCACGGCTCATAGTTCATAGTTGTCAGTC